>NC_134112.1:85192500-85497083 GCF_040939455.1 Microcebus murinus | reverse complement strand
TACTGTTGACAGTCACTATGACAAAGGCTTGTTAGTTTTATAGATTTCAAAAATCTATAAAATAGTGAATATGGGAGATGAATCAGATCCAAAATGAACTAATCAAGCTGGAATGTGAGGCTGAAACCAAAATGATAAAAGGGTGAAAATAAAAGTTACAGTTATGTAAAGAAGAAAATCAACTGCACATATATTGGATGATAGAGACCTGCTTTGGCAGTTCATATGAAAAAGACAGGAGGGTTGAACGGACCCAGAGCCAGCAATGTGATGTAAGAAAACCACCACAGTACATGAGCAAAATGACAGCCTAAGAAGCTCCTCATTCTCCCATGGAAACACTAAATAAATAACTAGAGACTAGCTAAAATAACTTTGTAGATGCTCTGGAATCAGTCAGATATCTACAGCAACCAAACAAATACCCAACCAAGAAAGAGCCACATTGAAAATGAAAAGAAATTCTATGGTGTTTTTATTTGTCCTGGCCCTAGGCCCTCCCCAGCACACTGCAGTGGGATTTGGGGAAGTGTAGCCAGGTCCCCAGTTCCCTTCCGTGAGCCACAGAGAGTGGAACAGACTCAATTTGCAGCCTTCTGACCTGTCTGGGGCTGCCTGATGGGTCTCTGTGTTATCCAACTCAGAGTTCAGGTGGCCAGTAGAGGCATATCTGGGATCTCAAACTAGGGAAAGCCAAAGGAAGCAACCGGCATGGCTCGTGAAAACCATGAGGGGGCTACTAACTGAGGAATGCAACAGGTCAGCTAAAGCCCCAAGAAGAAGCAGAGGTAAGATTCTTAGGAAAACTAAGACATTTAAAAGCAACTGTGTATACTGGGGAATCGGGGGAAAAGTACACACACAAGCCCAGGGAAAATGTTTACCCAGAAAAGGCGTGAAAAGATGTTAAGCCTTCATGCAGGGCTGATCCTAGGATCAGAACACACCCTGCTAATTAGAGAAGGTCTTTTCTACACTGAACCAGTCTGCGGCCTTGGAGAGGTAGCTGTTTTTTCAAACGCCCAATTTTCAACAAAATATCAGAAAGCATACAAAGAAATAGAAAAACATGGCCCATTCAAAGGGACAAAATAAATATATAAGAACAATCCCTAAAGAAAACTAGCATAATCTTTTGCTATATGTATAAAAATATATAATCACAATACCTAGGAGGTATCTAGCAATTTACTTCTTACTTATACCATAACCTCAACTTATCTGGTCCTATAATATATTGCCTTATAAAAAAATATATATATGTTATAGTAATATATAATCACATATGATAATATTATACCAATATAGGACAGATATTGTTTTTCTCAAGGCTCAAATGTTAACTGATCTGCCAAACATTATACAACCAGACATTACAGAAATGAAAATAGAACCCAAGTCTTCTGATCCCTAACCTAATGCTCTTTCTACTGTACCATATCTAAATAACAGCTCCACTTTGCTTTGGCCACATTGTATTTTGGAATGCAGTGCTCGACTCTAAGTAACCCATTTAAGGAAGTATACAGGCAGGGAAAAGAAAATGAGATAGGGAAGGTCTGGGGACACTGTCCTATGGAAAGCCAGAACCATGATGAGCCTTGTGTCATGTTTGGCCCAGAGCTCCTGGTCCCCTCAGGTGGCAGGTTATAGCCTTTAAAGTGGTCCTAGAACACTTCCCACTTCCGGTGAGATGACAAAAAGGTTTACTTGAGAATTTGGCATTATTTGCTGGTGCTTTGGTCTTGAAACTCTAATCTTTATTGCTGTGTTCTTCATGAATAAAATTCTCGAAAATATCTTATTTTGGCTAACAATCCTGAATACTACTACAGCTGAAGGGGAGTCTACCTTTGAATTAGCTAGACCATGCCTGCTTTAGTGTTTCCCTTCCTTTTGGAAACAACATCTACTATGTCTTCTTGTCCCAGGCAACCTAACAAGTCTATATTCTCTTTCTAGTTCCTCTGGTCACCTGAGCAAGCAGGGTTCAAGAAGAACATCCTCTTCTGCATTCAGGCAGAGCATCCCCCCAAGAGAACAAATGGAGGCTCCCTCCCAGCCTCCAGGTCCTAGGGAATTGTCCCAACTTACTCGTTCCTCTATCAATTACTCCCAGAGCCCCACCTTCGATCCTGACACCTGGCTTACTTTCTTCCATTCCCACTTTCATCTTTAGTCGTTCAGTTTCCCCACCCTGTTCAAAGTCTTCACTCGGTGTTATTTACGATCATTGTCCCCAAACGCAGAGAGAAAAATGCAATAGCCAGTCTGTCTCTGCCTCATCAAGCGCACTCAAGTGTGTGCTGGGGAACTAGGGACAAAAAGGCGGTGAGAGGGCAGTGAGAGGCTAGGTGAGATCCTTGAAGCCCCAAACCATCACAATTCTGCCAAACCTCCACAGTAAAAGACTGGACAGCAATTCAAAACCCTCCATGTTTCTACTCTTCTTCACAGAATGGAGTCTAAGTCACCAACGACCACCGCCAGAGAGAATGTGCCCCTCGCTCCAGATTCCTCCAGGTAGTGTGGCCAGGTGGGCAGAGCAGCAGCTTCCCCTCTAAGTAGCAAAGTGACCTTGGGCATATTCTGACCTTTCTGAACTTTGTTTCTCATCTATAACAATGGCGCCCTTACCCCAGAGGGAAATTCTGACTTAATATGCTCATTTAATTTTTAAAAAATCTGGAATAGTCAGAAAGACAGAAATGTATATAAATATAGTATATGTTTATATCTATAGAACCCATGTCAAACAACTCTTACCTTTTAGGACTTGATACGTCTCAACATCACTTATTACTGATCCTGGGTGTGAAGAAATGTTCCCTTCTAGAGGGTGAAAAGGCCATTCTTTTGACCATGGATAAAACTGAAATAATGTAGGATGTATCGTGGAAGCATAGAGATCCTTGATACTGAAAAAATGAAAAGCAAAAGATCTTTTTGAGATGTGAAACTACTAAGGACCATACAATCTCTTCCTATGACCTCATCGGGTGATCTTAATCAAGTCGTGCCAATAGTTTGTAAACATGTCTCTATTGAGCTTGTTTTAAATGGTATCTATATGTGCTCGCTTTGGCAGCACATATACTAAGTGGTATCTATAGCAAATGCTACGAAGCAGCTGACATACCTTAAAGTACCTTAAGTACTATACGCATTAGCATAAAATTCTGATCCATTGTGCAAAACATGCCTGAGTACCTAATGAGAGCAAGGCATCATGATGGGTGCTAGATGATAAAACAAGTAGAGTAAAGGCACAGATCCTAATCTCTAGGACTTTGGAATCAAGTGCAATTTTTGTATGGCAGTTCCTGCTATTTCAAGGACAGAGAAAGCAAAAGCATATTAGGTAGCCTGATCTGAACCCCACATTAGGCATATCTAAAGCTAGTTTTGTGGGACTGTAATTTTGTTTACCTTTTTAGGACAAGGTTGGGGCATGATCTGGGTGCCTGAAATCCTTGCTTCTGGGCCAATGCGCTTCTTACGGCCAGGTTCCTCTCCTATGAGAGTCGCCTGTTTCCTGGCTTCTTTCCAAGGAGGCAGCTCTACCAGAGAAGCTTGTGCCGAGAAGCCTTGCAGAGTAGCTGGACTTAGTTTACAGTCCTCAGGTCTCACAGTTTTGGGCCCTTCACTTCTATAATTGTGCCTCACCCCCACCAAATTTACTCTCATTAAAGAATCTGAAATTGATCACATAGAAATGGCTGATACCTAAAACTATTATTTTTTGGACAAATCGTGCCTTTTAACAAGTCTTAAAGGAATATAGGACTGTACCTCGAATGGCAGGTTTTCAAGCTTAACAAGGAGAGTGGGCAAGATTTACTGGGTGAAGTTTCCTCACTAAACGTTAAAGTCACACCATGAGTAGTCCCTGACTCAGTAAAGGGGACAGAAAGCTAGAAGTGTTCCTCTCCTATCCCTAACCACACCCCCCCTAACTCCCACCTTTGGACCCCCCAAGTTTGTTTAGGCTCTTGTCCCTTTTCTGGCAGGTTTCCACTCTTCAACTTAATGGTTCTAGAATACATCTTTGTCAAGGTAACCTTCAGGAATGATAGAAAGAAGCCGGCTTGGAAGACTAACAGGACAAAGACAGGGAGTAGATATGTTTAAAGAGAAGGTTCGGGGGTGGGAGTAGGATAATTCAACTAATAAAGAGGAAAGATGGGGAAAATATGAGACTTCTGGAGATGTATCACCATTGGGCCTTGGGAAGAGGGTGCTATAGCCAAAGTGATGCGATTCTCTTCTGAGACAGCCACAGGGGGCTTGTTCCAACCCAGGTTCCTTGGGCCAATGACTCCAAGACCAGATGGTAGCTGATGTAAACATTTTATAGACTGTGCTCTTGACCTCATCTACTGTCTCACTGATGGGAGCTCTCAGCTGCTGGAAGGACCTCAGCAAGGGATCATGCTGAGGCCAAGCAAAAAAGTTCTCCCCCTCCTCATGCACACACAGAAAGAAAGATTTCCAATCAATAGCACATGTCAAAAAGAACAGGTGCAAATGTAGGCTAACCCCCCAGACATAGAGTTGAAATACGAATATGGGGCCTTCACATTTGTGAAAGTTTAACACGGCTCCTTTAGGATACAACAGAGAATCTGAATTCTCTGTTGGAGATGTTGGGATGTCCTGGGAGGATTTAGTAAATAAGAGGTAGTTTTGGGAGAATAAAAGAAAATGCAGAGAAAAAGAAACCCCTTTTTAGAAGATAATGAACATCGGACAAAAAAGATGTCTGAACTCATTGTTTTTCATTCATCACAAACCTCTCTGTGTTTTTGGTGTTTCTCTCACATGTGTCTAATTTCTTCAGTTAGATTCTAAGCCTTGCAGGCAGCATGGCCGAGTGGCTTAGCACAGACACTCTGGAGCATTTTGGCCTGCGTTCGGACCTCAGCTCTGAGACTTGTTAGTTACGTGCCCTTGAGCAAGTCTCCTAGCCCATTAATTAACTTGCCTCATCATCACATTTTAAAAATGGGGATAATAATAATATTAATCCTCATGGGGTAATTGTTATAAATTAATATGTATGTGTGTTGAGATAACATGTATCACAGTCCCAGAACAGGAACTGGCATCTAGTAAGTGTTATACAAGATCTGCTGTCTTTGTAATTCTGCTTCTCACAACCTACGCACATTTATACTTTAGTTCAATAGCTTTAGGTGGACTTATCTTTGCTCATTGTATTAATTTCCTTAAAATAAAGTTTACTAGTTGTTTCTCATTATAAAAGTAAAACATATGCATTATAGGCAATTTAGAAAGTACAGAGAACTAGAAGGAAAAAGGAAAATCACACAGAGAAAACCACCACTATTATATTTTGGCTCTTGTTTTTTCTATACATTGTTTTACTTTTTCATTGTATGTAATTGTGCACATTTTCAGTGAACAATTTTGTGTTATTAACAGTTCTCTGAAACCTGATATTTCATAGCTGCATAACAGTCTATCAATTATATTCATACGTTATTTGAGCAATCCTTTATTTTTGGACATTCAGGTTCTTTCCAATTTTTTTGTTGTAATGAACATCTTTCCGTATAATGATCTTCTACATTTTGCATTATTTTATTAGTACTGAATGTTTGTGCCCTGCCCCCACCCCCAGCTCATATGTTGAAATTCTAATTCCCAAGATGATAACATTAAGAGGTGGGGCTTTGAAGTCATGAGGGTGGAGCCCTCATGAACAGAATTAGTGCCCTTATAAAAGAGATCTGGAGAACCCCCTGGCCCCTTCTGTTGTATGAGGACACAGCAAGAAGGTGCCATCTACAAACCACGAAGTAGGCCCTGATGAGACACTAAATCTGCTGGCGCCTTGATCTTAGACTCCCCCTCCAGCACTGTGAGAAATAAATTTCTGTTGTTTATAAGCCACACAGTCTATGGTGTTTTGTTATAGCAGGCTGAATGGACAAAGGCAGTATAAATTCCCAGAAGTGGGATAACTGGGTCAATAGTAAATACATCTTTTATGATTTTGATATAAACTACTCGCTTTCCAAAAATAAAACCTCTCTTCTTTTTGTTGGACAACAGCTTTTGTAACCCCTGCATAGAATGCTAAACCCCCTTTAGATGGAGCATCTGTGCTCCTAGGAGAACTTGGCTCCTAATCTTTTGTTCCCACATAGGGTAACTGGGCTTGTTTGAGAAAAATAAACTGAGACCAATCTAGCCCACATCTGGATTTTCCAATCACTGGACACGTCCTTTTTTTTTTGGAGACAGAGTCTTACTGTCACCCTGCTAGGGTGCAGTGGCATCATCATAGCTTACTGCAACCTCAAACTCCTGGGCTCAAGCAATGCTCCTGCCTCAGCCTCCCAAGTAGCTGAGACTACAGACACATGTCACCACGCCTGGCTAATTTTTCTATTTTTTGTAGAGATGGGGTCTCGCTCTTGCTCAGACTGGTTTCAAACTCCTGACCTCAAGTGATCCACCCACCTTGGCGGCCACCGTCCACCTTGGCCTCCCAGAATGCTAGGGGACAATTTTATCTCTACATCTTGCAGTGGAAAAACGCCATTATTGACGTATGCATGGTCACTTCTAAATTTTTACCTCAACAGTCTGTTCCCTCTGAATATAGCCTTACATGTATTTATGGTTTATGGGATAGTTCTTTTATTTCAAATAATAGAAGCATAAAAATGTTCTTCTTTCTTTTAGTAAAAAACACAATAATCCAAAGTTATATAAATATAGCATGTAAAATATAGTATGTTAAATTTATAACATATAAATTAAATATACATATATGATATATAAATATAGTATATGAAAGGGAACACAGAAAGAAAATGGTGGGAAAAATTCCACTGGGTTTTTAATATATATTGTGTTAGTTTGCTATGGCTGCCATAACAAAGTACCATGAACTAAGTGCCTTAAACAACAGAAATTTATTCTCTCACAGTTCTGGAGGTCAGAAGTCCAAGATCAAGGCATCAGCAGGTTCCTTCTGAGGGCTATGACAGAGAATAGTGCCATGCCTCTCTCCCAGCCCTGGTGGTTTGCTGGTGATCTTTGGGGCTCCTTGGCTTCTGTTCCATCACCTTAATCTCAGCCTTCATCACATGTCATTCTCCCTATGTGTGTCTCTTTTTATAAGGACAGTTGGATTAAATAGGATGAGGGGCCCATTTTATTCTAGTCTGACCCTATCTTAATTAATTACCTCTGAAATGACCCTGTTTCCAAATAAGGTCACATTCGAAGGTTCTTGGAGTTAGGACTGCAACATATGAGTTTGAGGGATGCCACAGTTCAACCCATAACACATATGTTTGGTTCCTTATCTTTGGAAAAAAATACATCTGCATTTAAAATACATACCAAAATAGGGATCACAGAGCAAGTTCTGCCTTCCAACAGTTACTTTCCTTTTGTATCAAAAGTATGAAATGAATGTGTGTTGAAAGTCAGAGGGAAGTGGTAAAGTTGAAAGACACATGCATGACCACGTGTGAAGTGTCAGACTTGAGTCACAGGCCTAACCCTTTCACTATGGGAACAGGTGATGTGTAAGTTCACTGCAGCCCGTTGGGAATTGTGTTTTCTCTTTCTCACTGTATTCCCATCAGCCTGACTCACTGTACTAACAATTCAGAGCTCAACCAAATCCTCAGAGATCCACAGCTTCAACATTGTTACAGAAAGCTAACTAATTATAATGCTAGGATCTTAGTATCTAGTGAAATATGCAGACTTAGAGGAAACCATTTAGAGAAGATAGTTATTTTTCATCATCAATTTATGAAAGGAAACTCAAAGTGTCCCAATAACAAAACTCAGCAATGAGGGGAAGTATTGCTCATTTTTGAAATGGTCATTCTCATTAAGATATATCATCCTCATCATCCCATTGCTGTAGCAGACTTTTAAATAACTTTTTAAAGTTATATTAATACTTCAAAAATTATAAAAATGCTCCTTACTGAAAATATGGGGGAAAAACAAAACAATAAAAATCAGCCATAATCCCATCATTAAAAGATAATAATATAGTATTTGGGTATATATGCTTTAGATGTTTTTCTCATTTATTGAATATTTAATCAAATTCTCATGGATTATTATGGTTTTTAGAATATAAATATAAAATATATATCCTGTACCAATAATTTAGAGTTATAGACAAAAGGATAAAGATGAAAATTAACACAACTTGCAATTCTAGAGGAATAGCCACTGTTAACATTTTGGTGTACTTTCTTCCAGTCACATGTCTTATCTATTATATTGCCATACATTTGGACACTCCAGAGAGACTGCCATACCCACAGACTCCTTCTGAAGAGTTCTTCACTTGTTCTCTGTCACTGATCTGGCCACAGATATCTGGCTAAAGAATGGGTGTGTGACAGAGGGGCAGCCAATCTATAGGCCACACCATAACCTATCATGGCCCTAGCCAGAGCTATCTACCCAAGAGGTTCCCCACCCCCCACCCCCACCCCCAGTAGATGGCGATTGACCCACCAGCCAGATATTTGCATGGGGAGTTTGTATTCAAGACCAACAGAGAGATGGTCAGTTGCAGTGGCAGGAACAACTGAAGGAGAAACAAATGTAGTAGAATGCCCACAAAAGCAAACATTAAAATCAGTGGTGGAGGCTCTGATAGGGAATCTATGAGGTCCTCAACCTACACATATTCAGCTTTTGAATCCCACTTCGACATATTAAACATTGGAACTCTGAAATGCGCTTTTATATATTGGACATCAGTTGGTAAATGTTTTGAGATACAGCATTGTACTAATCAGAGATGTTGGTTGCAAATTATAGACACCAACTCTGGCCAATTTGAATATTGAAAAGCGAGTTATTGGAAGGCTACTGAATGGTTTTCATTAATTCTATTACTTGAGAACCAGGGTTAAAAACTGGGCAGGAACCAACGTAAGCTAGGAGCCAAGAACACAGTCGAGCTGCAAGACAGGAAGGGATTAGTAGAACATTGTTTGTACTACTGCAATGGACACCAGGCTATTCCTCTGAATTCTTGGTTCTTCTGCCACTGGAGACTCAAATAATTTCTAACGGCCCCAGCATCTTTGTGTCACTCCCTCAAGATTCAAAGTCCTGAGTAAAATCTTCAAATTGTATGAACCTACATTATACCTATGCCCTTCCTAGAGGGGCAGAGTCTACTCTTCTCGAATTTCACAGTGGGAGGTGGGGTCCTGCTTCCCACTTTCAGGATTTCTCTGAAGCCAAGAGATGACTACTGTGATTTTAACTAACTAGCAGAAAATAGCCAATTCCATCTAACAAAACTCCTCAACTTACCTCTTTTCAGGATATGAGCCGAAGGGAATTTTCAAATAATCTTCATAAAGCTCAACACTGTTCTGTAGTTCTTCCAAAGATGTAAAATAACGTAGACTACTGGTGAGAGGTGCTGGTACAGGACCCCTGAAATTGGAAATTTTAGAAGAAATCCATAGGATTTTATAATGATACGAAGTGTATACACACATAATACCTAAATACTGACAGTTATTTCCCATGTAAATGCAAATGCCAATGAAATCTATGTGAAATAATGTAATATATCCACTCAGAAAAAGTCACTTCAGAGCTTGTCTTAGTCGCTGGCATTGTTACATTCTAATCTGAAGATTAAGCAAATTTGCATTGTTGTGAATATTTCTTATCTATTAAACTATTATTAATATAGGCAAATTATCTTCCTTGAGATTCATATGTATTCTCTTATAAACCCTAGAGCATTTGTTATGCAAGGCTCACCAATGTATCAACTGCTATAAAAATTGAAATAGGAGTTTTCCAATCTTATTCATCATTTAATGTTCTGAAATAGTATCTGGGTAAAATATTTCTAAAAACCCTAATATTATACTCCCAACTAGACTCTAGTATCAAATAGTCTTTGGTCATCTACTCATATATGCTAGCCTGTTCCCTCAGAGTGACTTGAAGGAAAAAGAAGCATTAACCATGAACGAACCCTGCTGCTATTCACCTCAGACTCGCTAGTGTTGTTGCTATGCCTGTAGTAGCCCTATTGCACAAAAATGCGAGCAAACTCAAAGCTCCATCTGTGCTTGGGACACGCTGTTGGGAGCTCATATTTAAAACTGCTCAGGTTCTCTGTTCAGGGTGTCTGAATAGGCCTGTCGCTCTGCTTCAGCTGCTCTGGGGACACTGTCTATCTACTGGCCACCACCCTGCTGACCCTCCCTTAGAACTGTACGTAGACCGCACAGCCTGTATTTTGAATCAGACTATCTGAAAATAGCCTGCCAACATGGAGGAAATTAATAACACTTTTTTTATATGGTAGTAGACAAGCAGATAAAAACTTAATTTTATTTATGTTGGTTAAAGATTCTCAACATATAGCTTAAAAAGACAGACAATAAAAAGAACTGAAATTGAAAAAAAAGACTTTAAATGGCTTTCAAAATTCTACTTCTTTCATCATTGCATTATTAACTTTACTAAAAAGTTTGTTTTTAGTGCTATAATTAAGATTTCGTCGGTGCTCTTAGCAACTTGTAAAAATAGGAACTTCTCCATTTTATTATTCAAATATTCTAAAAGGTCACATAGCAATGAGAATTCAGAACACTGAAACTTGTAACATTAATGAGAAAATAACAAGTAAACATTCCATAATCATCCAATGATCTGATTATTCATTTTGAATAAAACTTAGAGCCCAAGTGTGCCTCTTCGTGTATAATAATTAATAGAACAATAATCATCGTAGGCACTAACATTTATGAAACCCTTAGTATAAGACAGGCACTAAGTGAGACATTTCATACTAAGGATTAAAAATTCATGAATTACTAAAGATACAATGGTGCTCACTCTCATGGAATTTATAGTCTAATGTGGAAATGAGACATTAAACAAATGATGCCACAAATAATTACTTACTCTGGGTTTTGAAAGTCATGATAGACAAGTACAGGGTACTCAACAGGATATAATTAACCTTCAGTCATGAACAGCCTTGGTGAAGGCTGATACTTATATTAAAACACCACTAGAAATATCATTCTTTGCAATGTATGAAAAATCATCAGTTTCTTGTAGCTATGAGTATATTGTGCCTTTAAAAATATATATAAATGTAAAGTCAATACAACTTTTAGAACTGGGTTGACTTTTGAAACATTGGGCCCATTTTAATACAGAGGTCCCTGTTTACGTTGATGATTTAGGACTCGGTTAGTAGACTTGGACACTAGAAAATCAATCTAAAGTTGTTCAGGTATATATAAATATGATAAATTGCTACCTTTGAAATAGGAGTGTATGGTCAGGGGGTGTCTTTCCTATTAGGGCTTGCCGGGCTGTCTCACGCTGTCTGTATATAGAATCTTTTTCCTAGGCAAGAAATATGATCATAAAACTATATATTGATATTAAAAATAAATATGTCAAATGATTAATATAGCTAGAATAATTTTCTTCTTACTAGAGACTGAAAAACATGTGGAATGAAGAAGACAAAAAAGACAGTCTTAAAAAATCAAATTATATTTACTCAGTGGAAAGAAAAGAACAAACTTTAGAAATAAAAGCAAAATATTTTTATAAAGACTGCAACTTAGTATATAAACTCTGACAAGACTAAACTAGAATCTAAGGATGCACACTTGCAGTGTTAATTTGGGGACAAAAGAAATGTTAAAGTGAAATAGTTTCATGAGAATCCTGAGCTCAAATTAGACACAAAGAACATAGGCCGACGACATTGGAAATCAAATTTATTCTCCCAGGATTCACATGGATATATCAACACCGAAAAATGTACCTGAGGAGAAGAAAGCACTTTTCTTATGGAACCAAAATAGACATTTCTAAGATGTGTGATATTGCACAAGCAACCTCTCCTCCCTGAGTAGACCTGCCCCAGAGTATTAAAAGGCAATGTTACTTGGCAGACACAGGTGCCTAATACTTTGTCACCACAGACCCACTTTCTCATTGGCCTTCATCCAGTTGGGCACTTAGAGAATTGTACTGGCTTTGTCTGCTATACACACACATTTGTTGAAATGTCTCTCAATGATTTGGTCATTTGGCAATTTTTTTCTGGAGAATTGGCTTTCATTGAGTTGGCCTGAATTCAGGAGTAAAGGTGTCCCCTAGGGGGGTTGGAGGAGCTGGTGAAGAAATAGCATAGAAAAAAGGAAGTACAGAAAGTCAAGCTTCTTCTAGAAGGCAAAGATGTAGTCACAATAATTCATTTTAATGTATATTTAAATAAAAATCATTATTGTTTTATACAATCAACATTCCTTTAGATTTACGCATCTATTAACCCTTTCTCTTGGTCTTCATTTTTCCTGTATATCCGACTTTCCCTATCTTAGATCATTTTCATTCTACGTAAAGAAATTTCTCTAGTGTTTCCTTTCATGTTGGTTTTCTGTAAATATCTTTAATTCACCTTCATTTTTGAAGGATTTTTTCACTGGGTATAAATATCTAGATTGACAATAACTTCTTTTATGACTATAAAGATATTCTTCTGTCTTCTTGCTTCCATGATTTCTTTTGGAAAGTCAGCTGTCAACTTGCTATTCCTTTTAAAGTAATATTTTTCCCCTATGACTGCTCCTTAGATTCTTTTGTCTTTATTTTTAGCAAAATATAATTTCAAAACAAATGTATGACTAAGTTGGGTTTTTAAGATTTTTTCAATCTTGGCCTGATGATTTTTGTCAAGATCATAAACCTTCATTATCTCTTCAAATCTTGATTCTGTTTCATTTTTTTCTCTTCTCCCCTTTTAGGGTTCAATAAAACATGTTAGACTTTCTCATTGTTTGCTTTATGTCTCTTATGTTTTCACCATATTTTCCATCTTGTCTTCCTAAGATTTATTTTTCTTACCAATTTTTCAGTCTATTAATTCTCTCTTCAGCTGTGTCTGACTGGGTATTAATTTCAGATACTGTTTTTCCTCCCAGGTTTTATCATTCTCATCTAGTTTTTTGGGTTTGTTTGTTTGTTTGTTTTGAGACAGGGTCTTGCTCTCTCTCCCCAGCTAGAGTGCAGTAGCATCACAATAGGTAAATGGAACCTCAAACTTCTGAGCTCAAGTGATCTTCTTGCCTCAGTCACCCAAGTAGCTGGGATTACAGGTGTATGCCACCATGCCAAGCTAATTATTTTTAAATTTTTTGTAGAGATGAGGTATTGCCATGTTGCCCAGGCTGCTCTTGAACTCCTGGCCTCAAACTATCCTCCCACATTGCCCTCCCCCACCCCCAAGTGCTGGAATTGCAGGTGTGAGCCGTTGTGCCTGGTTCCATTTAGTTACTTTTTTATTGTTTCCACTTTTTTGCTGAAATTCCAATTTTTGTCTTGTATCTCGGACATTATAAGTACAGTAATACTAAAGTTTTGGTTTGATAAAATCAAGACCTGGAGATTTTAAAATGTGTTTTTGATACTGGAGAAATCTGGAGGCCCTGGAGACTCATTTCTATTGCATGTTAATTCTTTTATTTTTAGTTGATATTTTTCCCATCTCTTTGTGTTCTTGGTTATTTTTTGTTGTGTACTAGACATTATATTTGCAAAATTGCTCATAGAAATTTTTTTCTGTCAGGTATCTGGGGATATCTAGGACCTTTTTAATGTAAGTTCGGGAATGTAAGTGCTTAAACTGTAGCTCCCATGAAGTCCTGAATACTTCTTGTTTACCCTTATTCCAAGGTTACAGCCCTTCGGTTACCAACACAAAGAAAGCATGTTTCACTAGATTTTCCTCCTTGGTGGATCTCAGACTTCAATGCTATTATCTTAGATCCACAATACCTCAAAGGTGTCAATTCAGCCTTCAGCCATGTCTACCTTAATTGGCACAGGTCAACAGAAATAAGTGGCCTCTGGTACCAGCCTACCTCTCAGGATCATCCTTTCCCTCATTCCTGGCCTAATTCCTGGCCAGATAAATTTTCACTTTTCTGTTTGTTGCTTGATGTCTTCAATGCATTATTTTTTCTAGTTGTCCTCAGTAAGAGGGCTGGTACAAATCACCAAGTCTGTCTTTAATGGAAGCAGAAGTTCAGTAAAACAGTTTTCACGGATCTGAAGGATTTTGGTGATACAGGGATGTGAGGAACCCTCAATAAAGAGCTGCTGTTCTTGAACATAAAAAAGTACAGTTGAGAGCTTGAACCCTGCTCCCCTCCTTGCCCACCATCACCACCATGGTGACATCTAACATTTGTTTTGTAGTCAATAGTTTACAAAGCTTTTGAGTTTACATATGCTTTTAATACAATGTAAGGTAGGTATTATTATTTCCACTTTACAGAGAAGGAAATGGCATCTCATAGCGGATAAGTGGCTTTTGTAAGATTACCCAGGAGGGGCAAGATTGTCACATGACTCAAAGTAGTGCATTTTCCCCCTTGGGTTAAGGAGTCAATAGTTAAAAGGAGAAAGGAACAAGCATAGACCAAGAATATGTGCATAAACATATTCTTACCCAACTAGTTATGACATGTGCCATATGTGACTACTAAGGAATAAGACTGATTTCTGTAAGATACACACAAAACCAGACTCATTATTTTGTAATCACACCTCAACACACGCGTAGTTGCACACTGTGGCCAAGGAAAGAGCAGAATATTAGATTAGAGAGGTTATACTGGAAAGGCCTCATATACATGGTGAGTTTTGAGGGGGAGTTTTAAGTAGGGAAAGGTTCTTCAGAGAAATAGAACCAAAAAAGAGAGAGAGAATTAGAGATGGGAACTACCACTTTGCCCATCACTGTCAAAGGCTATCTTGGTAGTGTCCAAAGGAAAATATGAACACATTAAATATACAATGAAGACACCCAAAAAGCACAAAAATGTCTAGCTTTTTTTTTTGTTTTGGACAATTTAAGATAAAGGTTTTGATAGAGGCAGTTGCAATTACTTTCTCTAATCCACTAAAAAGCTCCAAAAGTATATGAAAATTTATTGGGCAAGTAAAATGAGAAAAATAATATCTTCTCCTTTAGGGTTCAGTGAGGGGTACATAAGATAATTTACACAAAAGCCCTTTCTAAATTATAAATGCTATATAAAGGCAATTTATGTTCTCTAACATACCTCATAATGTTTCACTGAATCTTCTGTTGTGATAATGTTAAAGAAGTATATTGCTTGTTTCGCAGCCTTATACCAGCTGTGCAAAAGGTTAATAACCTGTGAGATCTCCTAAAACATGATAAATACTTGCAAATTTCAAAAGAGCATTGAATTCATAATCTTTAAAAGAAACGTGAGGCACTAAAAATCATCTTAGGTGAATTCACCCATACATATGACAATAGCAAATGAGTGTTACATTTGCACTGATTTCTCCAGAGTGGATCTATTAGTTCTCAGGAGATTTGCTTTGCTTTTCTGTGAAACTACCCTGTTACACTGTTATCTCCACCTACGCTACAGGCACTGAGAGGCAAAGGTGCCAAGCCTCTGGGGATTCTGCTCATCGTTGCCATCGTGGAGCAGTGACTGCCAACTGTGATAAAGGACACAATAGACATTCCACGCTGGGCTCCGGATGCCCTGGATTACGGGGGCTGAACAGTTTCTCAGGGAGGTGCACTGCCGACAAGGGGCGACAGGCACGTAAAAGCTCACAAGACTCTGGCAGCACCGGGTGGTCGGTAACACCTGTTCATCTACCCCATCGACCACCCCCAAAATGGCCCCTTCTACTCTCACATTTGCCTTTTTATCACACGCTCCCCTCTCCAGTTTCTCCGCACTGTTCATTAATTTTATGTTAAAATATTAGAGATGGATTACAATTAAAAGTACAGAGTGTGGTTTTTTTCCAGCTGTTCCTCTGTCCCCAACCCCCAGTACCTTAGTGCCATTGACCAGAGCAGTCTTTAATTAGGCTAGGAAGTTTCCTAACAGGCAATACTCAGATTGAACATGCTTAAATATGCTATGATACCCATTAACTGGAAGAGGGGTATAAATCAATGATGCATGTTTCTGCCTATCAAGTTGTGTGGCAGGAAAGCCCCACCAGGAAATGAGCTGGCTCTCATGGTCATTAAGGAACCTAGGTGGCCAGGATTCAGTGTTTGCACACTGGATTTCCCATGTCCCAGGGGAAGATTAATGAACTGACAGTGCATTTGGAAAATCTAAGCTCCTAGAAGCATCAAGCCATGCCATCCAAGAAGGCCAGGATACCAAAGGCAGAGGAGGAAAGTGTAGACTTCTCTGGAAAGAGCTGAATGGCCCAGGACTAGAATGACAGAGGGTGATGGGCTCCTCATGTAGAGGCAGCCTTACCTATTCAATTTCACCCAGCACCCCAGGGTGTGGCAAGATCTCAGGTGCAGGTATTTTTAAAAGGCTACTAGCAGTAGGAGAAGAGACGATATGGAGAATACCAGAGCCACTGGCTCAGGATGAAATTTAGGGTCTTAGGAACATCTCCATGGTAACCACGGGGGCTTGGAGGCCAGAGGCCCTTTCGTGATTTTCCAGGCTAGTGGTAACCCTCAGGATTCTTCAATTTAATCCCAATACAGGGAGTGTTCCCCATTTCTAATGACTTTATTTTTGATTTCCCACAAACCCAGTAGAGAGGAACAATTCCAGATTTAATTTATTTGAGATAAATAAGTATGACTTTCCTGCACTCAACTATGACACAAACTCATATCATGTATAGACATTTAAAATGCACCCACCTCCTCTTGCCTCTGAGGAGCCATAGTCTTTGCTGAGTGCCCTACCGCAGGTGACTGCACATGCAGGCTAATATGACCTCCATGGCATGGCTTGGAAAGTCAAGCTGGGCCAGTCAGATTCTCTCACCTTCAGCACCATAAATTAAAGAGATGGAGCAAAGTTGCTTGGAATTACAGGGACAGAACCAAGAGGTCATGGAGACTTGGGGCTGGATGGCGTATGACAGTGCACTCATGGGAAGGAAGCCTGTGAGTGAGTGGAAGAGGCCGGCCAGGAGAGAGAGAGGGCAGCAGAGCACACAGGAAACAGAAGCGGAAATACTGTTTCTTGATCCTGGAACACCCAACAACTAGTATGAGTTGATCAGAGTAGAATGTATAGCTCTGCCTGTACACGCCACAGCCTGAGATTTTTTTTGTCTGAAGTAACCAGTGACCAGTCTGATTCTTTTGACCACTGACTTTAGAAGATGATGCAATTATTTGCTTGGAACAGGCTAGCCTTAAGGAATCAAAGCCAAGGAATTAACAACCAAAACAAAAGTTCTGTCCCTTCTGCTGCAAATTGCAATTGCAATTATTTAAGTCTTTTTGTAGTCCCAGATTATCACATAAAAACGATCACAAATGAAAAATGAGTACAACCTAATTTGAATGCTGTGCCAAATTTGCCTTCAATACTCCAGTGCATGCTGATTTCTCAAAGTTCTCAGAGGACTAAGTTGGAACTAAGTTATATGGCTGTTTAAGTAATGTTAAGTTATAAAAATGGACTCTGAGTAGACTTACCTTTCAGGCTCAGCCCCAAAACTCAAAATTATATCCTAGCAACAAAGTACATTTTCGCTTGAAAAACATATTTTACTGCATTAATTTTATGTAGTGCTTTTCTGTTCTTGCTAAGGAGTTGAGTGTCAGAATTTTCACTGGGAGCCTTGGGGAAAGGTATTCACAGAATCTTATATTGGATATTCTAATTTTAGAACCAGTGTCTATCATTAGAGATGTAAATAGGTGAAAAATCTTATCTTCCATTGACACCAGTGAAAGAGTAGTTTTCGGGAAACTTATTAGTCTCAAAATATGAATTCCCCTTTGTGTCTGGCATTGTGCCTTGCACTCAGTTGCTGCTTCACTCCTCTTGCCCTCCCTTACCACTGGTGATTTTTTGTCTGAAAGTTTGGTCGATAATTTAACAAAGTAGTTTCTGTCTGTAGAATGCAGGGAATCGTCCATATATGGAGAAGTATACTTCCTAGAAAGCTCTTCATGTTCCAGGTGGGATGTCTTAACATCTGGTAGGGGGGAAAAAAAAGTTTAAAATAAAAGGCATAAAATAGGATAAGGTAACTTTCTGAAGTGATAGAAATGTTTTATATTTTTATTTACCCAAATACAACAAACTGTATACTTAAAGTCTGTGCATGTCAACTTGAAAATAAAATAAATAAAACATATCTTAGAATAAAATAATAATAAAGTCAGCCCATAACACCTAGATGGTGATATGAATATTCTATTGACTACCAGGTATATACTGAGTACTAGGGTATATGAATATACCTAGTACTCAATCAATCAATATAGACTTATAAATGGGATTTTTTTGGGGGGGAGAGGACAGTCTCACTTTGTTGACCAGGCTAGAGTGAGTGCCATGGCATCAGCCTAGCTCACAGCAACCTCACACTCCTGGGCTCAAGCAATCCTTTTGCCTCAGCCTCCCAAGTAGCTGAAATTACAGGCATGCGCCACCATGCCCGGCTAATTTTTTCTATATATATTAGTTGGCCAATTAATTTCTTTCTATTTATAGTAGAGATGGGGTCTTGCTCTTGCTCAGGCTGGTTTCGAACTCCTGACCTCAAGCAATCCGCCCGCCTAGGCTTTCCAGAGTGCTAGGATTACAGGCGTGAGCCACCACGACCAGCCTTATAAATGGAATTAAAGGAAGTAAAACATGTCAAAAACAACGGCTTCTGGATATTTAATTGAAAAGTCACCATTATGATTACTTTCTATTTCATAAAATGCTTCTAAAAGGCCAAGAGGAAAATAAAACATGCAATGCTAATAAACTTTGAAATAAAATGAAATGGGAAATGGATGATGAGGTCACTATTTAATGGAATTTATTCATAAATAATGTCTAATGCTTCCTTTAAAACATTGAAATGTCCAGAGACCTAGAATATAAGAATACTGTATAAATGTTTGTTACTACACACCTACAGAGGGCCCAGGTATAAATACCTTTGGCTA
This sequence comes from Microcebus murinus, assembly GCF_040939455.1. Lineage (NCBI taxonomy): Eukaryota > Metazoa > Chordata > Mammalia > Primates > Cheirogaleidae > Microcebus > Microcebus murinus. Next base: position 85,478,062 of record NC_134112.1, on the reverse strand, counting down.
TTCAGAGGCATCAACACTTTCAGAAGTACAGCTTTTAAAATGCTAATGTAAATGACTTCCACATGTACCTCCAGTCAATATGGCAGACTGAGCAAATGCAGGAAGTTATCCCCAACCAAATACAAAAAGAAAAAATTACTAATGTACAAGAGAAGTTTGTTTTGTTTTTTATGGATAGCAAGGCTGAAACAAAAAGAAAATTTTCCAGGTGCTACAAGTGAAGTGAAGACGCTAAGTCAGAGCAGTGAGACTTGATGCCAAGAGGTCAGAGGGCCTCAGGGGCTGATGCTGGAACACCTGAACTAAGAGGGGAGGCACAGCTCCTGCATGCTTGGCATACGGGATCTGGGCTCTTTGGTAAGGTGAGAAGTTGCAAAGGGGTGTCACTTGGGCACAGTCTCACCTGGATGGAGGATAGGAACATCTGAGGGAAATCAGACCTCCCCTGTGCTGTATGCTGTTATGGAATCTGAACTTGAACTCCCACCAAGTTGTGTGGCAATTCCAAGCCAGTAACACAGAGTAAAAGTAAAATAGGATTAATAAAATTACTTAATCATGGTGGAAAGTCTAAAGCTTCACAACCCGGTACCTGTCTTAAGAGAGAGGGCGAGAGATTCAATAGATGCAACAAATGGGCAAGGAATATATACAAGGAATTCCAGATAATAGAGCAAGCTAAACAGGAACATTTAAGTAACGCTGCTTATCAAAGGGGATAAAAGGAGACAATTGTATGTAGAAATATTCTTTGTTGAATCTTTGTGATAAAAAAGTCATTGGGCTCATATTTATTGAGCACCTGCTATATGCCATATGGTCCTCTAGACATTGGGGATACAGCAGTAAGTAAACGTTCTTGACCTGTGGGGATTACATTTCAATGTTAGAGACAGACAAATAACACATTAAATAAGTTCAGGTTATTAGTGTGGTGAAGAACCAGGAAGCTGGATAAGGGGCCAGCAGGAGAGATGGTATAGTGGTCAAAGGAAGTCCTCTTCAAGGTGGTGACATCTGAACAGATATCTAAAGACATGAAGAGAAAAAAGATCCAAGTGTCTAGGGGGAAATATTATTATATTAGGCAGAGAAAGTAGCTTGTATAAGAACCTAGATGCATGCTTGATATACCTAGAGAATTTGGTATGGAGTGGGAAGAGGGAAGAGAGGGAAAGAGAGACAGAGATAGAGATGGAGGGGGTGGGTCATGTGCTAATTTTCATTTTTCAAACAATCCTTTTCTGTTGATGTGAGTCTAAGAACAGAGAATTATGGAAAAGACCATATGAATTTGAAGAAATTTAAATAAGATGAAAATTAAAGAAACAGAAGCTATATTCATTGAAATAATTTCCATTGAAAAGATTCTATATAGTATATAAAGACTTATTCAAAATATAGGTTTTTTGTGTGTGTCAGGGTTCCCTTTTCTAGTTTTCTAAGACATAAGCCATCTGTACTATGGTGTAAACAAATCAAGTTCAATCTGATGACACAATCAGCTGTAATTCCAACAATTTAATGTCTTTATGGTTTCTCAGCAAGAAAACATTTTGTGTTAAGATAATGTGTGTAGATTGCTATTAAAATACATTGTAATACCACCATTATAATGACTTGAACTCCTGTAATGAAGAGTTTCATACAGTTCTTAATATATTTTCTAATGTCTTAATACATCAATGGACAAAAGATCTTACTTCCCAATTTAAAAACAACATAATTACCAATGTTATAATACCCAGCAACAAAGTTTCTTAATGTGTTCTTATTCAAAGTATCTAAATTAAAGTCAACCCTGAGGCAACATTTAAAAAATATATAAGCTACTTTACAGTCCATAAAAAGAACCAAGTTCTTCAGTATATAGTCTAGTTAAATTTATTTAAACACCTACAATAAAGCATAAATGAATTTAATGATCCAAGTCAGATTTTAAAGTTATTTTATGGATTAATATCATTACCAAATGCAGGAAAATATAAATGAAGTATCTGGAACAACCAGAACTACATCTCAAATTAATTCTAAATGGCTTAGGCCTTTTATTTAGACTTACATTTCATTGAAGTCCAATGAATTAAATCAATATCTGCATATAACATTTTAAAAGAATAAGCATAGAATCCAACCAAAATAACAAATACAGTAGAGGCCATGTACTAAGAATAAAACATGCCTGTGCCTATTTAATACCATATCATCACACAGATTAAACAGGGCCTTTTACTATATAAATAAAAGGAGAAAATAGAAGATGCTGATGATTTGGTATTATGAGCACATAGCCAGGTCAATACCTAGTGATAAAATTACCATTTAGGAGGTCAGATTGTGAATATTTTGAAAAACAAAAATCCCTAATTTAATGAGAAATGTTTCTCCATTAATAAGATTACTCATATAGGAAAGCAATTTAATCACTCTCCTGTCCAAAAACATGAGACTGATCACTTTTGAATATAAATTTTCATCATTTAGATAAAAACTTGCATAAAATATGTATCAATGCTAGAGTTGATCTCTCTTTGAAAGCACTTAGAAATGGATAACTTGGCTTTAATATTGAGACAAAAGTCCTCAGATGCCCAGATGACTTCAGAATCATTCATTTTTTCCTCAAACGGGGCTTTAGCCGGGCATGGTGGCTCATGCCTGTGATCCTAGCACTCTGGGAGGCCGAGGTGGGCGGATCGCTCGAGGTCAGGAGTTCGAAACCAGCCTGAGTGAGACCCCGTCTCTACCAAAAATAGAAATTAATTGACCAACTAAAAATATATATACAAAAAATTAGCTGAGCATGGTGGCACATGCCTGTAGTCCCAGCTACTCAGGAGGCTGAGGCAGTAGGATCGCTTGAGCCCAGGAGATTGAGGTTGCTATGAGCTAGGCTGATGCCACGGCACTCACTCTAGCCTGGGCAACAGAGTGAGACTCTGTTGAAAAAAAAAAAAAATATATATATATATGTATATGTATATATATATATATATATAGAGAGAGAGAGAGAGGTTTTTTTAAAACTAACAATCGTAATTTATACTTACCATGATGAAATGCATAAATGTATATAAATGTAACTATCCATAGAATCCCTATAAAAGTTTCAATACTAAAATATGTAGTCATGCAAAGAGCTGACAACAAATTAACAACAAACACAATAATCTGCTGTAGAATTTAAAATGTTTATTTTTAATAGGATAATTAGATAATTTTTGTGGAAAATTAAGAAACAAGTTTAGTTTGTTAGGAAGTGCTACCATAAAACTGAAGGTGCCCAAAGAAGCTATTTTTCTAGGATGGAATTACATCTTAAAAGTCTTGTCTATCTGTGCTTCTAAGAAAAGAATAGCAACTAGAAAAGTAATAATTTCATATAGTATCCATGATAATTTTCCATAGCAAAACAAGATTTTATAGTAGAAAGCTACCATGTAAGCCCAAGGAAACATAGTAATAATATTCATGTTATATGTGGTAAAGTGAATACATTTATTAAACTATACTAACAGTAAAGAACTATATTCTCGAGTGTCCAATCAAAGAAATAATAAGGTATTTAAACAGAAACAAATTCTACATCAAGAAAAAGGAATGCATATGAATGAATATTTATAAGAGATAATGAGATACGAAAACAATTTCTTTCTACTAAACTTTGGACTTTATAATGTCTTCAGTGGAGTTGAACTAGTGTGTCAACATTTGGGCACCGTATCCAGAATGTTCCAATTAGAACATAGAACAATAATACCCATAATTTCAAAATCAAATGGATAGATTTATCATAAAGTAGTTAGTTGACATTTTAAAGGAGATAAAACATAGAACAGGTAAATTTCAAGACTGGAAACTTGGTATATAAGATCTACATTGTATAGAAGAATTTGCAAGAAGGAAACAAGGAAAAACGAAGCAATGATTGGCAGGAAACAGGATAGAAATCTTCAGGAAGCTTCACTACACACTAAAGGTTGCCTCTCCTTTAACCAACACATTAAAGTAACTGTATTTCTGATGTGATTTCCACCCAACCCCATACCCCCATCTCAGGTGAGTGTGGTCTTTGCTTGCTAAGGGCTTATCCTTCAAGAACAACTTTTTCAAAGATGTTGCTTCATTGGTCACTTTCTCCAGCAAAGGCATTTTTTGTCTTCACATTGCTTTTCTATTTTTGCCCTTGGACACCGAGGGTCTATAATCTGGTAGCCTACGGAAGCCAGTCTTTGTCTCAGCCCACCACAAAGAGAAAACAAAATGTCCACTATCTGGATAAGTGATCTGATAGCATTTACTATCTAACTAACCTGAAATCCAGAATATACTTGACCTTGATCTTATCAATAATGAGATAATAGTAAAGACAGTAGATAACGTTTATTGAACATTACTATATAGTGGGTGTTATTATAAGTCTTTTCTGTATGTATCACATGGAAATTCATAACAACTTCAGAACTCATGTTTTCCCACTCACTTCCCCACACTGCAGTGTTGCCTATGAATGCCCATTAAAGAACCTCTTGCTCTTAGAAACATTTGCTAAACAACAATTTTTTTTCCAATATTATTCTAATTTTGTTTAAGCCCCTTAATTCAATCAAGGTTATCAAATTTTTTAAAAGAATTTCAGAGAAGACCATCCCATTTACCAAATTTTTCCACCTAGTTTGAATAGTGTTGTCAGTGTTGTACCATTTCAGTGAATAGTAACATGCAAAGCTTTTATTTTTCTTTGCTGCCTATGTGTAACACTAACACTCATGTAAGCGCTTTCTGTGTCCCAGACATTGTTCTGGGTGCTTTTCAGTATATTAACTCATTTACTATTATCATCTCCATCTTATAAATGAGAACTCTGTAACTTGCCCAGGGCCACATGGCTACATTGTAGTGCAACTGGAATTTCCAATGATTATTTTGACTTTTAGTGTTATTTGCAATCATGAATTTCTAAGGTTACAATCTCTAACAAAAGGTCTTCAGCTTTTGCTAATCATGACTGCACTCTCATAACCAGCTTTAAGATTAGAGGTTTGGTCTTTTCTCATTACTTATCTATCATCAACACAAAGAAATGGTTAGGCTCTTCTTATCCTCTTCTCTGAATGCCTGGTCAATACAGAAAAGTGATTTCTAGAATTGTGTCTTTCAAATTGAACCAGGCAATTAAATTCATTTGTGGACTCTAGTGCTAGATACTATATAAATAGTGCAATTATCTGAAGTGGAATTTGGAGAATCTTTTATGGAAATAAGATGATTTTCAGGCTTGTCATGGAGCAAAAGGCAAGGGAGTCCACTAAGTATTCAGTGGTGAAAACACTATTGATCAAGATTGTTTATAAGTGCTTTTTAAATTAGCTTTATATAAGAATTTATTCCTGGACATAAGAATTTTGGAGATATCTCCTATCCCAAGCCCCAACACTGACAAAGAACACAACTGCCAATATACCAAATCCTTGTCCTAGAGAATAATTCAGCATAAATGATGCTGACCCACCCAACCTCACTTGAAGGCAGCCAGAGCAGGGAGGCAGTCTGGTAAGCAGCCTCCATGGGCAGCTACATAGGAAAGCTCCAGAGTGCTCAGCGCAGGGTTTTTCAAACTGCAGGTTGCAAACTAACTTGTGAAATCAATTTAGTAGGCCACAACCAGCATTTAAAAAAATTAAAATTCAGCATCATTGAAAATTTCAGAGTATACCTCTATAGTAAGGGTGTTTTAAATGATACATTTTTATTTCCTATGTGTGTATATGTTCACTGGGTTATGATATCATAAAATGTATCTCTAGTTATGGATCTTGATTAACAACAGTTTGAAAGCCACTGATCTAATAAGTACTAAGTGCATACAATTTTCCAATATTCAGCACTATTTTTAATAAAATAGATAACTGGATTCTTCACAGCCAGCTTGTAGAGCCAGTTGTAGTAAATGGATTACAGATCATAAAAGGGACCTTACATTTCATCCAGTCCAACTAATCACCCAACATGTGAAGACTTTCTGTAAGATTCCAGTAACAGAGCATGTAACTTCTTGAGGAAGACTGTTTGTTTCTCTGTGAATCACTTCTAACTCTTAGAGAGTTCTTCATTATGCCAGATCAAAATAGAACATAAGGCTGCTGCTTTCAAATGACAGCTCTTCAAATTGTGTGTGTGTGTGTACGTGTGTATGTTTAATTATATGTAACATTTTCCAAATAAACAGCGTCATTGTAGAAAATTTAGAAAATACTAAAAAGCATAAATGAGAAAAGAAAACTACCTATAATCTAACAACTGGAGCCATACTGGGTATAACTTCTTAACCTGCTTTCTACTTACTATATAACAAATGGTTTCCTTTAATTAAATATTCTTCTCCAACATGATTATAATGGCAACATAGCATTCTAGCATGACTATACCATACTTATTTTAAAATCCTATTAGATGGCTAGATTATTTCTAGATTATAAAAAATATTGATATGCTGGCCGGGCGCAGTGGCTCATGCCTATAATCCTAGCACTCTGGGAGGCCAAGGAGGGAGGACTGCTCAAGGTCAGGAGTTTGAAACCAGCCTGAGCAAGAGCAAGACCTCATCTCGACTAAAAATAGAAAGAAATTAATTGGCCAACTAAAAATATATGGAAAAAAATTAGCCAGGCATGGTGGCACAGCTCCCAGCTACTCGGGAGGCTGAGGCAGGAGGATCGCTGGAGCTCAGGAGTTTGAGGTTGCTGTGAGCTAGGCTGATGCCACGGCACTCCAGCCCAGGCAACAGAGTGAGACTCTGTCTAAAAATACATATATATTGATATGCTATCCTTGCATAGAAGTCATTTCCTTATAATCTTCAGATTAGAATTACTAAATTAAAGATGTACAAAAATGTTAAGGACTTGAAAGATATTGTAAAGCTGTCCCCAGAAAAGTTGCACCACTGATGACACAAAAAGCGCATTTGCCCACAGCCTCACCAAGAACAGGCATTAACCTGTTTTTCATCTTTCCCAATTTGGTAGCCCTGCTCCCCCCAAAAAAGTCTATTCTGTTTTAACTTATAATGAAGTTAAATACTTTTTGACATATTTATTGGCCATTTTTATTTCTTCTTTTGTGAATTGCCTAATCGTGCCCTTTGTCTAATTATATTTTGAGGTTTTAGAAATAATGGATTTAGCCTCTTTAAATATTTGAAGAAGGCTTTCATGCCCAGGGGCACTATTATCTCTGTTGATTTGAATATTAGGTGCCAGATTTCTTTAAAGAAGCTGAAGATGGTATTACTGATATAGTGACTATAACCCACAATGTTTTTCCTATAAAGATCATTTTGCTGAGGAGTATATCAAATGGAAGTGATAGGAACTTTTTTTTTTTTTGTAACTGTATCTGGAAAAACAACAGTTTACAAACACCTATATTCTATATTTAAAAGTCAGAAGTTCCCTTTATACCGAGAAAATTGAAAATAGCAGTAAAAACTTCTCAATGATCTTTTCTTCTCCTTTCCTCCAACCACAAAATGTTGTCCAGTTGCACTGAATCTGAGACATTAAAAACCTAGACCCCCGAAACAAAAACATAAGCACGAACAACAAACTTATACTACCATCATGGACCCCAGGGAAGGGGAGTTAGAGCTGCTTCCATGTCAGATGAAAGAAAATTTTGCTTCTCATCTGAATCCTAAAGAAAATGCAACTCCAATTGCTTCCAGGAGCCTCAGAAACAGTTGCCAAATGAGGAAAATTATAAATTTCTAAAAGTAATTTTAAATTTCTAAAGTTCTTCACCTAAATGAGGCATTGGTGCCTCTAAAGTACCCCACACCCAGCTCATAGAGAATGGGCGGTTAATTTCCTCCTCTCTAACACAATCTGCCCTTCCCACGTCCAGTCTATGTGCTTGCTGAAATCGACCATTCCTGCCACCACTGCCTTATTTCAGGCCTTCCCATCTTGTCCAGACTGCTGCCGTAGCTTCCCAGCCGACCTTCCTGCCATCTGCATTGCCCTCCTCAAACTCATCCTGTATGCCACCTCCAGAGGGATGCCTCTAGATACAGATTTAACCATTCAGGGTTCCCCATTGTGACAAGATCAAGTTTCCAGACTCTTTAGCTTGGCACAAAAGGCCTTCGGATCTACATAGACCTACCGGTCTCCTGCCATTTGGGCCCTGAGAAGATGATCTGCCTGCTCACACATCTATGCTTAGGCACATGCTGTTCCCTCTTCTAAGAGCACTTCTCCTTCATCAGTCACTGACTAGTCTGCAACCTTGATGACTGAGCTGAAGGATGACCTTCTCCTGGAAATGTTTCCTGATCCAATTCTCCTATTCCAGGCTGAATTCAGTGCCCTTCCTTGGTATGGTTATGACAGTCTGGAAAAGTTAAAAGCTGGGTTTTCTTGTCTGTGAGATGCAAATATAGGCCTCCAAGTGCCCTAATTATGTGTTGTCGTAATGCACCCTCTTCTCTGTCTTCCACGATTAGAGACAGAGCCCCTTGAAATGCCCTCACCATTTCACTGTACCAGCAACTGTCAGTATCTGGCACATAGGAAATGCTCCACAAATGCTTGTTGGATGAATGAACTGGACTGTAGTAAATATTAATTATGATGGTTTTAAAAATTATCTTATTACTTTCATCTTGGAAAAACCAGCCAAATCAGAGGGTAATTCCTAGCATTTGGTAGGTGCTTCATTTTACAAGAGGATTCCTACATCCTGGATTTCTAAAATATCAATTCCTCTACTGCACTTGAAATAACATTTGGTGCTCATACAGTTTTGTGAACACGTATCTTCTGTGGAAGATAAGACACGTCTATACAGGCATTTAGTCATCAGTTCCATTTTTAAATATTGCATGCCAAAGACAGCTTAGCCTGCTGCTGTGTATACAGTAAGTGCTCAATAAATATCTCATAACTTTTTAAGAGCCGAATCTTGGGTTGGTTGCCTTGCTCTCAATTTACTCTCTCTTCTTTGGGAATGCAGCCTCCATACATAAGAATAGGCCCAATGGGCATGTCTAAAAGGTAACCCTGTCCCCTGCCAGAGGAGTATGGTTTAAGAATGAGCTCCTGACCCAAGCTAGGCCAATCAGTCTTTCCCTGCATTTTTTTTTTAATCTCAGGATGAAGGAACATTTAAATTAATCCCTTTACAGTAGTGGGAGCTGCCAGAGGTAAAACCAGATGTGTACACTTGAGAGCCACTGCTGGCCACATTCCCTGCCATATGCAGAAACTGATACATAGTCGTTGGTACTCCAAAGAATAAAGCCACCATGGAGAAAGAAACAGAGATGAAAAATGGTAGGAGTCCTAGATAAGAGTCCAGGAGATGATAAAAGTCCCAGTTACGTTCAATAACTGGCTCCCGATCTCTCTGGGATCCTGCTGCAGCACTGCCCTTCCCACCGTTTGGTGGTGCGAGATATTTCACTCCCTCCTAATAGATGCGCACGAGCTGGCTCAGGCTGGGCTCCTGTCATGTGGCTGCAAGAGGATCCTGATGGGATGAATAGATACATAAAAACTGATTCACCTGAATTTTTTTCCCCACTAAATCTTCTAACTGATTCAACCAGATGGTTTGGTATAATGAAGCCACGGGCTAATTTACATGGGATTCCTATTCAGAGAGAGAAGGAAGGTATTCATTTTGAAATACATTTCAAACAAAAGTAAGTTTCAGGCAACATGTGCCAATGCGAATCCGAAGCATTTCGATCACACTGTCATGCAAGTAAAGATGTGTCCTCTTCCCTACAGAGGAGTCCCACACGCTAACTGTAGGTTTGGAATCTCCAGAAATATTAATAGCAAAGGCTTCCTTTCTCAGAGTTCTTTTTGCTTCAGGTCCCCTGGATAATGCAAGAGCCTTGAGAGAATTTTCTAGCGTAGAAGTGAATTTTCCTAATGAAGAGAACAAACACGGCCCTGCTTCAGCCAGCACTGGAACTCATGTTGGAATTCGTGTCTGGACACAAAGGCTCCTTACCAATGCCAGCCTTCGAGACTGGCTCTATAGTTGGCAGCAGCTAACAGAGCTGCGTCCCACTGCTGCTGCAGCCTTCTGTGACAGCTGCTCTTCTAGGCTGCAACAACAAGGCACAGGAGGGCAAAGACAGGCTGCCTTCTAGAAATCCAGGGCTGGACAGAGCTGGATGGCCCCTTCCACCTGCGCTGACTGTGGGTGCAGAAGGAAGCCAGTGTGCAGACTCATAGCGCCCCAGCCATGGCCTGTCATGCTGTGACAGTGCTGCTTCGGGGGAGTCACGGGCCTTAGTGACCTGGCGGCTGCAGGGATGGCTTAAACCTTAGTGCTCTGACTGCCTCTGGCACGCAGTCTTCCTTTCCGGCTGCCTTGCTCCTCAGCAGATACCTGAATCTGGGGGGCCGCAGGGCTTTTGTCCTGTGGTACTTCCGCATTTTTTCGGATTCGTTTCTCTTTGGTTTGCTGCTTGGAGGCAAGTGCATTGTCCCTTTGGACAGAGCTCCCCCTGGTCTGGCTGGGCCCCTGAAGGGTTTGTGTCTCTTTGACGGGCTGCCGGGTTGGGAGGTCACTGTCCTGCTCTGGGGCTTCTGAAGGAGTCTCTTTCTCCTGGAGACGTCTCTTGTGTGGGGACTGACCTTCTACAGTCGGCTGATCACCACTGAAGGTCGTTTTATTTTCTTGAGACAATTCTTCCAGAACCTCTCTTTTCAAAGATGGTCCTTTTTTGGGCATCTTCTGAGCCAAGTCATTTGAGGGGAGATTGGCATGGCCCTTTTTTCTGGAAGGATGGTCTTTGCTCCTTTTCTCTTGCTGTAATTTGGGATCTTTAGGCGAGGGAACAGCGTGGGGGCGCTCAGGAGTTTCACGCAGATGGGCTTTTCCTCTCTGGTTCCCCCGAGGGTTCAGAGGAGGGCTGGGGCTAGGCTGGTGGGGCCCGGCTGCAGGAGTCGGCTGACTATGGGATTCTAGCTGCGAGGTTGGTGGGGAGCTTCCAGGTGGTGCCTTTCTCAGATGTGCTGGTCCCTTAGCTGTCTCTCTTTGGATAGGGAGTTTTTTTTTTCTAGCTCCCATCTGCTGTGTTGGCTCTTGATTTTGGGTTGAGGCCTGCATGTTTGGAATCTTCTTGCTAGAGGAGCGGCCTGCTTTGGGAACTTTCCCTTCCTTTGCAGGCCTCGAATCCTGACGAGCCCCGGGGTGCTGAGGCAGCCGTGGCTCCACGGATGGACTAGGAATGTGAGGGAGCCTGACTTTCTGAGCCCCCTCTTCCTGGGACAGATTGGGGAGGTGCTGTGGCACCTGTTCGTGGGCAGGGGGACTGATAAGAGGGAGTTTCACCTCACTGACTTTCTCTTCCTGGACCTGCTGAAGATTGGGGGCTGCCTGGGGGCTCAGATTTTGTGGCGGTTTGGAATGGGGAGGGCTGATGAGAGGAAGTTTACTGGTGTCACCTTCCTGGGTTAGGGCAGGCCTGGGAGACGGAGTCATGGTCTGGTCTGAGGCTGATGCTAAAGCCTCTTCCCTGCTGGGTGAGAGCAGCTTAGGGGTGGGCCTCCTGCTCTGGAGGGGGGCGAGCAACCGAGGCTGGGGCAGCCGAGTGGGGGCCAGTCGGCCTCTGGGAAGCAAGGTCGCTGGGTCTTCCCTGTGCTGGCTCTGTTTTGCATTTGTTGGTAAGTCTTGGGGATGTGGCAATTCAGGGTAAGGAGTGCCAACACGGACAACTTCTGCTTTAGGGGTTTCCTCCTGAAGAGGTTGTTGATAATCTCCAGCAAGTGTCTTCACTGAGTCAGGGTGGGAGGGATCTTTTGGAGGATCATGATGGGAACTGTCAGGTGGAAGTTTGGCTGACTCAGTTTCCTCAACATGGGTTATCTGAGGGCTGAGGGAAGTTGGGCCAGGTGCCTGTGGAGGTTCAGGCATGGGAGGGTCAGTGGGGGTAGCCTTGGCCTCCCCTGACTCCTCATCCTGGTCTGGCTGAGGGCTGTGGGGTTGGGGAGGGCCCGGGTGCAAATGAGGTGCTTGGGGAGCAGTGGCAGGAGACTGCCTCACTTCCCCTGCTTCTGCAGCAGGGACAGCTGCCTCGGCAGCTATTATTTTTGGAGAAGGATCTGATTGTTGAACACCTCCTTCTGTTGGGTTTGGGGACAAGTCTTGGGCCAGCTGAGGAAGACCAGGTGCTGATGGGCTGAGCTGTTGAGGAGGCTCAGCACGGAGACTGCTGTTGGGAGAAAGCTCTTTCGTTCGGCCTTCTCCATCCTGCGTTGGCTCTTGGCTCTGGGAGGGAGCTGGGTTCTGGTTTTCAAGGATGTTTGCATAAGTTTGCATTCCAGAGACATGTTCTGGTATCTGGCCAGCTGCTTGCAGTTTTGCCAAGCGCCTGGGAGATGGAACCAAGTGTGCTGGTACCCCAGAGACAGTCTTCTTGCTAGAGGGGGGTCCTGCTTTAATATAAAAAGAAGTTAGCTAAAAATAGTCTTAACTGTTTAGTAATTAATAACAAAAACATCTTTCTCTCTTTGATGCACATAGACCCTTGAAAAAAATGAAATTAGACACATAGGAGAACTTAACTTTCCTTTCTCCTTGAGGATACTAAGTGCCTAGAATTTTCTTTTTTAGTGGAACTTAGAAAAATCATAGTCAACTGAAAGCACGAACTTTAATGAATAAACATAAAGAGGCTTATTCACAGAACCAAAATTCATATCCAGACCTGTGTGTGGTAAGAAAATTTTCCAAGTGAATGAGATTTTTAGTTTTCACCGTCTTAGAGATCAATGATGCTTTTGATTGTAGAAACTAGGGGATGGACATTCAAGCCAGACGAAGTCTCATTTGTTTCCTTGTTTAATGGCAGCGCCCTTAAATAAGCTGTGAGCTCTGAGAAAAGTCATGTCTGTTTACCAATACCTGGCCAGGGGCAGGAAGCTCAGCAGGACCGCAGCAAATGAGTGTTGAATGAAGAAGGAAAGAATCGGTCTGATAGAATCATAGTGCACCATGGCTCAGAGAAGCTGCCCCTGAAGGACCCACCATCCAAGCTGCTATCCCACCCACTCCCATTCCCAGGAGTCCCCTTTTCTCTTCAAAGCCACCCTGGCTTCAAAAATGGCTCTTGGAGGCCACTAGCAATGTTGATGCACAGGGAGGAGTTGCTTCCTCCAATCATCATGGGAGCAAGTTCTCAGAGTGACTCTGGTCTCATGGACAGTTTCATGGACACAATTGTCCCAGCAGGTACTTGTCTATGATAGAAACCCTGGTATATTCTGGTGGCCCAAACACTGTCTTAACCCAGCCCTATGGACATGGCTCTGAAATGTGAAGTGGTGAGAGGAGGCACACCAGTCTGGAACAGCCTTGAAGAAACCAGTCTCAGCCCACTTGGGGGAGATCTGATAGATACTCAGAACCTCCAAACCAAATCAGACCTCCAAGGTGACCCCAGAGAGGGGAATGGTGTCTAGGAGCCTGGTTTGCTCCTAGCCACTGAAGCAGACCAGTGGAGATTAACGGAGGTTAACACCGTTAACCTCCACTGAAGCAGGATGAGCCTGCACTACTCTGGGTTTCCACTGAGCCTCCAGTCTGGACATGACCCTTTGCATCTAGTCAAACCAGATGTCTCTAGCAAGGGGGAGAGACCTTGGGAGCAAGGAGAAGCTTCCTTCTCGGTGGAGTTTCCAAGGGCAGGTCCTGATCATCTGCTTATTTCCCTAGTTTATAGCAATTATAAACTAAAATTCTAGTCTAGACAAGAAACAAGGTTATATTAAAATATAAAGCAGTGAAATTATCTAGAATAGGCAAATTCAGAGAGCAGAAAGTAGAGTAGAGGTTACCAGGGGTTGAGGGAGTTATTGTTTAATGGGTACAGAGTTTCTGTTTGGGGCTAATGAAAAATCTTGGAAATAGGTAATGGTGATGGTTCTACAACATTGAGAATATAATTAATGCCACTGAACTGTACACTTAAAATGGTTAAAATGGCAAATTTTATGTTTTTTATATATATATATATATATATGTTTTCATCACAATAAAAAAGTAATTTAAAAAGATAGAAAAATATAAGAAGAGTGAAACCCAATACTGAAGGTTTTTTTCCCTCTTTAATCCCTCCTGGTTTCCTATAATCAGACATATAACAATTTTTCCCCCCATTTTCAAAATGTAACAATTCACATAATTTGGCAAATGGTACCAGGCCCTTTATTAAAGATAAAGGCACCACTTTATGGGCTACTAAATTGCTCAGTTTTCCTCTGAGTCATCATAACCATCATCATTTCTATCACAAGACAGAATTCTGAATAATTATTTGAAAATACTATTTTATTTTATGATCTTTATAGCAAAAACTCAGGGTGATAATTGGTTTGGCTTTTGAAAAGCTTTATTGGAAGCACTGACTATCCCAGAAATAGGTGGTATAGAAACAAATGGAAGGAAGATATTCCTTACACTGAGTTGCAAATATAGTGAGTTTTTCCTTATTTTATAGAAACTATATTGTTTACTCTGGGATTTTTTTCAGTCTTCATGCTTTAGAAATAAATGTTCCCTATATCACTATAGGAAAAAAGAGACAATTCTATACCTAAATTGATACCCATTTTTAATTAATGGTACATGGAAAGATTTCAAGAGTTTATAGTCACTCTAAAGTTAATATTTTATAAATGCATTAAATGAAAATTAAATTAATTCATCCACAGGTAAAGGTTTTTATTTTGGGATCTAGTCTGACAGATGCTATACTCAGAACCAACAGACCTTGGGCTTACTTTTACCACTTTGTTCCACTCTCCTTGTTGAGAGTAGAAATTAATATTGCATTTGTAATTACAAATTAACAACATAAAATGACAACAGATAAAGCTATGTATTATTATTACTTCAAATCTTTGGGAATAATTTGCAGTTTGCATTGATACAGTATTACCACTTTAAAAAAAAACAATGCTGTTGGCCATAGGATTTCTGTTTGTTCTGACACCTAACACACAGTCTAATCTAATTGGGAAAAACCTTAGCTCTGGAAGGGCAGATTCTAATAATGTCCCATATTACAAATAGGCTTTTTATTTTAAAAAATAGGAGTTCAAAATCATTTCTCGAATCAAATTAATGATTATTGGTTAGATTTAGAATAGGAAACCAAGGCTTCCAATTTCCAGTCCCATTTCTAATTGCTCAGACAAGAACTGTCTGTCATAGAACTAGAATTATTTTTTACTCTGATTTCTTCCCTTTGACAGCTCAATAATTTAAAAAAATTCCACTATACTAAAATTGCTATGTTATTTTTTTTATTTACTGGTGTCCTATTTATGTAAGTAATGTAAATATTTATGTAAATATACCTAAACTACAGAAACTTAAAATCAGCGGGACCCAGCTCAGAGCAGAAGCAAAGAGGTGAAGCACCAGCCAGGCCCATGACAGTGACTCTGCTGAGGCTCTGGTCCCCTTCTCGCGGGATCTTGATACTCGCTTTCGGGTAATTATGGTTGATCCCCCTCTCCTGCACTGAACCTGTGAACATTTGGCCCATGCTCCTTGGCACATTCATCATAGCCCTGAAACTAAAAGTGCTCACCGGTTCTATCTCTTGGGTCATTAGAGACAAAAGCTTATTAATAAGGACCACAGTCATTAGAATTTTCTGGATACTTGAATAATGTCTAGCCTCCACAATATCACTTTATGTGAGAGTTGGTTCTTAAACCAGCAACTGAAAAAATCAACTTCCTCCGCAAATTAATTGTATAAATATGATAAAGTGGTTGGCTTAAGAAAACACATTGTTTTCCCAAATACTAAACCTGCCAGAAAAACAAAGTTCCGTTGAGGCCGGTGATGACAAATTCTCCTGTCTACTTTTTTGAGCCAGAATTCTATTAGTCAATAACTGGATGGCTTGGTTTCAGTTATGAAATGTATCAGAGAGTAGTAACACATTTACAAATCCTATAATTCACACTTTTCATTAAATCAGACATGCCTAACATAATTAGTCCAAATAAATAAAGCTTTATTATACTTTTTAAAATGAGAGTCCGTTTTCCTACGCACACATTATCTGGTCTATTAATCTACCAAATGGCAACTGCACCCAGTAGTCAGCCTTGACAGCTGTAGATTAAGATACAGAGATGGCGCCTCCTGGCTGTCGAGGCAAAGTCCTCTTCAAGCGTCACCATTCAGAGGCACCCACTGATTCAAAAATGGCACTTCTCAGGTTGCTCAGAACGATCAGGCTCAGGGGACTTACTTGTGTTTATCCAAACCCACAAGAGGCTAATTTAAAAGTCAGGATGCCAATTAATTAATTTACAATGGGAGATGGGCCTGGCTCGAGCATCAGGGCAGGGTGTTGTAACCATAGGGTACAGCCCCACAGGGGCAGGTCCACCTGGGGGGGACTAAATTAAAGATCACAAGCTTACTTGGTTAGCAAAAAATTAAAGCAAACGGAGCCAGATTTCCTCAAGAGAAACTTCTGTTGAGCTATGGAAGCCTTGTTAGGTTCACGGTGCTGCTCTACTCCACAGTCCTGGCTCTCCAAGAGCAGATGCCTGATGTGGAGAAGCATAGCGGGGCTGGGTCAATACAATGACCTGCTCCTAATTTAATGTGCCCCCTTTGTAGACTGAGGATAGTCCTCCAGTCCTACATTAATACCGATTTTCAGACAGGTCAAACTTTTTCCAGGAATGGCAGCAGGTCATACCCTGGTCACTTCATCTCCTGAGAGATATAGTTCATACTGACCTCATTCCAAAATACCAATGGCACTTAACCCGGGAAACGTGCAAAATTACAAAACAGTACAACTGGCTTGAACATTGGCAAAATCATGACCAGGCCTGTGTCAGGCTGCCAGAATGCAAACAGGCAACAAAATCATACAGGGGCATAGAGTCACAAAGGTTAAAACACAAAGCTGCATGGCATTCACAAAGCAGCAAGAGTCTTCGGTTAACATTTTACACCGTGTGATGTGTAATTGGGATTCAGTATATTATTGTGGTAAAATACATGTAATATAAAATATACTATCTTAACCATTTTTAAGTATACAGTTTAGTGGCATTAGGTATATTCACCATCACCACCATCCATCTCCAGAACTCTTTTCATCTTCTCAAACTGAAACAACTTCTGTCTCCCAGCCCCTGGCAACCACCATTCTACCTGCTGTCGGTATGAATTTCACTATTCTAGGTACCACATATAAGTGGAATCATGCAACTTGCTTATTTCACTTAGCGTAATATTTTCAAGGTCCATTCATGTTATAGCATGTGCCAGAATATCCTTCCTTTTTTAAGGTTGAATAATATTCTATTTTATGCATATATCACATTTTGTTTATCCATTCATCCACTGGTGGACACTTGGCTTGCTTCTACCTTCTGGCTATTGTGAATAATGCTGCTATGAACATGGGTGTGCAACAATGTCTTGAAGATTTTGCTTTCAATTATTTTGAGAAGATATCCATAAGTAGAATTGCTGGATCTTATGGAAATTCTGTGTTTAATTGTCTGAGGAACCATCATACTGTTTCCCATATAGTACGGGACCATTTTACATTCCCACCAACAGCATACAAGGGTTCTAAATCTCTACATCCTTGCCAACACTTGTTGTTTTCTGTTTTTTGTTTTGTTTTTATAGTAACCATCCTAATGGCTATCAGGTGGATTGGGGAGAATCTTTTAAATACATCTCAAAGTACTCATGACCAAAATTCCAAGTTAGGGCTTCAGAATTCCTAGATTCCAAGGAGAATCACTTGCTATTCATGACCCCTGAGGCAGACAGGGAGCATTAGGCCCATTTAGTGAAACTGGAGCTCAAAACCAGCTAACCAGCCTGCCCGAGAAAGCAGCAGGGCCAGGACTGGGATCACATCCTCTGACCAGTGCTCTTTCCACTATATCCTGCAGTATAACATTTTCAGGACCAGGGCGATGTGCAGAAAGGGGGAAAGAAGACTCTTGCACTGAAATCCTTGGTCAGAAACTCTTGGAGTAAATACAAACCTGACAAGTAGAATAACACCTCAGCCCTCGAAGGGAACTAAACTTCTGGAAGGCTGAGTTCTGAACCATGAGGCTAACCCTTATCTATTACCTACCTCCAAGGCACTGCCCAGCACGTCCCCCGAGTTCCATTCTGGTCATGGACACAGCAGAGTCATAGGTCCAGAAGGCTAACTCATGTAGTTTGTTTGTGGGGACAACCACCCAGAAGAAGTATGGGAATTAAAGAGAACTAGCTTTAGCCTGGCTGATGAGTACTCAAATAATAACTCACATTTTTTTTTTTTCCTTTCCATGAAAAAAACTATTCTGGCATAAAGGGAATAGCATAGTACCTGCAGCTGGACCCCAAATCTTGGCAGTCTCCTCAGTCAATCCAAGGTACTCTCTAATGAGCCGACTCAGGTTTTGGTAGGCAACATCCAGATCATCTACAGTAAATGGGAAAGTATACTTTGAAGCAACACGATCATAGAAAAATGCAGTTAGTGTTCAACTGGTGATAGTAATGAGTTAGTCACTACGTTTAATTTTATGAATATTGTGGTAGGCAGAATTCTAAAATGACTCTAATGACTCATCCCTTGTACAATCTCCTCCTTAAGTATGGGCAGAACCTGTGGATGCAATGAGATATCAGTCCTATGAGTATTTATTATACATTATATGGCAACAGAGATTTCTGCAGATGTAATTAAGGTTTCTAATGGGTTGACTTTGGGTTAGTCAAAAGAGAGATTATCCAGGAGGGCCCACCCTAATCACATGAGCCCCATATAATGAGAGAGTCTTCTCCAGCTGGTGGCAGAAGAGGAGATCAGAGACTCAAAGCAAAAGGAGGGTTCAATGTCTTGTTGCTGGCTTGAACATGGTGGGGGCCACATGGACAACACTGGGAGCAACCTCTAGGACCTAAGGACAGTCGTTGGCAGACAGTCAATAAGGAAACTGGGCCCTCAGTCCTACAACCACAAGAAACTGCATTCTGCCAACAAGAATGAACCTTGGAGCAGATTTTTCCCCAGAGCCTTCAGATGAGACCTCACCCAAGCTGACACCTTAATTTCAGCCTCCAGTTATTCTATATCAGACTTCCAATCTATAAAACTGTGAGCTAATAAATGGGTGTTGTTTTAAGCCACTAAATATGATAATTTCTGTGCAGGAATAGAAAACAAATGTAACTATGTAATACATTAACATGTTTCAGAGATCCAAAACCACTAAATTTCTGTTTTCATAGGTCAAAATAGTTGATTCTGCAATTTCATATGGTTCAACCTAATGTAATGTAATCAGTGTTATCAATTTTTTGAGAGTTCTTCCAGAGATTTATATAGTACAAGAAATATGATTACTATGTGTACCTATGGTTGTGGGGAATGTGTCTTTTTAGTAACTGTATGGCTTGAAGATATTTCCTTATCCATACACAGAATGTTTTCTCTTTCCTTTTTATGGCTGTATAATATAGTATAATTAAAAATATATAGAAATTTTCATATTTCAATAAATTCTCCTACTAACTATTGCCTCAAATAAATGCCCATTTCTAGGATAGTTCTTGAAAACGTTGGTTTTACACCCAGATATTTTCATGGCTATGATATTTTTAGTAGTTGGGTTTTTACCTATATGTAGATTCTGATAAAATTTCCTAAGTTTCATGAGCCTTTCAAGAAATTTATATGTGTATTTCAAATTGTGTATCATCTAACTTTATTCTCACAATGTCTCCTTAAAAAAAGGAATCTAATCTAGGCTCATTTTATACCAAATCTCATCAGCCAAGATCTTAAGGAATAATAGAGATAATCCTCTGATTAAAACAGTGGAAGGTTGGCCCTCTTGGATTTTTACCTCTTTTTGAAGTTCTCTGTGATTCACTGTTACACAGAAAATATCTTTTACCCAGGAATTTCATCCCATGAAACATACTTTTAAACCAGTGACCTTACGCTTCACAAATTAAACTTTGCTGAAAGTTACTGACCTGCATTGATGACTGCATCAAAATATCCTGGAAATTTCTTATTAATTTTAATATAAAGGTCCACTCTGGAGACAGTGAATTCAATTTCTGCACGACTGAATAATCCTTTTCTCCTTAAGTATCCCTCATATTTGTTCTTGTTCATGGGTACCACCAGGATATATCGAGGCTCAAAATAGGAATATTTCAAACTTCTTACACCCTATGCATTTAAAGAAAGATAATAAATTTGAAACAGATACATGACTTAGAAATCGTTTTGGAGACATCCGACAAGAGGGGTATAAGAAGTAGTATCATTCATATTAAAGAATTTATTTTATCTGTATAATTAGCTTCTATTTTTCTATAAATATCTCAAGGTTGGATTACTTTTCTCTCTTCATCAAATATTAATTTGTCATTGGAAGTATTAGAATTCATTCCACCTGGTTTTCCTGTAATTAATCATTCTAATGAATATGACTGCTAAAAAAGAAAACTACTGGATATAAGATAGGTATATCATGGCAGCAATGCAATTTTTATCACTGAAAAATAATATCAATTCTATATTTCATAAGCTTCTTTGGAACACCAGGAGACAGAGATCTCCCCAGGGAGAAAAGGCTTTTCTGTTAGGCCTTGTCATTAGCTTAGGCTCCTGCTCCTAAACCTGCAACCTGGTTGGGCTGGTTCCAGTGACATCTTATAGCCTCTCTTCAGAGCTGGGAAGGCCAAGCTCATGCATGGTAGTCTGCTAACCAGGAGAGCACAGTGTGAAGCTGTGTAAGGTCCTGGGGTCTGTGGATCTGGAGAGCTTGGTTGTGGCAGCTCTCAAGCCCCTTGGACTCTGCAGATATCCTTCAAGCTCTCTGGGTATCAGTTTCCTCATGGGCATGGATTATTCCAAATGGACTCTCAAAGTCCCTTCCATCTCAGTTCTGTCATCATCAGTTTAACTCAATGTTCAAAGCCTTTGTTTTAAAAATTCAGTGGGAAGAAATACAGGTTCTTTTAAAAACGATTTCTGAAAGAGTCAATGACAAGGGCAGTTGGGAAAAAATACTTCAGCTAGGGAGAGTCGGGGGAATGAAGCATGGATTATAGACTCAACCTCCCACAAATGAGTAAGAGTAAGGTCTCAAGGAGAAAAAGTAAACAGGAGCCATCACTCACATATCTGTTGAACTGGAAAAAGGTAGACACAAAAGATGGAGAGTTTCTGCACTCAAAAATGCATTAATTTTTGTTTCTGCCTTGTCTAAGGAAGAAATTTTTTAGAGAAAGATTTTTTATTTTTACTAGGTAGCACAGAAACAAAGAAAACCCTCCTTAAAGATACAAAATCAATTAATTATAGAGAGATAAGAATGGAAATATTCTGAAGTCAGAAAAGAACTGGAAAATATGTGACCAGTTTCACTGAAGCTGGGGACACTTACACCAATGAAAGGAGCCAAAAGGGAATTACGGTCTCCTGCTATGTGAAGCTCCAAAAGAAAAAAAGCAAAAAGATTCAGAGTCAATAGTGAAGGAATATGTACCCGATTTGCCTAGGTTTTGTTTTCTGTAAGTTTGGCCTAATTGAATTATTTATATCTTTTCTTTTTTTTTACAGTCTCACTCTGTCACCCTGCGTAGAATGCAGTGGTGTCATCACAGCTCACTGCAACCTCATACTCCTGGGCTCAAGCGATCCTCCTGCCTTAGCCTCCTGAGTAAGCTGGGACTACAGGTGCACAACCATGATGCTCAGCTAATTTTTCTATTTTTAGTAGAGACAGGGTCTCGCTGTTGCTCAGGCTGGTCTTGAACTCCGGAGCTCAAGCGATCCTCCTGCCTTGGCCTCCTAGAGTGCTAGGATTACAGGCTTTTCTGATTACAAAATCGTTATACTCTTCAGTGAAGGTAACTTGAACAAAACAATCAACTATCTTTGAAGATTTCAAGTATTTCATAAAGCTATATATTTGAAAAGTGGGAAATTCATAGTTTTACTCTGTAGGTTAATTTTGGAGAAGCTTCTGTATATTCTATTTACAGAAGACTGTTGGGGAAAGATGAGATATTGGGGCAGAGAAAAAAAATTCCTGAAATCTACAAGTCTAAATTGCCAGAAGTTTGAAAACACTACATCCAGTGAGCAGCTGGGGTCAAGTGATAGCACAGACCACGCATCTCCTGCAAAGAATGAGGGAACAAGGTCACCTACACTGGGCTGCCATTGTCCTGAGGAGACGGAACCAGTTCCACACCTTGTAAGGACCAGCTTTTATCTAACACCACTTTATATAAAGAGAGACCATGTTCTAAAAGAAAAAGATAATACAGTGAGGATATAACTTAGAAAATAAACCTTGAGTGGCAGTTGTACTCATGGTATACGTGCAATTTCTTGTATTGTAATCTAACTCCTGTCACTTAATTCTTCATGTGTCTTGCCTGCTCATGCTAATTATAAATGGAATGCCTCCCATTTCTCTTGTGTCCAGCAGCGTGCTGCCTGCACATCGAAACCCCTTCTCCCCAACCTCGAGTATACACGTATGATCACATGTACCCCCAAAATATGTATATCCATTATGTATCAATAAAAAATAAAAACATTAAATATATATATAATACACATACACACACACAAACTCACATACACATTAGCTGATTGAATGAAAAACACTTACTTCTATTTCCATATGAATACAGCTTGCTAAACCATCTCTTGCGATACCTTCTATGGTGTCCCTACTTAATCCATAATTGTGATTCCCATAACTAAATGTTAGAATGAATTTCCCCTGGAATTTGAGAAGAACAAAGATTTTCATATAACAGTGGCCATAATGGAATTTAATATAAGTAAAGTCATTTGATGTTTTCCTCTATATAATTTCATAAAGCCTACAAATATTAGCAACTACATAAGAATGACAATGGGGTTATGAAACTTAATATCCTACTGTGACAGAGAAATTTATTCAGAATTCTCAGCTGACAAAAAATTAGGTTTTTGCAAATAATGTGCTGACAAAATGTTAGAGGAGGGTTAAAGCATGGAAGCTTAGAGTAGGACAGACTATTTTGCTTACCTACTTCCTGCCAAATCCGCACTATAAGCCTTCATTTTTGAGAGAGCAAAACTAATAGCCTGCCGTGTGCCTCTGCCATTCCAGCTATGCCAGCATACCAGGTAGCCTGGAAAAGGCTTCCATTTCCAAAAAGCCTTGCATTCTAAGATAAGCCAGGAATTACAGATAATTCCTGAAGGTCATGAATTACAGGGACATCCTAAACGCTTTGAAAGACAGACCTAGCCTATTTTTCCTCATAAAGATAGCTTTGTTTTGAAACTGCCCGCCCCAAATGTTATTCAACAGAATTAGTGTCTGTCCTAGTCATTTGAACTATAAATACCACCTTCTCTCTGTATTCTGGAAGCTCAGTTCTTCTGAAAACTGTATTCCCTCGCAAAAAAAAAAAAAAAAAAAAAAAGTGCAAGTAAAAACATGTCTCTCAAAATTGTCTATGACTTTTTCTTTGACAATATTATATTAAACCACTAGGTTGAATCTAAACTTAGGAGGTGAATGATGATAGAAGGAATAAAAACGTGGATGACCTTGGCCAGTCTGACTCCTCATATACACGATTTTGAAATAAACAGTGAAGTGAAAACTTCCGGGGCTGCACTGAATCCCATCAAATGGCAGCAGCTGCAGTTAAGAGCCCATGGCTGCCCTGTGCCCTCTGGCCCCAGATGTTCTGCAGATGTGTGAGTGGGGGACAGGTGGGCTATCTGTCTGAGGAGAGGTGTTGGAAGGCCAGAAGGCACAGGGTATCTCTCGGGGGGTTGGGTGGGCCTCTGGGGAATGAGTCTGCTGCAGGTGAATGAAGAAAATCCACATCTCCCATTATCAAAAGGAGTTTATGATCCGTGTTCTAAAGTTACGAACTCAACAGTAAACGCCTTTAATATTTACTCCTTCAATGTCATACTCTCTTTGTTCTTTGGAACAAATACAGTGACTCCCTTTCTTTTAATATATACATTATATCTAGATAGATAGATATCCGGCTCTCCTTTCAGCTGTGTGCCTTATCTTGTTTACTGTGTATAATGGTTAATTATTTGTGTCAGTTTAGAAGCTGTTTGGAGATGAGATTAACATTTAAATTTGTGAACTTTGAGGAAGAAGACTTGCCCCCATAATGTGGGTGGGCTTCATCCAACCAGCGGAATAAACAACAAGATCAGCCTTTGGCGTTTGCCTGCACCAGCAGCTATGCTGGCTCTCTGGGCTGCCCGGCCCACACTGCAGATTCGCACCTGCCACTCCCACACCGACGTGAGACAGTTCCTTGTGCCGAATCCCTTTCTGTACATACACACATCCTGCTGGCTCTGTGACTCGCCCTGTCTTCAAAATGTATACTTGAATTACTTTTCAGATACATACTGTAAGTTTGTTTACTTATGTGCACAAGCACTTTCCTCTGTGGATCCCAAAACACCATTTTCTGGAACGATGTATGGTTGGGAGAAATCTTGCGTTGTACGTACATATAAAAGAGACCCCACTAAAGTGCTATGTTAAGAACTGAGAAGAAATCGCCGCCTTCCACTCTGGCTGGTGATGCTCCTTGCATCTCCTGCTGCATGTGCATTCCCTAATAAACAACAAGAGTCATACTTCAAAAACCTCTGGGTCTGCGATTGCATTTCCACAAGAGAGGGAGAGTTTCTGTGGGTAAGTGACTGTGCCCCTGTCCATAAAAAGGGTTCGCATGTCTGTGGGCAGAGGGGGGATGATCTGTGTGTTGGGGAGGGGGTGTTTGTTGGAGGTGGCACATGGATGCGGGTGGCTGTGCAGGGCTATGGCTGTACACGCCCGAGCAGTAGGGGTGACTGTGTACAGTAAGTGTGCGGGGGTGGGGAACAGGCTGTCAGGGTGGGTGTTGCGTGGAGGGGCGTTCTGTGTACAGAAGGCCAAGTGTGAGGGTGTGACTGGCAAAGCTGACAATGTGTCAGGGGTTTATACTCACTAGGTTTGTCACTTTTCATGAAACAATCTCAAGCTCACGTTGAAGAAAAGAAAAGGAGATCAGAGGCAAAACTCAAGTTGAAGAAAATTACATTATATTGGCATAATATACATTAGCGGGAGCAGTAAAAATGAGTACTTCTCAGACACGGGGGGATTTTTGTAGAGGGAGTAAAACTATAAATATAGTAGAGAAGTACAGTGAAGTACAGTGATTTTTATAGAGGGAAGTAAAACTATAAATATAGTAGAGAAGTACAGTGACTTCTTAGGAATTGAACCAGACTGACTTGATTACAGATCAAATAAGGTATGGAACATCAGGGGAGCATATGGGCACTGAGAACAGATGAACTGAAGTAAGAAAAAAGCACTGCGTACTCTAGCAAGAGAAATGAACGCTAATTTTGGGAACTTGTTGTCTTTCAACCTAAAGAGTCCTAAGAGAATGCCTCCTACTAATATCAAGATAACTTCCCAAATCTCTATTAAGGCTTTTAGAAATATGAAGTCCCAGAGTACTCTTAATAAATTAAAGTGAACTTTCAAAATATAGCCTTAGGAGAGAAAATTATAAAGAATTTCCACGATGTTCTTTTGACAAGGTTAGAGGAAGAATTGCCTAGGGATTATAGGACGTTCTCACTTGTGTTTCTCTGTGAACATGAGAAGCTCTGGAATTAAACTCATAGAAACTGCAGAGCCCAGGCTTAAATGTTTCATAGTTATGTACACTGAGGTACAAGCCACATCCGTTATTTGGGGTGGGAAGAGAGAAAGGAGGAAGGAAAGAGAAAGGAAAAGAGGGGAGGGGAGGTTAGCTATACCAGCACTGCTTGTTGGAGGGTAATATTTTGAAAGCAGAAATAGATTATTCCCTCATCTGGTCCTTCAGTAGGCTTCAAGGAAAAAAAAGTGGTGTAGTATCCATTTGGTGATAGAAATAATGATGATATAAATAAAAATAAGGCCCATGGTGAAGAAAAAAAAAATAAAAGCTTTATTGATTCATTGGTAGTGATGAAGATATGAGATACTCCTAAAGTTTAATGGAAGTCATGGGCGAATATGTATTGACATTAGATTTACTTTCCATGAATAAAACACCTCAGGGTTGCGAGGATTGCCTTTGTATATGAAGGCCAAGAAGGAAGAAATGAATTGTTTTGAATAAAATGAATTCAAAGACAAAGGTGTTGAGAATTACTACCAATGACAAGATTATCAGAGTTTCAGTTAAAAAAAAAAGAAGGAAAAGAAAAAACACAAAACAGAAAATTTAAATTGAACAAGATTACCCTGAGCTCCTATGAAATGGACTGATGCAGGGTAGTACCTCTAGCCTAGCAAAGACACAGTCCTCAAAGAAATTCGGAATCTCCCGTCTCCTAGCATGGGCACAAGGGCTTCCATAGGCATTAGCAAACCGCCTGGCCTTCAAGACTCAGACTGCTCAAATGGAAATGTTACTGTGGAAGGTAACGAGTCCAGAACAAGCCAGCTAAGTGGGGCACACTCTAAGGAAACCGTGCTCAGGGTTGTAACAATTAGAAAGCACCGCTGATAACACACAGAAGCAGCAATCTCTAGACAGAACACCCTAACCCCCGGGAATGCTCAATTCACAGGCTTTCTGCATCAAGTCAGAACAGTTCATCTTGAGTGAAATCAGATTAATAGCAGCAGCATGTATAAGCACAGACCACAGGAATCTTTTGCAGTGCTTTTAGTTCTATTTCTTTAAAAGGTCTACTCATTCATTTTATTAGAAATTTATAATACTTTCTCCAACATCATAAAATAAAAAAGCAGGTAAAGAATGATGTATTAAGTAGTTTAAGAAAAAACAACCCAGGAAGAACTTACCTCTCACAAAAAGTACAAGACTTAATTTTTCCCTTTTTTACTTATCATCATTTCCTAATATTCCTGCCAGAGAATATGCATATCTTGTGCAATGAAAACAAAGGCAAACATTCTTACCATGTTTAGCATTTCATCAAAAACTTCTTGAGAGATAAAATGATAATCAACTCGATCCCCTTCTCCAAAGTAAGGCTGTCTTGTGGTGTGACAGGCCCTGGAATCATAAGATAGATCACCTAGTCTGTTTCTATTAACTTGAAATTCAAAATGGACAATGTTTCTGTATAAAGCATGTTTTTTTTTTAAAAAAAGAAGTGGAATTGATCCACAAATCATAAATCATAACTGTGGAAACACTGTGGTTTTGAACTGCTAGATGACATCCAGTTGCTCTAGTTTATAATCCTTATACAAATTTCAAATTATCAGCATCAAATTTGTACTCATTATTATTTATCACCTTCTCAATCACCTCCTCTGCCATCATGTAATAACACTTTAAGAAGCATAACAATATTTATTATTCATACATTTCCCACCTAACTGCTTTCACATTCTCTCTGATCTATGAGCACTTTTCACAGGTTTCCCTTCTCTCCCTCTGCCTGGCCAGCCCACTTGTTTTTCAGGACTCAGTTTAAGTGTCACCCATCCAAAAAGCCTTTCCTGACCTTGGATGGCTGGATTATTCCCCTGTTTATACCCCCACAGCCTCAGTGCCTGCACCAATTACATCCCGATTACTTGTTCAGGGCCCCACCTCCTCCAGCACTTGAGGACAGAGAGATCTCATCCCCCTGCACTGCTGGTCCACATGGACACTGTGGACAGCTCCCTGTGGGCATCCGGGGTTCCAGTGCTGGAAGGAATTCTCAATGCAGCCAAAGAGGCCTTTTCTAAACACTGTCCGAAATAGCACCGCCACCACGCCACACCTCCCAATTACTCTCCATCACCAGAACCGCCTTCTTTTCTCCATTTATCTGCGCCTTTCCTATCTTCCAGCAGACCATAGGAATCATGAGGGAGGACTTTGTCTTACTCATCTTACTCACCACTGCATTCCCAATGCCTGGCATCTAGTAGGCATTCACTAAATATTTGTAAAATGAATGAAAAATAAAAGGTGTGAAGTAGAAACAGCTGTTAAGAATTCCATTTTATAGAAGACTATAAAAGTGACTTGTCCAAAGTCACAAAGCAGGCCAGTGTTGGCCTAAGGACTAGAATACAGGATTCCCAACTATCAGGACTATTGACTTCATATCATTCTGCCTTCCCAATGTGTAGTTCTGGGAATGCAAAGAGGATTTTTAGATCATCCTGTAATTTAAAATAATAGATGTGAATAGCTGGACACTTGACATACTACTTCATTTATTACTCACAAAAAACATGAAGTGGGTAATTTTTCTTATTTCGATTTATCTAATTAACTAATGAAACTGAGGCACAGTGATTAAGTGATGTTACTAAGTAGCAACGCCAAAATGACTCCAAAGTCAATTCTTTTTGATACAGTAATAATTAAGAGAGTAAAGTTACAAACTCAAAAGGCTCTTCATTACAAAATCAAATAAATTTTTATAATTCATACCACTGTTCCCTCCCAATATAATAAAAAATTAACTGCACTACTAAATTTTGAGGCCTTAACATTACATTTAAGTCGTATACACAGGAAAGAGAGAGAGCATCCTAAGAGAAGACCATCAAAACACAGTGACATTTGTTTTGTTGCTTGAATACACTGGCATTTCTTCACCCTCCTTGGCAGAGACCTGAGACCCTCTGACTATTGGTGTCCTTGACAGTGAGGGAAGATAAATCAGTATCTTGGCACCCAGTGCTGCAAACCCTTAGCATAGCATTTACACACTACCCTGAATTTACATTTCCCAACAAAGGAATTGAGTGGCAGGAGTTTTTTTCCAGAATTTCCAAAAGGAAGAGAAAACAAAGAAGCAATTTGAAGCTTCTAGGCAGGTAAATAAAGAGATGACTCCACTGACGGTGGAGAATGCTGATGACAGAAACTGCAGCTGCTCACAATATCCTGAAATTAAAAAAATAAATAAAAAATAAAAAAAAATAAAAAACTGCAGTTACTGCAGAACTTTCTATTAAGAAGGACCTGAGATGACCAGTGGTTTTTTTTGAATTTGTCATCCAATTTTCAGATATACAAACGTTTGTTGTGTAGTTATGCCACCCAAATTGAATATATTAAAAAGGAAATATTTCATAGTGAGAGCAACATTTCCCTAAACTTCCTTAGGAAAAAAATGACGCAAAATTTTAGACAATGAAATGTGCTTGAGCTATCACATTCAATATCCTTCCTGACCTTGTCTAAATATTCCCACAAGTTTATTATTTACTAATTAATTTACTAGTTTATTCATGGTGACTAATTAAATCATGGTTTGTAATGGGAGCCATACTCCTTGTTAGTTTCACTTAACAGGCAAAAGGACTGAGTTGAAGATTAACCCCAAATGGCAACTCTGGTCCTAAAAGCCTAAGGGTGAACCTAGGCCTTCTAAAGGCCAATTCATGGCCACATGTCATTGAGGCTAAGAACAACCCAAATCCATGGAAAGGAGAAGATCAGGAAGGAAAGGAATCTGCAAAGCAAGGCCAAAAAATTGACTACTAAAATATCCAGGGAAATATAACAGGAAGAAAAGATATCTAAGAACAGCTAGCAGGTGGATGAGGAAATAGAATTATTTCAGTGTGATTCTGAAGCAAGCAGATTTAGAATCTTAATTCTGAACCAGATTGCCT
Organism: Microcebus murinus; assembly: GCF_040939455.1. NCBI lineage: Eukaryota > Metazoa > Chordata > Mammalia > Primates > Cheirogaleidae > Microcebus > Microcebus murinus. Next base: position 85,448,321 of record NC_134112.1, on the reverse strand, counting down.
CAGGAAATAATGAACTTCTTGTTACTGCAAATATTTAGGCAGAGGCTTGGCTTGAATTCAGAGCACATCTGAATTCAAGCACATTATATTGTAGCACGCCATATTGTTAGTAAGTGAGCTCTTTCAATGGATATCAACAAGAGCCCAGGTATTACTAGAGGAATTTGGTAGGTCTGAACACTCAATGCAAATATATTAATATATCAATAAATTGCTGGGCACAATTTAAGTGATCATGAACACAAAAGATTCCAGCACATACTGCATCTCAGTTACAAACTCCATGCAGCCACTACTCTACCCAATTTCCAGTAACTGCACACCACTTTCCAACTCGTGCTATCATCACCTGGCACCATCTTCTAACTGATCTCCTTGTCTCCAGTCTTTCTTCCCTAAGCCCTTTCCCAAACCACTGAGGACCATTTCTAAAATGCAACTGTGATCATGGCATTCCCCTGCTTAGAAACCCTTTATGATCAGACCCTGTCTATCTTTTCAGCCTCATCATCTTGACACCTCAGGCGTATCCATACTACCATGTGCACTTTCAGTTAATGAAACGTGCCTGTTGTCCTCCTGTGCCTGGAATATATCCCTTCCTTAAACCCCACATCCCACTTCTCTTTTACTCCTATCTCAGAGGCTCTTTACTCCCCTGGTAATAGCACTCATCAAATTACCTTGTTAGACAACATCTACCTGTTTAAATCCTATACTAGATTATAAGCCACCAGGAGGACAAGACCCATGACTATTCATTTCACAGTTTCATCACCAGCATATGGCACATGGACAGTGCTCAATAAATATTAATTGAATGAACAAATGAACCATTCTACAAATTTGTCACACATGTATAAACAGACACATTAGATAAACATGCACTTAGATTGCTATAGCTCATACTGTCTCATGTAGATAAATAGCTGTGGTCTTTTAATAATATTCACATAAAATATATTTAGTAGAAAACATCATGAGAATGTTATGAAAATAAAGATTGCTATAAAATAGATATCTAAGGAATAATAAGATTTTTCTTTTGGGACCATTCAGGTTACTTTCACAGCATTAAATCAGGAAGATAAATAATCATGCTGATATTGTTTTGTGTTGCTGTCATTATCTGGCACTTTTGCAGGAAGTCACTGATTTGTGTGGTACTATAAAGTTGGAAATCAATACAGAAACTTTGAAGACAGTAAATGCATAGCTCCAAGTCACCCATAACTAATACAGGTAAAGAAAGAATATCTCACCTATTTCGAAAACCAAAAACAAATAGTAAAAGCAAAAGCTAATACTAGAGCACATTCTCTCAGTCACACCAATCTTTGTTATACTACTGAGTTATGTTTTTAATATTTACCTATCTGGCTATGCAACTTAACGTGTAAAAATTTCATTAAATGTCTTGATCTTGGGTCAATGCAATTTGAAAAGGAAGTAAAATACTGTGAGAAAATTAAATAAATATGAGGGAGAGAAAAAATTCAAGCAAATGGCAGAGACTATATTAATGCCTTTTTTGGTCTTTTCCTTTAATAAAAAAATCAATAAAACTCATGTTGGATAAAGAATAAGAGATAAGAAAATCCAAATAACAGCAATGACTTGCCCCTGAGGATGTTCTTCGGAAGTCCAATGCACAAGAGCCTCGTGAGGATGTTCTTTGGTTTTAGCTTTAGCTTTAATTACAAAGTTGGGGCATATAATGGTGGTACTATCTTACTTTCTCAATGGATGAAATTGCTAGCTATCTAATACCCTTTTTTATCCAATGACAGTTTTTGTTCCATGCCTTGATGGAATTCTCTTCTGCAAAGCTCCCCACACAGTGAGCTGAGGCATCCCTGGACATCTTGTAGGAATTCTTAGAATAATTTGCCATTGAACAAACCCTGATCTCTGCCTCCATGAGAATGGCCATGAACAGTTGGCCAGTACTTCTGAGCATGTGAGAGAGGTGGGTGACTGAATATGTAATTGGCGGAGGCAATTAGGAGTGTCTTTCCACTCACCAATGATTCCAGCCAGAGGAGAAAAACAGTAGTGGCATAAGTAACAGTATAAGAGGATAAAGCTAATTTTAGGAATTTGTTTTGCCATCTTGTGCCTCCACTCAAATTTCACATGGCACTAATTATCTAAGGTCTAGATTACAAATTTCATCAAGGCAAGGACCTCACCAGTCTTCTTCCCACTGTATTCTCAGGAACAAGCACATGGGAGAAACTCAATAAATATTTATTGAAAGAATGAACAAATGAATGAATCCATGTAACTCTCTATATCTCCATCAGTGGTAGTTGGGGAAAATCACCTATGTTTCTTATTACAGTCACTTTTATTAAATGTTGCACATAATGCCACTAATTCAGCCATCCATTCACTCATTCAGTTAGCCAGCCAAACATTTACCTCACATGTATTAGGTGCCCGGCCATACGCTAGGCACTGTAACTCAATGGTGAACAAGGCTGGCATGGGCCCTACCCTCACTGGGCTTACAGACAAGCGGGGAAAACAGACATTGAACAAATCAATCACAAGCATGATGAATAAGCATTATAATAAGGGAAATACAGGATTTAATGAAAATGAGTAATTGGGGTCCTAGCTGGGTAAGACTGTAGGGGGAGATTGGATCAGAATCTTGCAATGAGCCAATAAATACCTCCAAGAACAGGACAACCAAGCATGCCTTGGTAGTAGCATATCACAAACATAGAAACAGAACTGGGCTACCAACCATTTCAACATAATAGGTATCTAAGATGTGAAAGGAACCAGAAAAAGCCTTGGTTCCCATAGGTCACACTAGTTTGCTGGAAGGTTCCAAATTTACAAATTAGCACAATGGTCAGCTTATATCCTTCTGTCCTAGTTTGACCTTCCATTCATTGTGTTCAGCTTATCTTTTGAAACAGGTTTAGTACCTTCACATAAGCATAATCCACACCATACTTTTTTATTCTAAAATTAACTTTTAATTTATTTTTGTTACTTCAGGGTATTTAAAATATATTAATCAATAAATTATTCTATAGTATTTGTGTCCTGGAGTTGTTCAAATGAGGGAAGCAATTTTAAATATCGAAATAAATGGACCTGTTTAAAATAGTGTTTACATTTTTTGAACATGTGTAGCTTAAGGGAAGAGACCTTTTTTGTAATAGCATTAGAAAATAATTTGCACTTATTTTTCTTGCTGCCCTATATATCTTTATAGTCACAGCCATAGCTCACTGACAGATACCACTAATCTAAAAGTAATTTCGCTGCCATACATAAAAAATACAACAGGAAACCATTTTAAGAGATCACAGTTACAATTCTAAATATGGTCCTCAGAAACCTCTAAAAAAATCTGTAAATCCAGCTGGAGGTTTTTTTGGTTTTCTTTTTGGATGGTTCTAGTTTTTCAGATACTTTCCTCCATTTTAACTGGGTCATTAGGAAATCACTCAGCAAAATATTTGCTCCAGAAAACTTGAGGTGTATTGTATGCTAAAGGAAAGGAAGGGGAAGGGGAAGGGGAGGGGAAGGGAAGGGAAAACTTGCTTCTCCTTCTTCCTCCTGAAATATGCCTGAAAAGACATATTTTTGTCTGGAGACAAAGACACTCAAGTGCTGTTGGTGTGTGTTCCAAGCAGAGTCGAGTAGAGCCGTCCCTGAGGACAGCCCTGCCCATTACACATCACAACACGCTATTCGTGCCGGCACGCAGCGCGGTAACAGGAGCCTGCGTTCAAATGCCATTTATGCTTCATTATAAAGATGTGTATTTTCAAACCCTGGAGAGTGATTTGGGCTGGGACTGAATTAAGTTAAACATTTGGAGAGTTAAAGTTAAAAAAAAAATACAGTAAAAATAACAGTATAATAAATGGTAAAGAAGCTGATAAGCCTTTTATGGAAAAAGTATATAATGGCATGAATGAGCCATGCTTGTTTGATTTGGGAGGGGGAGTGTCACTGCAGTGTGTCTATTGCCTGCTTCATAAAAGACAAACTATTTTCTTTCTTCTTGCTATGTGTTAAGTTCTTCTTCTATTACTGGGAGTATATTTTAGCAATCATCTCTACCACACTGATTAGAATGGCACAAGAATCAACTTTCCTAGTCATTGCAAGACAAGGTAATCATATCGATCCAATGTTATCAATAATTTACCTTTAAGGATTAACACTCTCGTGGTGCTCTCTCCTTAATAAGAGTTAATATCTACTGAACATTCGATTTACTTACCACTTCTAGCTTTGCTGTAAAATGTAACTTAAATATTAAGTTGTTTTATACATTTTTGAACTTGGTTAAAATAGTCAAAATTAGAAATATCTGAGATTTTACCAGCAATAAACTATTGATATATGCAACAACTTGGATGAATTTCCAAGTCTCACAAGCCAATAAACAAACTTACCCATATCTGAAGTAAGTACTAAACTGTCTGCAGAGGCGGTGGGCCAGTTCTCGTTTCCCACAAGCGGCAGGACCAGCTAATATCAGCATGGGGTAAGGGGAATCCAGGCTGGGAAGAGTGCTACGACACAGGACCAGAATCAGTCATTATCCTACTCTACCCAGAGAGACAGCACATTAACTACTTCCATCAGGTCAAGTTTCTGTGTCACAATCATAATTAACCCAGCTAAATGAGCACTTGTTATACGTAGACAGTATTTAAAAGGATAATCCTACTTTCCAGAAATAAGTTAATTATAATATGCCAAAAATAATATTCAAAGCATAGATAACAAAATTTATGTAAATTTACTGTAACAAGACTTTTTAAGGGAAAAATGTGGTTATGTATCAATTCCTGATAGAAGTGAAGAGTGAAGTATTCCACCCAGAACTCATCAATGAATGAAATGAGACTGCCCTGTGAGGGCTAGTTTAACATCCATATCTGTCGAATTAGAATACAGATACACAAAGCAAACTTAACAGGAATAACTAAGATTTACTTGAGCAATTACTATGTGCCAGGCACCATTTTAGGAGTTTTACATGTATTACCCCATTTAATTATCATAAGAAGCTGATGAAGATGTTTCTGTCATCCCCATTTCACACCTGAAGAAACTAAAGCACACTAAATAATGCAGCACACAAGTCCAAAGACAAGAGTCAGGGTTCCTCTCCTGGATCCTGACTTCCGGTGCTGACAGAGAGCTGTGTGCTGGCCCAGCGTAGGAAGGGCATGGCAGGCATTCACACGAGCTACCCATCCTGTCTCCGTGTATGTTCACAATGAACAAAACTCCAGCCTGGAATATGCGAGCCTACCTGGGCTTTGCTCTTGTTTGCCCAACAGCCAGAAATGATCAAGACATACGTGTTTATCAAACACTGCAGCAAATTTCTTTGATATATGTTTTTATATAGATGTACCCTAAAGCATGAAACAACTAGCAATATCATAAACTAGAAATGAAATACAATGAGGACATAAATACTCTCTTTTAAATCAAATGTGCTTTTCCAGATGTATATAAATAAATGATCATTCATTTCACCTTAGAGGGCTATCATAAACATATAAAGCTGTCAGTGTCTATATAATTAAATTATATGTAAAAATCATGTCCTGCATTGCAAAACAGAACATTTTGCTCTCTGTAGGAAACCAATCACGCGAAGTACAGGAACAAATACCACATGAAGAAGAGAAGCCATTTATATCCAAGAGATTTTACAAGTATTTTTAAAACGCCTTTGGGTATTGATAGAATTTCTGCATTATACTTATAGCATAAATGGCCATCTGCTCCAACAGATTGTTTAAAAAGAAATGGAGGAACCGTGGTAAATCTATCTTCAAATTTAGAGGTGAGAGACTCTATTCATGTGTGTTCCACCAGGCTGGGCGATTCCTCCCTGCTGGGTTGATAGCAGCTCCATGCAAAGACTATTTCAGGTTTCCCCCAGGCTAGCTTGGCTTCCTTCTAGGGACTCCCTAATAATCTGAAGTCATGGAACCCTCTTTGGCAAGGGTATTTAGCATTCACTCACAGCTAAGGAAAAATTTACAATGGATATAAACGATCACAATTTTCTGTTAATGAAATTAAGGTCTGCATTTCTATCCTGGGGCAGAAAAGCTGACAAACTTTTTTTTTTTCTTTTTTAGATTTCACTGTTGTATGCCACAGCCACCATAGAAGGGGCCAGATGAAAGAGTGAGGATTAATCAACTCCTCACCATGATTAGGAAAACACCAAGTGCATGGTAATACGCCATAACTGAGACAACACAGTCTGTCAAACAAAGCCTTGGCCCCTTCCCTCCTAGAAGTTAAGAACGTAGCATTTGTAGGAAATAAATGGTCCCAAAATAGAGAGCTGGGGAAAATGATGAGGTTGTCTTTTGCTTGCCCACCCCGAGTTCTACCTGTGGATCCCTCATAAATACCTGTCAAAAATCCTCTGTGGCTGCATCACACTGTTGACAACGTGGGTCAGGTGATCTTGGGCTGCGACCACTTCAGGGGGAGGGTCATATTTATTCACTGCTGTAACCTTTTCCAGAATTAGAAATGTAAAAGGGAAAAAGCTTTGTTTCTAAAAAGAAGACAAAGCTTAGATTTTCTTTAATGAGATATTCTAGACAGGCAATCAGGTATACAAAATAATGTAGCACATGCCCATGAACCTGTGCATTCAGTCTTCATGTCTATTCTAATTTTCCTAAAATCTAAAAAAATAATTATTTTAAAATATTGAATGGAGACCTTTGATCTCCTACTTCTTTATACTCCCCTGTTTGGCAGGGGAAAAGGAAAAACGAAAACAATAAAAACCCTTGAAAATCCATGATTACTTCTAATATAATAAACATTCCAACTTTTAGTATAGGAAAACAATAAAATTTATAGTTATAAATTCCAGGTAGCTGATACTTGGGGAATATTTTTTTATGCCCTCTCACCAAGAACTATTCCCATGATCTCAAATTCTACCAAACCTTCTTTCTCTTTTAGCAGAACTTTCTCCATTCAAGGATATGGGCCTTTTCCTCTTAATGTACAGTTCTCTATTCCCTTGTCTTTGCTATCCCTCTAAATACATTTCCCCCACCTACCACACCTTTACTAATACATGGTTTTAAATTTTATTCCCTTTGCAAAATGTTAAAGGAAAAGAGAAATCTAATAAGTGCCTTTGAGTGTGAGAATAATGACAGACTAGCATCTGTAACTATTTTTAACCAAGATTTCAGAAAGGCACTTATGAGATGGAATGTGTACCTCTCTACATATTTATACCTGTTTTCATTCCCATCTCAAATTTGCATCCAGTGTAAGAAATTCCCCTCATTAGTAGAGATTTCAGCTGTCACCAGCCACTAAAGCAAGACAAAGCAGCTACCACGGGTTTGGCAGGGAGGCAGGCAGGCGACAGCATTCAAGGTCTGGTTACTGTGGAATTGTGTGACCAGATGAATCATTATTTTAAAGAGCAGAATTAAGGATTTAACATATCAAAGTAGTGATTTATTTGAGTATCTTTTGATTATATGGTAGAGTAACATTATGTTTTATTGCTAAATGAATTTGTAAAGTAACACAGAATCATGCACCCTCCAAATATGATAGTTATCCAAACTGATCGTCTGCTACCTAGATACAGGTAATATGGGTACTTATACTAAGTGGAGTGTTGCTTCTGTGCCCCAACCTTTCACTGTACTGATAGCAGGCCTTTCACTGCATTTGTGCTGATGCTCAGCAGAGGGTTAAACAGTTCCTAAGACAAGGAAACAGTCTCTAAATAAAGAATTAATTTACATATTTTATGTGTCTTATTTATTGATTATATTGGTTCTCTAGCAGACAATGTGAGCTTTTGAGCATATTAAACCATAAACACATGAAATACAATTACATACATACCTTTTCTTCTACTTTAATCCTCTTCTGATCTAATTCTGTTAATCGCAGTAGCATAAAAATTACGAACAGCCAATATTCAGGTTTTTCCTATTTAAAATACCAAGAGGACTATTCAATTGCCTTCCTTTTCCCAAATCAACAAGCACCAGCATTCTATTCTCATGAGCCTGGGTCTTTCACCTGCTCCCTCATTCCCACACCCCTGTATAGGGTTCTGCACTTCACGCTTACCCCTTACATGAACTCAAATGCAGACCATGCCTTGCAATTTACAAAGCTCTTCCAATGCACGATATTGTTAATTTCCCTTTAAGATTAGCAGAACAGGTAGAATTATACTCATTCCTTTTTGCTTTTTAATTTTTATTTTTCTAGAGACAGGGTCTTGCTCTGTCACCCAGGCTGGAGTGCAGTGGCATGATCACAGCCTCGAACTCTTGGTTTCAAGTGATCCTCTTGCCTCGGCCTCCTGAGTAGCTGAGACTAATTCTTCAAAGAGGTGGGGTCTCATTGTGTTACCCAGGCTGGTTTCAAACTCCCTCAAGCAATCTTTCCCCCTTGGCCTCCCAAAATGCTAGGATTATAGGTGTGAACCACCACACACAACCTGATTATCCTCATTTCTAAAGGGAAAAACTACCAAGCCTCAGAGAGGTGAAGCAGCTCATCTAAGATTCTGTGGCCAGTGACTCAAACCCTGTCTTCTAACTCCAGTGAATTTCATTACTGCAAATAATGAAACTTTACTACTTATTTTATTATTATTTATTTATATTATTTTGTATTAATTTTTATTGTTTATTATGAGTTACCTCACAATAATAAAATAACATTCATTTATAAGACAAATTCCTTATTATTCCCTCCCATCTGCTATATTAGAACTATCTGCCTTTTAGAAATATAATTAGTTTTTTGTATCAAGAAGCTATGTCTCTTTGAAGGGAAAAACATTAGTGGATGAGGCCTTTTATAGATGAGTAAATTCACATGACATGAATATACAAAGGTATCTTTGGTGCACTTCCATGTGTAATGCTGGGGGGAAGGTTCTGTGATATCAGCAAGTTAACACGCGTCAGTGGGCTGGTGATGCTTATTTATGCACACTCTTCATGGATCTGAAAGTGGGTGCAGTGGCCATTGTACACCCTGCGCCTCACCTTCCCAGAGACGATTTTAAATTGCCTGCCACTATTCCCGTATCAAGGACTGTTTTTATTTTTAAATTTGTCTTTCTTTTTTTTGTTTGCCTGTCCGGACATGCGCGTCGAGATACACACCAAAAAAATACGTACAAAGCCAGGGGTCTATGGAAATGTATGTGAAGGATATGGGTAGAAAACGGAATGAAGGACAGATGGACAAGGAAGGGGAGGAGGCCAGGAGATAGGATCTATGGATGGAGAGAAAGAGAGACCTGAAAAACAGTCCTCAACCCTTAAATCCCAAAGGCTAAGAACCCTTAGGAAATACATTATTTTATTCTATAATTACTTTACATCCACACCAAGTTCATGGCTATATCCAGGCAAATTACTTTACATATCTAATCTTAGACTTTCTGTCCCCCGTTATAGAATAGAAACCGTGTTCTGTCTACACCTTTGGCATCTTGCGTTCTCTAATGTAAAGGAACATTGCTCTACAGTCCCATTAGCTCCTTCTGTAATCGCTAGTACTACCCGGGATGAGACACAAATGACCAGCAGAAGAGGTAAATGATATTCAATGTCAGGCTTTACTTCATTGGCAGTGATGTGACAATGTGTCAGTCATGGAAAAAGATCTTATTTCTAAAAAAACAAGTCATTTGGTTGCTAGTAAATGCTTCTAGTTGTTTCCTAAGACAGAAGGAAGATAAATAGGCTATATTCACATTGCTGATAGTCTTTACCAAAAGTACTTCTTGAAGAAGAATTCCAGGATAGTTGTCCTCTCCCTCCTTCTCCCCAATATAAATGATCTCTCACCTGAATTGGATTTTTCAGAAGATTGAGAATCCGAAGGATAGGTAGATTTCCAATGTATTCTATTTCACTCAGCTCAGCAATCTGTTTAATCAAAGAAAAAAAGTATTATCAACAGACTAAATGCACAAAGACAATAGAAAACATAATACCATAGGAGCCAGTTGGGGGTCCTTTAAATTCAACTGATTTAAAAAATTGTTCTGTTGAATATTCAGCATTATAATGAGAATTCTGCAGAGCTACACAGAACCAGGGAATTATTGCTTGCCTCTTCAATAAATGTGAATGCACACAGCCATGTTTTCTTTTTCCCCCTCTCTGGCTGGAGAACAGTAAGATTTTTCCTTCACCCATTTTCACTTTAAGGAGAAATAATATCGTATGTAAAAGCAAAGAAACAGTACCAAAAATGAATGCAAGGATGACCTGGCTACCCACCCTATCCCCACCCCTATTCCTAGCCCTCTAGGCCCCCAATTTCCCTCCCTAATCCTGCTTCTGCTACCCGGGTGTGACTGGTAAAGCCTTCTCACTACATGTACATGTATGGCTTTATCACTTTTTCCACAAGAGAAATTATTTTAGAGAAAGGTAAAATTTGAAAATTGTATGACATATTATATTTCTTGATGGGTATCCACTGTTCACATTAAATTTTTTTAGCTAACCTGTATGTTTATGTTTTATACACTTTTCTATATAGGTTACAGTTCACAATTTTTAAAAGGAAGAGAAAAGAAGAAGAAGAAGAAAAGACTGCTTGACAGTTTCTTAATTTGACCAAGGATACAGCTTGGGTTGCAGCAGTCCTGAACTCTCCACTAAAGGTAAACAGTTTTATTTAAATTTTCTGTAATTAGCATAATATCAATTTTATTTCAAGTGTAGATATTGAACTTTTACAAAAATTTATTACTTTTTCATTTCTATTTTTCTCCAAATTATTTCTGCATGCATTATATTAATAAAAGCACTCCAACAGCAGAGTCACCAATAAATTCTGAGTTATCTAACCACATAATGCAGTTAAAATGTAAACTAGACCCACAGGTAAGTCAAGGAATAACACATGCACCACATTCAAAGGATGCCATTTTCAAAGATATTATATGAAAGGCAAACTCCAGAGTTGCAATATATAACTGACACACATTAATCTTGTTAGAGCAACATTATGTTATTATATACATCTTTTTCCATAAGATGACTAGACTCTCCACTAGACCGCCATTTGGATCATCTATAAGGGATCCATTGTTTTACATTGTGTTATTCAGTAAGGTGAAAAAGTAAACTTGGTTCACACTGCTTAGTCAGAACTTTTGAACAATGGATTGGATTTCCCTCTGGTATATAGCTCTTATTCTTGTACCTAACACCAGTGTTAAGAGGAGACATGTTCCTGCATTCATCATGTCCCACCAACAAGTCCTGGCCACATGTACTGGCAGGCATTGCTGGTAAGAGTAGAAATTTGTACATCCTTTCTAAATTGCAATTTGATATATTATATGTGGATAAGCTATAAGCCAGCCATTCTACTTCAAGAAGTTTATATTAAAGAGATCACCAGACAGGCAAAAATTAGATACAAGAATGTTCAGTCTAATTTTATTAGTAAAAGTAAAAAATTTCTAAATTCCTACAAATGACATCATTATGTAATTAAATGAGTCACAGTACAGTCCCACAGTAGGAAAACTACATGTTCATTTTAGAAGATGGTGGTATTTACGAGGATTGCATGGAAAGATCTCCTTGACGTGCTGCAAACACCATGAACACAATGATTATGGGCTATATAAAATTATATTACCATTAAGATGCCATTGGGATCAGCTGGTCTTTAGAGAGTCAAATGAAAGGGATCCAGCCTCCCCCTCCCAGTTCTTTAAGGGTAGAGTGAGCAAACATGGGGTGGGTTGGCTTCAAGTTCCCACTTCTGCTGAATTAGCAAAAATGAACAGATCCTGGCTGGCCTGCATGTGCCTTCCCTCTCCTGCACATCCTCACCCCACAACAGACCCCACCCTCACATCTTCTCTCCACAAAGGCCACAAACCCTAGGCCATGTGTGTAACAAACTTTTACAGTAGGTGTAGGAGCAACAGCATCCCTCATGACTGACAGTGAAATACAGCCAGAAAGGCTGTTAGAGGCAAGGACCCTCAAAGACCCTCAACTCTCTTATGACTCGTCCTACGCACGGACTTCGCCCTGGAAAATTCCAGCTATAGCTCTGAGAAGAATGCATTCCATGACATGCTGTCCACGGAATGCTCCAGGGAGTGCTGACTGCAATTGTTCCCAACCACCTGCCAGGTTAGAGATGAGTAACCAGTCAAAAACAGGATACCGATAAGACGCTGATTTGGGCTAATTAACCCAGACCCAAGCCTCATCGTCACCCCACTCTATTTTTTGTTTCTACTTCCTTGTTTCTGTATGCTTATAAAACCTACTAAGAATCTAAGTAAAGCAGACCTTGACAACCATTTGCTTGGTCTCATTTCTTTCTCTCGCCCATCTCTTTCAGGCACGGTCCCCCTCGCCCCCGCGAGTAACAAAAGGTCCCGAGGGCCGAGACAAAAGGCTATATTCTTACAGGAAATTCAGCCACCTGCTGCCAAGAATGTCGTGCCAGCACAGCTGATCCCTGGATTCCAGTCCATCCTCTTTCTGTAGCCTCCTTTGCCCCTATTGGCCACAGCCCACCCTACAGAAGCCATCAACAACTTTCTTTTTGCTATTTCCTTCCAGACCATGCTCTCTAAGCATCACTATCCAGACCTAAGTTGGGGGAGGGCTTTTTCTTTAAAAATATATATATTTTTAAATATATATATATTTTTTTTTCTGCACAGATTCACATATATATGTGGCAGTGAAAAAAATTTTAATGGTTGCATCTTATTGTTTTCATATAAAAGACCTCTTTTCCAAACAAGGGCACATTCACAGATTCCCAGGGGTAGGACTTGGGAATACATCTTCTGGAGGACAACAGTTCAACTCACTATACTTAATAAGGATAAGCTTTCCCAAAAGTAGCTCCACTGGCTTGCCTTCCATTATAAGCTGGCATAGCATGCCCACATAGTGACATTGGAATAGGATATCTGTCTCTAAAGTTCAGGGCAAGATGAATATTCAAGAACCCAGAGGTTCTAGATCACTGAGTAAGGAGGCTACATGGCTCCACTGTCACCCAGTCACCTGACCTGGAAACCTGGGAGTCATCTTCAGCAATATCATCTTCTTTGTCCACCACCTCCAGTCTATCCTATTAATTCTACCTCAGAAACACATGTGGACCCGGGCCTTCCTTCTCCTTCCTCACTACCACTGTCTAGTTTAAGGCCCTTGTCATCTCAGCCCAAACAATTCCTCAGATCTCCACTCTGTCTCCTCTCTCCATCCAGTAGGAAAACACTCGAGCCTCACTTCTTATACACAACCACTCCAGATCTTATCACGGGCACCTTAAACACCAGCCAAGCACTTGATGGAAAGAGGCAAATCTGGGCACCCCTGAGGGCTCCCAAGGGCCATGCACTCTGCCAACAGATATTCTTCAGTGCCAGCTATGAGCTGCACAAAGTTCTGAAGTGCCATGCACTGCACAAAGTGAACAAGAGAAAGTCCCTGAGCTTTTGAAATCAACATTCTAGTGGGAAAAACAATGAACTCATAGAATATGTGACATGACATCATCTCAGGCAGTAGTAAGTACTAATGATGAGTGAAGGAGTGTAAAGGGAAAAAGGAAACTGGGAGGGGTGCTGGAGGGTTTTGTGAGGGTTAAACAGAAACTTAAATGAAATGAAGAAGAGAATTGTTTTGAAAATTTGGGGAAAAGCTTCTAGCAGAGACACCAGATGTTACATAGCTCCTAGGGTGGAAATAAGATTGGTCTGTATGAGGATCAGAAGAAAATGCCCCCCCCCCCGGCATTCCAACCCCTCCTGCTACCCCTGGGAGTGCTGGTCTCTGTCTCCAGTCACGTGAACTGGCCGTAATAGTCCCTCTGTCTGCACTGCTGGCTTAACCAAGTCGGACGGCTACAGCATACACGGACTCAGGGTCAACAGCCTGCACTCTGATCAGCTAGCCAGTGCTAAAGCAAGGCAGGCACACCCAGCTGTGCAGGCTGCCTTCATCGCCATGGGGCCAGGGCACCAAGAAGCAGGCCAAGTCCATTGCCATGAGGTAGGCATTAAGTTAGGGACTACATTGGCCTTAGTCTGAAAGTTCAAAAAGTATTTGGAAAAGTGATAAGGCAGCATCGGACCTGGGCTCAAAGTGTACACTCCTCAGCACTCTCTGCAGAGAGCCAAGGCTATCCCAAGAGAGCAGTTGTTGAGCAGATTGGGCTACCCTGTCTTGGCAATCCTCTCTGGTTGTAAAGAGCCCAAAGGCCTCCAAAGGGGCCGCCTTTCTGTCTGCATGCCATGGCAGGGGCACCTTGGAAAGGTGGAGGGAGACTGATTTTAGCAGGATACCCGATCATGCCAGCATCTCCTATCCCCAGCCCCGGCTGCCTCTGCATCAATGTTGTCAGCCTCTGGAATCCCTCGGTTCCCCAATGAATCTGGAGATAAATTAACTTCACTTAGAAGGCAGATTGTGTTCAATTCCCCCCAAATTCCTTTTGCTCACATATATAAACAGAAGTGTGAGCCAGGGTCCAATGACAATAGGGATAATGCCCATGGATTGCTTGCCTAAGACATTAAATGGCATCTATCTCTGCACAAGAAAAAGCAAGAAGTCCTCTGCTCAGAACTTCCCACCTATGTAAAACCTCAAAAATATAAAGAGGGCCGGGCACGGTGGCTCATGCCTGTAATCCTAGCACTCTGGGAGGCCGAAGTGGGCAGCTAGCTGAAGGTCAGGAGTTCGAAACCAGCCTGAGCAAGAGTGAGACCCTGTCTCTACTAAAAAATAGAAAGAAATTAATTGGCCTACTAAAAATATATAGAAAAAATTAGCCGGGCATGGTGGTGCATGCTTGTAGTCCCAGCTACTCAGGAGGCTGAGGCAGTAGGATTGCTTGAGCCCAGGAGTTTGAGGATGCTGTGAGCTAGGCTGACACCACAGAACTCTAGCCCGGGCAACAGAGTAAGACTCTGTCTCAAAAAAAATTAAAAAATATATATAAAGAATAGGATATTGGTCTCCAGCTGCCATTATCTCTTTCAACATTCAGGGAGAATGATTTAGAAGGAAAGGCCAGAACACTGCAAAATATGAACAGATTAGGAGCTCTGGGAGGAGTGCTATTGTTACTTAGAATTTAAGTTGCTTTTATTGCTTTATGAGTATTACCTTGTTAATCTATTAAAAAAAAAACAAACTCAGAAAAGTAGTTGGGGACAAACACTGTGAAATAATGATGCAGAGCCCCAGAGAAGAAGAACTGCATTCTCTAAGTCACTCCCAGACCAGTATCTTGCTACTACCATAGAAGAAAGGACAAAGGTTATAATGGAGTTAACAGCTTGGGATACTCTTTAAATGATGGAAATGAACTAAAATCTAACAAGGACTACTTTGTGGAGAGGAACTAAGGTCCCCAAATCACCAGCTGATGATAAATATTTGCAAATGACCTTAAGAGAGATGTTCAGATAAACACATGTAGGTGTTACAATGTTTCAACAGCTAAAACCAAGTGCCTAATATGGATGAAAGTGCTACAAATAAAACAATATTTCTAATATCAAATGAATCATATGAGAAGCACAAGTTATGTTTCTGTTAAATGATAAATTTTCCATCCCTGATACATAATATTCTCAGTAGTCCTGCAAAAATCTCTGCGGAACTCTTCGGATGGCTCAGAGAATATTTCAAAGTACTGCCAGTTGCTCCCCAACCTGCTCAGCGGGGCACCAGGGAATTATGTTATTGTTACAGACATAATCGTTGCTAAAGGATCCCCCTTTGGGACACGTGGCCACTTTTTTTTTAATATAGCGTCTTTACCATTTGAAAATTATAAACCACTTTCTTCGCTTAATGATACCCCTTTTTTCTTTAAACTTTTCCAAATGCAATTTAAAAAGTCTCTTGAAATGGAAGAGAACCATACACCATTTGGGAGGTGTTTTTAGACCTGTGCTATGCAATATGGTAGTCACCAGCCACATGTGGCTACTGAGCACTGGAAATATGGCCAGATGAACTGAGATGTGTAAAACACACACCAGATGTCAAAAAACTTAGCATGAAACAATAGAAGGTAAAAGATCTCATCAATAATTTTATATGTAGATTACATGTTGAACTGATAATATTTTGGATATATTGGATTAAGTAAAATATATTATTAAAATTAATATTGCCTGTTTCTTTGTGCCTTTTTATTGTGTTTTTATTGAGAACTTTATATCTGTGGTTCACGGTAGGTTTGGATGAGAAGGCACTGTTTTGGATCACATCACACCCTTTTCAGAAGGAAGGCCCATTAGTATGTCATTTACTATATTATCATGCAAAGGTTAAGAACATTGACTCTGGAGGCAAAATATTCTGTATTTGAATCCTGGCTCTGCTACTTGCTAAATCGATAACTTTAGGCAAGTTACTTAACCACTCTGTGCCCCAGTTTCTTCATTTGTAAAATGGCATTAATAATAGGGTTATAAGGAAGATTAAATAAGTAAAGTGCTTAAGAACAGTAGCTGGTGCATACGTACTCAGTAAATATCTCTAGATTATTTTATGCCTGTAATTGTTACAATTATCATTACCATTATTCCTTTTCCTAAATCCTGAGATGCATTGAGTTGGGATTTAATGAGTGTGTTCCACCTTTCCAAAACCCCCTGTATATATGTAAGAATCATTGTGAGGAGGCAATTTTCTAAAAGTTAGTCTTTAATGGCAAGTGCAGGAAAAGGACATAAAACCACATGAAACAGAGATTGTGCTGCCTTCCTGAGACACACAGCACAGACATCAAAGGTCATCTGCTAGAATTAATTAACTTGAGAAGTTGTCAAAACAATTTAATATACAAGTCAAGTGAGAATGAAAACAACAAATTTGTCTGTGATTAAAATTTTTCTTATTCCTATAGACCTAATGACTGACTTCTCTTGATTTTTAGTAGCCTAACAGATGATGGGAGTTTGGTGGAGAAAGAGCCATGAGACAAAACTGGTAAGTACCATCACAGCAGAACAGGACAAGGTCTCCACCATGCCACATTTTGCTGCAACCAGCACCGACTGCCTCTTTCAGGGTCAGCCCAACTTTTCGTTTTCAAGAAGAATGAAACATTCAACTTCCTTATGAAATCTTTCCCCCAAAAAGTACTCAATATAAATAAAATCACTTTGTAGACCTATTGCATACGAAATCAGCTATAGGTACCAACCAACTTAATATACCATGATTAGGAGTCCAGATGCTTTACTAAAAATAAGATGTAATTAAGAGTGAAAGCCAATTTATTTAATTATTTAATTTTTGAAGTAAAGTGTACATTAAGCCAGACATGAGAATTTGAATAAGTCTAACCTCCAATCCATCATGCAGATTGGGAAGATACACTGTTATTACTAATAGGATAAAAGAATTTACTTCCTGTGCTCTTCTCTTTATTTTATTTTAAATAGTTTAAGCTATTTATTATTATTATTAAGCTATTATATAGCTATTAATAAGCTATTTATTATTATTATTATTATTAAGCTAGGTATTATTATTAAGCTATTATTAAGCTAGGTATTTACATTTTTTAAATTTTTTATTCTTTTTAAGTTGACAGATAAAACCATATGTATTTATTGTGTACAATATGATGTTTTAAAATATATACATATTGTGGGATGGCTAAATCTAGCTAATTAACATACGTACAAAGTTATCTTTTTTGTGATGAGAATGTTTAAAATCTACTCTCTTAGTATTTTTCTGAAATACAATATATTTTTATTAACTATAATCACCATGCTGTATAATAGATCTCTTGAAATTATTCCTCCTATCTACCTGAAATTTGGTACCCTTTGACCAATATCTCCCCAAACCTCCACCACCAGGGCCCCAGTATTCTCTCTAAATGGTAGTAACATTGTAGCCTGTGGCTACTCTTGGACCTCCAATCTCCTTACTCTGACATTTCAGACTCTCCTAACGCCATCTGTCTACACAAAATTTTGCCTGAATGCATCCACTTCAGAAAATCATGCACACGTGGTTGCAGTTTAAACCTTTAAAACAGTGTAATTAGGAATCAGCCAATTGTCAAAAATGAAAAATTGTAAGTATTTTTTTTAAAAAACAGTTCTTTTGCAACTATTGTTCTAGGAAGTTTGCTAGAATAACAACTCTAAGACAGCATTTAATGTGACAACTTGAGCAATCAATAATGGAGTGTTTGTGCTTAGTCTCTAATATGTCCTCTTATGTAGACACTGAAACTGAGACAGAGGCACTGTACAACACTACCTTATTATCCTCTAGGTTGATCACTTCCAGGAGGTCATGATTTTCTAAGCCTTGGAGGCTGCTTATCTGATTGTGGGACACATCCAGTTTCTGCAGGGCTTTCAGATTCTCCAAACCCGTGATCTTCTCAATGTTGTTATTGCTCTAAAATAGACAAAATATAGTTAATGTCTTAAAGACCTCTCATAGGAAAAGTTGTAATGGCAAGTTTTCATTTTGGATACTTCCCAAAATTTCTCAAAAAATCAATAAGGCATTCTTGTCCCTCCCCTACAACCCATTTTTATCATTCACTTCCCCAAACACATGCACACATCCCCAGAAAAAAAAATCCCAGTTTTGCAGCTGAAAGATTCAGAATACAGTATTTTGGTTAAACTTAAAGCAAGTTGAGTATTCAAATCAGTAAGAAAGACAAAAGGTAGTAGTATAATCTTTTAATACTTTACACCTAAAGCCTAAGGGCAGCATAACTCCATGATTATCTTTTGGAAATATAGATTTAAAAAAAAATTTGCAATTCTTTCATCACCATCACAATAAACCACTTGAATATTATATCCCCCACATACATTTTGCTTTTAGAAACATTCTAAATATAATCACTTCATATCACAAGGACCATAGTAGTCTGTTACCCTGGTGACTTGCAATTAGCCATTCCTCCAGTTATTCATGCTCTTGTGCAGTTCCCCCCTCTTAAATCTAGGCTGGACCTATGCTTGCCTTCACCAAAAGAATATGGCAGAAGTATGCCAGTTCCAAGCCTAAGACTTAGGAAGGCCTGGCAGCTTCTGCTTTTGTGTTTTGGGAGCCTGAGCTACCATGTAAGAAGTGCAGCTGTTCTGTTGGAGCAAACTTGTGGACAGGCTGCATGGAAAAGAAGTCACATGGAGAGAAGCCCTGAGACTAAAGAGAGAGAAAAACCCAGCCATCCCAGCCTCCCAACTGAGTCAAGCCCCCAACCAGTATGCCAGCTGAAGGCAGCGAGCCTAGTGGAAGAACCACCCAGCTGAACTCAGCTCAGATTACACAATTGTTAGCTAATGAAATGGTTATTTCTCCAAGTCACAACAATTCCGGTGACTTGTTATATGACAGTAGATAACCAAAATAAGTTTTTAAGTAATTCACACATACGCATCTTCTTGGACAATGAGAATAGAACAAAAATTTAAGACTCAAATTTGCCTTCTTCCCCAACTTCCCATGTACCTATAACAACAAATAAGAATGATGATAATAATTTGTAGTTTTCTGTACATTTTCCAACATATTTATCATTCCTTGGGTTCCTTAGCCTTGAGGTATAAGAAAATGCCATAGTAAAATTAAATTTTCAGTTTGAGTTAAGAATCATGAAGGGTAATTTTGAGGTTTCAACTAACATCATGTAGTACCCATCCTTAAACTTTTAAAACTTTTAATAAGTATTTAAGAACTGAAAATTTATAGTATTCTCTTCCATCTACAATATTTTCCCTGGTACATTTAATAGCAAGAGCTCATTTTCATCCTACTTTTTTTGTGTGTGACAGAGTCTCACTCTGTTCCCCGGGCTAGAGTGCTGTGGTGTCAGCCTAGCTCACAGCAACCTCAAACTCCTGGGCTCAAGCAATCTTCCTGCCTCGGCCTCCTGAGTAGCTGGGACTACAGGCATACACCACCATGCCCGGCTAATTTTTTCAATATATTTTTAGTTGGCCAATTAATGTCTTTCTATTTTTAGTAGAGATGGGGTCTTGCTGTTGCTCAGGCTGGTTTTGAACTCCTGAGCTCAAATGATCCAACCATCTTGGCCTCCCAGAGTGCTAGGATTACAGGTGTGAGCCACCACGCCTGGCTTTATCCTACTTTTTAAAATGAAATCTCACTTCAATAATGAGCAAGATTTGTGTTCATTAGTATAATTCTATGGCTCTTTAAAACATTTTAATATAATAGAATATTGATTATCTACAAAGCTGCGTGACAGCATATGAGAGTTTATCATACTATTCTTTTTATTTGTATACACACTTGAAAGATTCAAAAATACATAGGAAAATATTTATAATCTGTTTGCCAAAGTAAAGTCAAATTTCCTTCTGTTCAGCATTCAAAAAAGTCATAGAAAGTATAATAGAAAAGGGAAAGAAAAACTACACTAGACTTAACATGATACCCTTATTAATTTAATATATTGCAATAAGATCTCAATATCCTATTCAAAATATCAAATTTTTATACACTTCTCCCCAAAGAACTTTAAAGTGGTAGATAACTATAATTCTTCTTTACAGTGTCTCTGACAGTTTTCAAAGTGTTAGATGATATAAATTGAGTGAGGCATAGAAAAGTTTAATTAGATAGCCTATAGTCATAAAAGAAAACAAAACTGAGAAAATTTCAGAATCCCAGAATTTTTGAATTGAAAATCATCTAGTTAAACCCTTTATCCAATGCTGAAAAACTGATGCACCACTCCTAAAAGTGTATAGCCAGCTTCTTCATGAACAGTTCTTCCTGATTATTTTGTCATGATTAGCAGGGAAAAGGATTTTAAGAGAGAAGCTATTTTCTTAAATAAATGAAATTAGAAAAATTCTTAATCTTCCAATTTGGGAGGAAAAAAACAAGCAGATCTTATAATGACAAAATGAATTTTGAAGTGTGGAATGCATTGTCATTACTTTCTAAGATGCTGGGCAACAGAACAGCCCCTTAGTGAACCACAGTTCTCCCTTAAATCTATCATAAAAGTTGATGGTCAAGAATTAACAATTGGTTTGTACAGTGATTATTCTGCTTTCTCTAAATTGTAAAATGAATTATTTTCAAGAGCAACTAAAGCAACTGGCTTTCTGATTCCATGAATTAAAAATAAAAGCATTAAAAACTGTTCAAACAAATGTGTATTATTTTATTTTATAGATTTAATTAAAATTTGGAAAAGAAAATCTTCTTATTCTCAATATTTTAAGGAGAATGAATGGCATCATATTGTGGATTTTCTAGTTCATCATGAGTAATGGGGGGGAGGAAGGGATTGGGAATAATCCGCCAAATGTGTTTGTAGGAAAAATACGTATTTTATGCTTTTTCTAAAGGCTACTTGAGACAGAACTGTCAACATGGATTACTTATTTAGTTATTGAAACAAACTCTTAGGATGAAAGTGCTATGTATTATTATTCTTAATAACAAGCTCATTCTCATTCCCTTAAGCACACCCCCACATCTCTTTGCACTTACCATGCTTCACTTAAAATTAATGGGAACATCAATACAGAGAAGATATATAAAGAACAGGATAAGGTTCTAACAAACTACAAAATAAATAGTACATGCTGCCAATAATCATTCAGATCATCATGATTTTAAAAATGTTACTTTCTTTTCTAATTTTAAAAATTTCAAGCCAATTTATCAAATTCATTTTCATTTATGCTTTGCTAACATGCCTTAGTGAGCAGAAAAGCATGATAGCTCAGGAAAATTATTAAGCCTTTCCGTGCCTCAGTTCCATCCTTGGGACTGAGTTGCCAGTACCCTCATCTAACTCACCATGGAGATAGAAGGGTTATAAAAAGCACTTTGAGCTCTAAGCTCAGGGTAAGAAAAATTAACACACAGCCAACCTTCAGTGATCTATGGTTAAATAAAACAGGAATAGAATATTATAAATGTCAAAAAATCTGCAGCTAACCCAAGAAATTGTTTCAAACACTAGTTCGACACTCTCCAGTGGGATGGTTCATGCACCATATTAATAAGCTACAAGCCAATGGCTTGAAATCCTCCCTGTCCACTCTGTGACAGACGCAAAGAGGAACAGCAAAGTCATGCGAGGGTAAGAAGTAGGAGGGAGGAGGAAAGGGAGAAGAAACAATACTGGATACTCCACAAACAATATTACCAACCCCCAAATTAGTGAGCTATATTGTTATTTTTAAAATATCATATCTATCTTTGGGACTATTGTGACCTGCTGATTTTTTGTAAATAATCTTTATTTTCATTGAGTCATAGTCACAGTGTATCACATGGTGTGAGAGTGTTTTCCATGGGAAAAAATAAGTTTAAACTCTCTGATTGGAATTGTTCCTTTAATCTCAGCACTATTTCTGATTTTTTCTAAAACGGGAGACTAGTGTGTATTAATATAAAAGAAATGCCAAAATTCTGTGCCCAGAAAACATGGTATGGTTCATTTGAAAGCAATAAAGTGTTACCAGCAATAAATACTATGCTTAAATATTTTCACCAGTAAGATATTATAAAATATATTTTTAAATATTTGCTAAAAGTATATCTTCCTTTCCAGTATAAATAGGCAATCTTTAAAAAATTACAGTTGGATACCAAATTAGAAAATCATTTTACTTATAATGAAATATTGATCTCTGTTTCTCTCTCTCTCACACACACACACACAC
Organism: Microcebus murinus; assembly: GCF_040939455.1. Taxonomy (NCBI): domain Eukaryota; kingdom Metazoa; phylum Chordata; class Mammalia; order Primates; family Cheirogaleidae; genus Microcebus; species Microcebus murinus. The sequence continues at coordinate 85,425,565 of NC_134112.1, read as the reverse complement.
ACACACACAGACACGGATATAGAAAGAGGCAAACAAAGCTGAAGACAATAACATTTCATGAAGGAATTAGCTCTTTATATAATTTAAAAATCCTAAAAAGTCATAATTTACATATTTACTAAAACATTACAATTTCCAAGAATAACATTTTGTTAGACTCACCAGACAAAGTATTTTGATTGGTAATGAGTTTAAGCCATCAATTGTTTTGATATCGTTGTTGGCCAAACTGAGGTGAGTTAGACTGTTGCACATCTCTAGGCCACTGATTTCTCCTATTTTATTGTCTATGTACCATGACTACGTTCAAGGAAAATGTCATTAAAAGCATTTTGAGGGAAAAAAGAATCAGTGTTAAGTCATCACTAGACAAATCAGACCACAGCTTAAATACAGACGTGTTATAGATCCAACAGAAGATAAACATTAATCCTGAAATATATTTTTTCTTATAGAATGTGTTATGTTATATTTCATATGAAAAAAAATTTGTTAAAGGTGCAGCTTTTGAGTATACTTGGTTGCATTTGCATTCGTATGCGATTCATTTAATCTGTATGGAAAGAAAAACCACAATGGCTCATAGCTGCCTCCTTGGCAGTGTATTATTTTCTCTTGATTAGTTAATGGTCTCCATGAGAAACTCATGTGCTTTCCCGCAGGCGGGACTTCTGAATACAGGGTCGCCATGCAGAGCCTGCACATACCAAGCTTTATCATCCTCCTAACTAGGGTGACAGCCTGGGAGATGTCAACAGTAGCAAATGATCCATACCCAGTTATAGAGAGGGACAGCCCTTTCTTTCTACCTATATTGGCTTTTCTTCGCCCTTTAAAATAAATGAGGCTTAAACTCTGCCTTAATTTCCTCATCTGTTAATTAAGTTTTCATTTACTGCTAAAATTTTAACCAATCTTCTGTGTTCCATCCATGTCCTCACCTAAAATCACAGTCTCAAAGTCACCAATTCTACTCATCTCCCTGTGTCCTCACTTTGACCAATTTCTAGGATTTAATGTCATTTCCCCATCAAAGCTCAGTTTTCCCTCTCAAGTAACCTAGGACATTGCTATTCCTCAGTCACTCATAACCCGCAGACCTGGAACTTTTGCTTTAAAACATCTCCTTAATTATTCCCTTCCTTTTTATTCACTTTTATTCATTAATGTACTTATAATTATCTACTGTTTCCTGCCCTCAAGTCACCTGATACACTATAGTCAGGTTAATTTTTTGAAAATATTGATAGGATATCATGTTTCAATTAAAAAATTCTCATAGTATAAATTCCAAATTCCTCATTCTGGCATTTAAGGCTGCTCACTATAGGCAAAACCTATTTATCCAATGTCATTCCCATTATAATCCAAAGAGAATTCTCTATTTCTGCCAGGTCAGTCCTCTCAATAGATCTAGAATGTATCGGGAACTTTCTTATCATACTGCTCTCCTACTCCTTTCTAAACTATAACCATTCTTCAAGACCTAACTCCAAATTTCACTTTCTTTCTTCTCTGTTTTTTAATTAACATTAAACCAATATGTTAAATATTTCTTTTTGACAGCTCTCATTTTCTTATTATTTTTATTACTTTTTAATTGCATGAATAAGTAAAAGTGACAGACTGGGAGAACATATTCACAATATACATATACACAAAGGTTTACTGCCTAGAATACATTAAAAGTGACAATAAATCAATAGGAAAAAGACAACCCAATAGAAAATGGACTATGTCCAGGCAATTTCCAGAAGAGCAAATCCAAGTGCTACTAAACATATGAAAAGAGGTTCCTTTTCACCTGTAGTCAGAAGAATGCAAATTAAGATAAGATGCTATTCTATATTCATCAGTTTAGCAAACATTTTAAATTACAAGGTTTTAAAGAACATTGACTTTTATGCTACTGGGTGAGAGCTTTCATTATGATACAGCCACTTTGGAGGCATTTGACAATGTCTATCATAGTTGTAAATATGCCACAGCAATCCACTTCTTGGTCTCCACGCTAAACAAACCATTTCTTCTTCCTCAAAGCCTTTTCTGATCAACCTTGAACCTCTAGCTCTCTTCTGCCACCAATCAGAGACTCAAAGAAATTTTTTAAGACGAACGAATGAGTCATAAACATCACATAAACATATATTTTGCTTCATAATTATTTGTAATTATCCTAACTCTACCATTTGCTAGATCTTTCATTTATAAAGCAGAGATGACACCAGGTTGGTGTTAGGGCCCAAAGTTAGGCCATTGGGAAAAAATTAGAAAATGGGTGTGAACAAGCTACACAAACCATAAACCACCACATGATTATAAGGCATTGATACCATTACTAAATTACAATCACATGAGGCTAAGGAATCATGCCCCCTACCTCTTGGCCAATAGTATGGAAATGGAAGATTCAAGGCTGGGATTGAATCTTCAAAGATCTAGGCCAGAGAAAGAAATAAATAAGAATATTAGACAAAAATATCTTGCTAAATGTACCATAAATTCCTAGGTTTTCCTCATTGGTTTCAGATTCAGTCCTTGGACTGAAGCACAGTTCTGTTTGTTGTCAATATGAATTTTTAAATCTATTGCCATAAAGCTCCCTGTCAGAATAGCCCTACAAATACACATTTATGCTCACAAATACTATCTTTTTTGCCTCCATTTTTGGGGGGGCTGTTTAAATAATTATTCTGGAACTAGAACAAAGATCAGATCTTTGTCAATAGAGACTGTAACAAAAAAACGAATGTGAATATAGGAAATAGGAGATTAAACTATCTCACACAGCCATCTATGAAATAAAATACCCTTGGAGCAGGCAACCTTTGGCAACAAAGACTAGGCAAGGAAAACCTCACATGGCCATCTGTCTCAGTTTAGCCAAGAGAATAATAGCGTTTAAGTCCTATTTCAGGAGCACTAGTGTCCTGGACGCTCTACTCCAACCAAGATGAAGATATTCGAAATGGTGGCAGAGGGGACAGATGCTCGTGGGTAGCTGGGACAGGAAGCTTTCCCACAGCAAGTAGGTGAGGATCAGAAAACTAATAAAGAGGGATCCTGAAACTATCAAGAAATACATCAGGAACTGAAAAGGAAAACTTGTGCATTGTGTCTACAGCAATTATCCAAGACATCAGAAGCTAACCACAGTTCTTTCGGTACATCTAGCTTTGACTACTATAGCTAGGCATGTTTTCTGAAATTAGCACTGCAAGGGCGAAAAGCAGGAGGGGTAGCGGCACCTCACTGCAGTTACAGCCGTGGTGTCTGCAGGTGCGACCTCCACTCCCTGCACAGCAGCAAAAGGTCAGGAATTGACTGAACATCTCTGTTGAGAAATACGCTCATTTCAGAAAAATTGCCTCCTATTTCCCAACTTGGCACTTTCCTTTAAATTTCAGGGAATTTCAGGCACTATAAATTAATCCAGCTCTTGAGTAAAGAGTATTTTTACAGTGACACAGCAGCTTCCCGCCCCCCCCCCCATTGCTCCCACAGTCACATGTGTGCCTGGCAGCAATGCTGGCGGTCAACGTGCAGGACCAGGCCATGCGGAAGTGAGTTCACAGCTGGCCTCCAAGAATACCTTTATCTCCCCAACCTTCCGTTTTCTTAAGAACCTTCATGAAACATTACTTGCCTTTACTCCTAACATTATTCTTTCATATTCTTTCATAGGTCTTGGGACTTCCCAATAAGAAGAAATGTAATCTGATAGATCACTAAACTACTACGATGAATTAGCTTACTGGGTTAATACTCTTAGGTATATTTTAATAGACTCAAAGAACTCAAAGTCATCATACTGCATTCCAGTTCTAAACTTTTACAATTCTGTGAATAAATCTTTTACAGTAGAATTTGAGATCCTTGTGGAAACTGAATGAAGGAACTCTTGAGCATAGGCACTTGAGCGTAACTTTACAACAAGGGAAAAGCCCAACAATATATTTTTATATTTTGGCGATGCTGTCAGTAGTTCACAATGCTTGACATGAATTATTCACTAGTTCAGTATTCGATCTTATTCATTTGTCTACAATCATAAAATATGGTTCAGGTGTATAGAAAACAGTTACTGAGAAATAAGTAGGAAATCCATCACAATTTTCTTAGTGGAGTGAGTTGCAATGATGGCTTTAATCAAAACCAATCCTGAAAGATCTATATCACCATACCAGTGAAAAATGTTCTTCACTGTAAGAGTGAATCTCTCTAAGAACTGAAACATGCATACAGTTTAAATGGCTATATGATAAAAGTAATAATTACTCAATGAATTGCAGCATGGGAAAAAAACAATAGGATTCAGAAGACTAGACTCAGTTTAACTATTTACCAAAATAATTACTAGCAAGCTGCTGACCCTCTGTGAGTCTCAGTTTCCTCTTTTATAAAATATGTAAAATAATGGCTAGCACTAGATGATCTCTAAAATCATCTGGATTTAAAATTCTAGAAAATTTTTATTCTGTCATAATAAAATAAATTTTAATAAACAACCAGTCAATGTTTATAAAGAATCAACTGCATTCTTCCTTAAGAATAAATACATTTACTTAACTGTGGCAAAGCTTATCATCTTGCAATTTAGGATAATTACCAATCAATCATCAGTTATGCACACATGGAAGGACAAAATAGAATAAGATGAAATTAAAAATTGATGTCTTATAGTTACCAATTCATTCTGAGGTATTAACATAATCTATTACAATCATATTATTAGTATTAACTTGATTGATTTTTTATTTTAGATAATCATGTTCAAAGAAATTTAAAATTTCAGGTTTTTAAATTTTTACATAGAACTGGGTTAGCTTAATTCTTGATTCGTCATTGGCCCATGTGTGGCCTACTTTTATTTACTCCTAAAAATATAATGAACATTCTTGAAACTACCCCTTAGCCAAGCCCAAGAAGTAGAACATTAGCAAAAACTTAAATTTAGCCCTGCACACCTCTCCTGCTGAATCCTTGTGTCTCCCTCTCAGAGACTATCGCTATGCTCAATTTTCTCTTTTTTGTTTCCTTCCTCCTTTAGTTTTATACCTGAATTATATTTATTTTTATTAAAGTTCATCCTCATCACTGTATATAGATATATTTCATTCATTTTCACTACTATATGATATGCTATTTTGCGAGTACACTGTAAGTTATGCTTTCTTTTAGCAATGAGCATTTGGGCTGTTTTAATTTTTTGTTATTACAAGCAATACTGCTATGAATGTACTTATACAAGCCTCCATGTACATGTATGCTAAGCTTCCCATATGTAGGAATGAAAGTACTAGGTCATAGTAAACTTGGATGTTCAACTGTAAAATATAAAATTGTTTTCTAAGGTGGTTAAACTAATTTCATACCCACAAACAGGGTAAAAAGAGATCCTCTGGATCTATGTGTTTTCCAACACTTGGTATTTTTAGATTTCTTAAATTTTGTCAATTGAATGGATATAATTGAATGGATATAATAGTATCTCATGTGGTCTTGAGTTGCAGTTTTGTGAATACAAATGAGGTTGATATCTCTTCACATGCTTACCAGCTTTATCTGATTTTCCATAAATTTTTTTTTCATTTTATTGTGACCATCTTATCAAAGGATATAGAATATATTCCTCTTCATTTAGGTCTTCAATACTCTTCCATAAAGTGTTACTATGTTCCCCCCACAGGTCTTATTTGCCTATAATAAGATTCATTTTATTGTTCTTATTAATGGTGTCTCTTTTTAAAATTGTGTTTTCTAAATCATTAGAAATCAAGGAGGGAGGCAGGAGGAGGAGAGGAGGGGTAAAAATCTACCTAACAGGTACAATGAACAATATTCAGGTGATAGGCACACTTATATCCCTGACTAAAACATAATAAAGCTATACATGTAACAAAAACATTTGTACCCCTTTAGTATTTTGAAATTCTAAAAAATTTTAATTTAAAAAATAAAAAAATAAAGTTATGTTTTCTAATTGCTTGTGTCTGGTATAAAGAAATGCTACGATTTCTGTTTATTGAAGTCATATCCAGCCACCTTGTTGAACTCTTAAAACTCTATTATTTCTAGTAGTTACTCCAAGGTCTTTTTTGTATTCTCTGTAGGGAAACATGTCATCTGCAAAGAATAACTTTTATTTTCTCCTTTCCAATCTTTAGACCTCTAATTTCTTTCTCCTATTTTATGGTTCTCGCTATGACCTCTAAGACAATGGATAGAAGCGGCAATGGTGATTATCCTTAACTTCTTCCCAGTGTTAAAGGAGAATGCTTAGAACATGTCCCCACTTAGGATAAAGTTTGTTTCAAATATTTTTATAGATATTCCTTATCAAGTTGTGAAAATTCCCCATTACTAATTTACTGAGGGGTTTTATTATGAATGAGTACTGGATTTTATTAAATTTTCTATATCTGTTGAGTTTCCCTATCTATTGATCATTGATCATAAAGTTTATTTCCTTTAATCTGTTAATATAGTTGATATTTATAGATTTTCTAATATTAAACTATCCTTACATTGAGGAAAACCCAATTTGGTCAGAGTATATATATATTTTTTAATACCCTGTCAAATTCAGTTGCTAACATTTTGTTTAGGATTTTTACTATATCATGAGTGAAATAAGCCTGCCATTTTCCTTTCTCTTACTATTCCTTGTCTGGTTTGGATATTCAAGTAACCTCAGAAGAATGAATTGTGAATATGCCTTATGTTTTTAATGTTTGAAAAAAAATTATTCTTTATTGGAAGGTCTGTTCTTGAAAGTTTGGGCCTGAGTTTTTTTCTTTTTAGGAAGATTTTTAATTTTTAAATTTAGTTTATTTTAATTTATAATGAATTATTTTTATAGTTACAGGACTACTCAGGATTTCTATTTCCAAATCAGTGTTTTGATGCATAAAATTTTTCTTGGAATTTGTCCATTTTATCTGAGCTTTCAAATGTACTAGCATAAAAGTTGTTTTAAAATTCCTTTTATTCTCATTTAAAGTTTTTTAGTCTTTTCAAAAACCAATCTCATCTAGTGCTTTTTTCCCCTAAATAGATTAATTTATAATCTTGTCAGATACATTTTTACTGTTAGCTGTCCAGAAAAATTTGTAAAACTCCACCACCGGCATCACACATAATATATGGTTGAACAGAATAAAAGAGAAGGAAGCATATTTAGTACTGTTTAGAAATTAGCCTACTATCTTTTTAAAACTGCAAGATATGCAAGAAGTTTATTTCATTAATAGTCTATAAAGGGTAGTTTGTTTTGGCTACTTGTCTTATATTTTTTAAAAACACAGGTGAGGAATGGTGTCATTTTACACTCTAATTATATACCCATCTTCTGAATTTCAGTTGGTTCTGATATAATAATTATAGCTTTTTATACTTCAGTGATAAGACTCAATTGCTAAATCTAATGTCAAGTTAAAAGAAAAAAAAAACCTAATTCCTTTCTTCATGATATGTGACATTTATAAAGTCATAATACTTTAGTTTTTTACATGGAAAGCTAAATTTACAAAGAAGCGAAGACTCATGATGGAAATGTTTTAAACTATATTTCGAGTCCAAAATACAGTGGAGTTGTTTTCTTTGGCAATTCCATGCTGTATGTGGGAGAATGTTTCTCTGGGAGACAGAACTCTCCATATCAGACTCTAGACTATCATGTTCCTCATTCAGGGAACTGGTTGCTGAATCTCTCCTGGCTAGCAGGAGTTTAGGGGGCTGCTGACTTCTAGACCAATCAGTGTTTCTCAAGCTTTAATGTGTGCTCAAATTGTCTAGAGGGGTGGGTCTTGTCAAAATGAGGAATCTGATTTCTTGGGGCTGGAGTAGAGCCCAAGAATCTGCATTACTAAGAAGTTTCAGGCGACACTGTTGTTGGTGGTCTTCCTGGAGCAGCACCCTTCTACACAGCCTAAGATGAGTGGATTTGTGAGCCAGACAGCTTCTGGGCTGTCAGACTGTCTCTTTGCAAATTCGATACATATGACTGTCAAGCAAGAAGTGAAGGTTCTACAGAGAGATGCTGCTAAAATAAATACCTCTAGTTTGTAATCAAAACATTTCATTGTGATCATTTTCTGATTTCTCTATTAGGCTACAATCAGGAGAACTTGCTCATTTAAGCACCACCTAATGTCTACTAATTGCCCATTTTCACACATAAGTTCTTAAGGGAGTGGTGCTATGCTCTAAGCTTTCCATCATCTATGGAAAAAGGGTTCTTTTACAAAATATGCTTTCAAAAAAATGCACCTTCCATTCTCTCCTCATCTCAGCCTTATTACAAACATAGTGCAATACTAGCTGCTGCCACATCCCTGGAATGAGGCACCCAGGGGTGATCAAATCATTCTCCATTCTGCCCTGAAAAATCCTCAGGTGGATAGAAAGATACGCACTGAGAAAGAGAAGGCACTACTCTCTTGTGACCCAGAGAACATCAGTCTCTGGGGTACAAAAAAGACTCGAGCTCATTAAACTCACAGGTCCCCAGTTAGCCCCTTAGTCTCTAGAAATTGGAGCTCACTGCCTTTAAAGTAGGTACACTTTGTTTACATGGAGCCTGGCTCACGAGATACATACGTTCCTAAAGTTGACTGCAAATCAAAAGCTGTTTTTTAAATGAAAGCATATTTCAAATACATTAGAAAGTCTCGCTATTTAAAGGGAACTTAGTATGACCTATTTTGTAAAATATTTACTCATTTTCCTTATGACCATATCTGAATTTTCAAATGCTAAGTTTATTATATAAAATAGGGCACCAGGTAAAGTAAATTTGAAGAAAGTAGCTAATGAAAACAGAACTTCTTCTCTGGTTCTAGAATTAAGAATAAGTCTACATTTAACAGAAAAATGACTATCTTGGCTTTTCAGGGGTAAGATGGTCTTGGCAAGCTTTGACTCACAATTTTATTCCTCGGCAAACAAAATCTCTCTCCTCATTTTGTGAAAATCAATTCTTAATCATTTAAATGAGCACACATCTTTAGTAAATTATTTATCTGGTACTACTCTATGTGATCTGGTATATATTATTTAATATGTACCCTTTAATTTTCATTTTCTCATTTTACTTCTTTCATTTTGCTCTTTACTCATTCAAAGGATACTGTCCAAAATTAGCGTAGTGAGACCACGATATGCCGACAGATCACACATTTCGGAAATTTGGTTGTAGGAAAAATCCACCTTCTGGCAAGAAAAAAAGAATAATATGTTATACTTTATTTTTCATTCATATGCAGCACAATAATTAATTGTACAAGAAAAAAGTATTTATGGAAGTCAACTTAGAATTCCTTACTGAAAGTATACTAAGGCTAAAAGATTCATCTTTAATCCCATTGTGTAACTGGGATCTTTGCCAACTTTGAGGGATAATAAGAGGGAAACCCCTTCCTCATGGCCCACAAGAACCTCCTAATAATCTAAACAGTTTCAATTCCTATAGATTCTCCCTCCATTTTTAGTATTTATTTTAAACTCTCTTGATCTTCCCTCAGAATTTACTTCAATTACACCCTTACCCATCACCATTTCATTTTCCCTAATGCCCAGTAAACCGGATTCACTTAGTTTATGTGCATATCTGATTTCCTTTTCTGTGCCTTTTCTATTCTTATCTCAATATATTTTCCCATGTCATTCCCTAAGTGCCAGAATAAGTCTTTCTTATTCATCCCTCAGGCCATACTTCTTCAACTTTACATACTTTCTCAAAATTGACTATTGGAGGAAACCATTTTTAGCAACATCTCTTGTTCCTAGTCAAAAATACAAGACTAAAAAACATTAAATAATTTTTTTTAATTATTTTACAAAAAGAAAAAAATATGAGTTTTTGAAACACTGCATTGATAACTTGCTGGGCACATTATAATCATTTTCTAGAAAGCTGTCAAGCAATTATGTATTTAGCAATTATTAGAAGCCCACTATTCTTATCTTCTCATGCCCTTTAAGACAGTGATTCCACTCCCAAAATTTATTAAGATTATTTTAGTAATGAAATAAATACTGAAATACTTTAAATACTAAAAACTTTATATACTAAATACTAAAAAATAATGTAGAAACAACTCAAGTGGCAAGAATAGAAAACTGGTTAATTATAATGTAGCAACAGGAAAACATAGTAAAATACCAGTTTATAAACCATGTGAAGAAATAGAAATAGGCAAATAAAATAGTATTAAGTAAAAAAATGAGAACATCAAATTTATATATTATAAATGGCAGCTATATACAATGTAAATTGTGAAATAAGTTAGTTTGGCATGAGTAAATGGAGTTTAACATTCACTTTTTTCTTCTATATAATAATAATGGACTAGAAATAAACAAATCATTATATGAGTTACTTAGAATTGATACTTTCTCATCAACATATTTCATTCTTGTGCCATAGCATGATGGCTATCTACACCTCAGTCAGAGCTATAGCCAATACCATGCCCTCTATTTACCTATGATATTAGGTTTATTGAGAGACCTTAAAGGTATTATGATATTGCTCAGACTCCCATTGGAACACAGAGTTCAAGGAAGTACTCATCAAATCAAAACTAACATTTTTTTACCTACTGAGAGCAAAAGCATTCTGACATATACACAAAATGTGCAAGTACAAGTCCCTGCTGTCTAGGAAATGCATACTCTCTCCGGTTGGTAGTACAAGGCTCAGAAATACTAAATGAGCTGAAGTAGCAGGATCACTTGAGGTCAGGAGTTTGAGACCAGCCTGAGCAAGAGTGAGACTCTGTCCCTATAAAAAATAGAAAAAATTAGCTGGGTGTGGTGGCACGCACCCATAGTCCCAGCTACCTGGGAGGCTGAGGCAGGAGGATTGCTTGAGCCCAGGAGTTTGAGATTACAGTGAGCTATGATGACACCACTACATTCTACCCAGGATGACAGAGTGAGATCCTGTCTCAAAAAAAAAAAAAAAGAAAAAGAAATATTAAACGAAAAGGAAGTAGAGTTTCTCAAGAGGATGGGACCTAGTACACAAGCCTGACTTACTGGAAAGACATGGGCTTTGAGGGCCTCAGATGTTGGGTTCAATCCCAGTTCTGTTACTTTCCAGCAAAAGTTAAGTAAGTTACTCTTCTGTGCTTCAGTGTATTTATTTGTAAAATTGGACAGGATCAATGGCCTCACAGATTTATTGGGAAGATTAAATAAGATAATGCATTGAAAACACTGGAAGGTCTCAGTCATTCCTTCTCAATGCCAAACGGAGTTCATACTGGGTGGCAATGTCTCATGGGGCAGTCTGCCCCATAGTATACACTCCTCTGCAGTTACCAATATATTTATTCTTAATTCTCCAGGAGCTCTGGGTACATGATTTGTTTTTGTTTGTTTGTGGGGTCTTTTTTGGATAGGGGTGTCAATGGAAGAAACTCCAAAAAAGTTCTTCCCAGAGGAGGGGTCATGCTGTTGCCATCACCCATTTCCCTGCGACATAAGGCAAAGCCAATGGCAATGGGACAGCAAAGAATGACAACAACTTTGTAAACACAATTCCTGATAATCTTGAGACCATGCAGCTCCACACTGAGTACAAATAGGCACCTAATGTGGCTTATTTGTACAAAAGAATGACACCCTGGCAATAACTATAACTTCAAAGGGAAAAAACATACTAATGACAAATAAGGAGTGGTGTGAAACAACAGAAAAAAAATTTTCAATTAAGAGGTCTTACTATCAGTATAGGGAATGTCAGCTTCTTAATTTCAGACAGATTTTCATATTTGTGCAAGCCTCCATAGAGTATTCTGGATCAAAGTTAATTTAGTTTGTAAATAAAATAACATTAAGATAATAAAAGGCAATAGTTGATGTCCATTCCTTAAAATAACTTTTTTATTAAATACAATATTTGAGTCCAGAGCCAGCCACAGTGGTGTGAGCCTATGGTCCCAGCTACTCAGAAGGCTGAGGAAAGAGGCTCACAGGAGCCCAGGAGTACGAATCTATCCTGGGAAATATGGTAAGAACCCTGTCTCTAAAAAAAAAACCAGATGAACGAATAAAATTTTTAAAAAATTTGAGTCCAATACAAGAACTCTAATCACAAGTTCTGTGGCAATGGTTCCCAAATGTGTCAGCAAATTAGAGCCACCTGGGGGTCTTTTAAAGCATCCAAAGCCCAAGACCTTCCTTGAACTACTTAAGTCAGAATCCACTTAAGGCAGTGGATTCAGGCATCAGTAGGACTTAAACCTTCTCTATGTCCAATGCAGAAAATTTGGGCACCTACTTCTCTATGACCTCTCTACTTAAGTGTGATTATAGTGCAGCGGCAATGACATCACCTGGAAAGTATTTAGAAATCACAGTCTCAGGCCCCACCCCAGACCCTCTAGGTAGGGATTTCCTTCCACAAGAACCACAGGTGATGTGGGCAACATCATAGCAGGAGATGGACTGCTCTAGGGCTCAGCAAACTGTTCCAGCAGCCACAGTTCACAGGTAGTTTATTTCTGCTTCAGCAATTCAAAAGCAAGTGCACAGAAACAAGAATGAAGATCTGAAAGCATTATTTTCTTAAAAGGTAAAGGTTGGATAAATAAAAGAGCAAAGTTGGAGCCTCTAGGAGAATTTTTACAGATTTCTCAGATATAAAATTTTTCAGATAAAATTATTCTACTGTAACAAAAAATGCAATAATAATTACTGTTTAAATGAAGGAAAGAGAATAGAAGGAAGTTCTTTGGTTTGAACACTAGGTTTGAGCAAAGCTTCCTGAAAAGACTATCCACTGACAGATCATCTCCCTTTTCCAAAATAAATGTTACACAGAGCCTTCTTTTTTATTTCATTTCAGACACTTACACTACTTGCCCCATACCTTATTCTCTCTGAATCCTCTATTTTAGTGCTATTTAGCTTATTGAATGCACTTTGCAAACCACTTAACATTTGTAAATAGTATTAATTAATAAAATCTACCTTGAGATTTTTGGGCGGCTTGAAATTGAAGAATGTAGTCAGTTTATTTTGAGAAGCATTAAGTTCTAGAAGATAAGGCATATAGCCGACACAAGACAAATCTGGGGGAGGAATAGATGCAGATTAAGGTAAGCCAATAAAATAACTAGACAAAGGCATTAAAAACAGCATATGTTACATCAGTATATTTCTTAATTATATCAGTTACAAGCACATCTTAATTATTGCAGATGAATAAAATCAGGACTGTGTGAAATATACAAAAACAAAAGTGTGGAAAACTCTTGATGAGCCAATAATTCAAGCTTATTCCCCAGGGCCTGCCCACATCTTGCATTGCCCTATTTCCCAGACAGCCAAGTAACCAACGGCTGAGGCCTCTTCCATGTCTCTGCTCACTCTCCCACGATCTGCTAATGCTCAAATGCTTCCAAACTTGCCAGCCTTAGAGGAAAGGATGAGAAGCTAAAGCCTTAGATAATCCTCTTGATAATTAGCCTCTAAATAACTGAATTAGGTCTTTTCAGAAAGACTGGAAATGCTACGATTAGGAAACTCTCTTTGTTGTAAATTAAATTTTGTTTCAGTTGGACTTAATGCTAAATATCATTAATGATTTGAAGTGATTTAAATCATTGCTATCATTTTACTTTGACTCTGTACTGGTTCAAAAGTACATCTGAGTTTTGCATTTTATCCCAAGCAAATATTCTGAACTTTGGATACTGAGTAAAGGATTATTGTGCTAATAAAGGATACTCCTAATGACATTACATATAAATTGTAAAAGTTGTGAAGTATTGTTTTGCCTTTCTCGGCCACTTTACAGCAGGCATACTTTGAGGTTGCAGAATGAATTAGGGAAGGGATCAGCAAGACTCACAGAGTAAGGGCTGCAGCCCCGTCTCTACCAACAATTCATTTCTCTACCTGCAAACGGCAGTGGGAATAGTGTCTCCCTCTCTCTTACTCTAGATCATAGAATGAGGGGATGGCCCTTGTGGGAGAATGGAATCTCCACACCTGCAGCCAAGCACAGTGCTTCTACCTTTCTGCAGGTGGTACAGACACATGCTCCAGGAGAAGGCGGCCGGCCAGGGCAGCGGGGCCCTGCCCTGGGGCAGGTGAGGCAGGCAGCGTGAGGGGGCCTCCTGCTATCTTTCCTTCCCAAGGGCCACTAAAGCCAGAAAATCCCCACCAATTTCCATTTTATATCTCTGGACTAAACCATACCCACCTTTACCAAATCTAAATAGTTCCAGGAAAGGCAATACATGGAGACATTAACACAGGTGGAAATTAATGAGCAAATCAAGGAAGGCTGCCTGCGAGAGGAAACCTGTAATTGCTTTACAGTCCGTATCTACTTGTCCCTTCTGAGCTCAGCTACATGTCTGTCAGTGAGGGTCTCAACTCCACACTGTCCACTGGGCCTCAGACTCCGGCTTGGAGCTGATCTTTCTCAGGGCAGGTAAATTCTTGTACCATGGAGATCTTGTCTAAAAGCAGCAGCTAGTACTTAGCTAGAGACAAAGAAGTGGTGTGTATATTTCACACTTTGTATACAGTCAATGTTTCCAAAGCATTTAACAGAAAAAAACCCACAAAAAAACCTGGTCTGGGTTGCTGGACTTGTAGCTTGAGCAAGTCCGCCGTCCCTACTCAGTGCAGTGCCCCCTTTGTCCACTAGATGGCAGGAGCTCCTCGTGTCTACTTCAGTGGTTCTCAAAGTGTGGTCCTAGACCAGCAGCATCATATTCATCCGGGGAATTTATTAAAAATGCGAATTCTCAGGTCCTCCCCTGAATATACTGAATCAGAAACTCTGAGGGTGAGGCTGAGCAATCTGTTTTAACATGCTCCCCAGGTGAATATGATACAAGCTGAAATTTGGTCTATATGAGAACATTAGTAAGGCTGTCAACACAAAAAGAAAAATGTACTTACACACAGTAGGCTCTCAAACACTTGATGAATTAATGAAATGAGCCGTACATGATTAATGAAGACTGATCCAGCTAAAAGGAATGCTTTGATCGTAACTGTGGGCTCCCTGCTCAAGTGGCAAAGGTATGAAGCCAAATCTCTTCCCTTGTTAGCACTAAGCACTGTTAAAGCCTCCCACCACTCTGCAATTTCTTATCTAGTGAATGAAACTGACCTTAGGAGATGTGGAGTAGGCAAAGTGCTCCTGTCAGAAACACTAAAAAAAGGCTTTCTGATGATATGATAATCTGAGATTTGCTTTAAAAGAAGCCTAGGGAAGGGGCAGGGAGGTTCAGATGAAACAGGATTGGCCATGGAGTGATAATTGTTAAACCTCAATGCTCATTCCAATATTCTATTTGTGTGTGTTTATAATTTTCCATAATAAAGCTTTATAAAACTAGAAAAAAATAATAAAACTCTTTCAAAAACAGCATTTACAAAATAAAAACAAGCTAGAATATTTCTTAGCCATTAAAAGAGTAAATTTTGATTATTAGTGCCATATGAGGGTGAAAAATCAGAAAAATGAAACAGAAGAGCATATCAGCAACATTTAATTGTCATAAAAAAGGCAGGCAAAAGAAACAAGTAGAAAGATTATTGGTGAAGAAAGCAGGTCAAAAGTAATGATTTGCTTACATCCTTGGAAATCTAAAGACAAACATTGTACACTGTCAACTTCAAATAAGATCACAAAATTAGAAACAAGGATCAAGCTTTGAAGAAAATATGACAATTGTAGGACTAATTTCATTAAATGTGAACAAGATGTCATAACAAATATATAGAACTACAAATGGTGAAGTTAGATTTGAAAGAATCAACTAAATAAATAAAGACAGCAAAAAGAGGAGAAGAAATTAATTTGTGAATCCCTGGTGCTCAAATACTAAGAATAGGAGAGCTAACCAGGTTTAAAATGTAAATGCAAAAACAAAATAAGGAAAATAATCCAGTAAAGGAAAAAAAAAGACTAATTCATTTGCACTGAATATCAACTAATAGAGGGAAAGAAAAGGAATCATCAAACATTCAGAAAGTATTGAAGAAGTAATGATCGATCTCTTTAAAGGAAAAGATAAAGCAAACATTCCATCTCATATTCTTAAATATTGTGGAGCACATCTCAACCATATAATATTTCAGACTTCTGCCTTTTTCTTTATTCATCAATCACTGGTGCCTGTTTTTGCATGGAAAGCAAAGGATCCATATGTAAATTGATCCACAGATTACTTATATCAAGTTTGGCAATATTAAACTGTATTACAAACTGCAACACTTAAATTTTAAAATAATTCAGTGATCAATCTAGAATAACAATTACATACCTTCAATTTTATTCACTGAAAGATCCAACTTCTGTAGGTGAACATATTCACGGAGAATGTTAACGTCAATTAAATCACAACCCTGAGGGGGGAAAAAAGTTAAAAGGCTTTAATATTGTTTTAAGAGATTAGTACTCAGCCTTCTTGCAACATCTGGAAAGAATAGTTGATGGAAAGAAACCCAGAATTTCTTCAAAAATATAGAAGTGAGAGAACAAAATCTGAAGCCTACTATGAATACGACCTCAAAACAGACTATAGATCCCACCAAAAAAAATTGCATTCCTATGAAGAAAATAGCAGCTTAGAAAATTAGTGTTGTTAGCAAGAACGAATACAACATGAAAAGGCCAATTAAAGCAGTGTTCATGGAGATGTTAGAGCAGAGTTTCACATTTTTCTTAAAAAAGCCAAATAATAGCAATAAAGACAAGGCCTTTATCTAGTAGAAGAAAACAAAAAGCAAAGGCCTAGAATTTAAATGAAGTTTTAAAGAGTTCACACCTGATCAGGAAATCATTAATAACAATACCACCTACACTTTCACGGGGTTCCTCTTCAAAGCTCTTTCACAATAATCTCATCTGATCAAACACACCTGTGAAATCTATAGGGCAGCTTATTCCCAATTCAGAGATGAAGGGTGTGAAGTATAGAGAGGTATGTAAACAGCCTGAAGTCACATAGCAAGTTAGTGATAGAGAACCAGTATCCAAGTCTCCTGAATTCTTGTCCAAAAATCTTTCCATGAATAATGCTTCTAGTGAACTTCAAGTGAAGTTAGGGGGGAATTTGGTCCCATGGAACCATATTACTGGTTTATGCTGTGATGTCAGAGTCAGAAAAAAGCCAACCAATGAAGAATCATTATAAGCAAGTTCTCATACAGAATAATGATGACTGTTTAATGAAGACTGCTATAATAGTAAGAAATACTTACTGAATATCTACTATGTACAGGCAGTGTGCTTGTCATGATGAGGAATACAATGGGATAGTGCTATACTGTACCCTTAAGAAACTTAGGACTTTGGTAGAAAAAAAGATACATACACAAGTAATAAGGGAAAGTAAAAAATAACATGCAATATAAATAAGATATAAAGGGGAAAAATAATCACTAAATCAGGCAACCCTAAAAAAGTGTATTCAGTAAGACAGGTTATTAAGGCAAAGTAATTCAACATGCAATATCTCAAATGTAAGGAGGTCAGTGGCAAAATAAGTTAAGTTTCAGTCCATCTAGCTGAAATAAGATTTAAAGGATTGCTTTGAGGCGTAGATCAATTTAAGGCATAGCTCTATGTACATAAGTAGAATATTGATTGAAAGGGACGTGTGTGGGGGTGCATTGGCTGCTGGAATTATATAGCATATGCCAATGTCTAACATAGTGCAGTATATACAGGATGCTCCCTGCATGTTATTACCTGACTGGCAGAATCATCCATAAAATGTTATAAAGTGAAAATAGTAAAAGATTATAGTCTTAATATGTTGACCTCAAAGGGCATGCCATGAAACCAGCGTGGGTGAAAATAGCTTAACGTTTCTTGAATAGTGTACTAATTCAAGTCTAAGACAGAACAGTCTTATAATCAATTATATACACTGTAGCCAAAGCATGGTGTTACAGTAAAATTTCAATGTGCTTTTTTTTCCCCCACCTATGTTATCTGCATTTACTCTACAGATCTCCAAGGAATATTTAATGCTTTACAACACAAGGAAGCCAAAGGAATTAAATTATTTTTGTAAAACTACAGAGAAACAAACAAGGCAAGCAGATTAAGTACTCTGAGTAGTCTGCTCTTATAGCCTCTCTTATGATAAAATGGGAGCCAAGATTTTGTGCTACTCTATAAGTAGTATTGAAATCTATTGTTATTCATCAATTTTTGAGATTTTTTTTCTTTAATGATAGATATCTTTTGGAAAGTAAGATATAGCTCAAAGCCACTTATTTCCTGACATACTTAGGGGGTTAAAGTCAATATCAAAATTCTCTGTTCCCTTGGATTCAGATATAAATTTCAGTGCTGCTTCTACTGATCAGACGGAAAATTCTTAAAGAGTCTTTGATTGGTTTTACAGAATCAAATTCAACCTTCTGGAAAGAAAGCATTGATTACTATAATATAGACTACTTAAGATGAAAGAAATCAAGTGTGAAGAGAATGAAAACAAAGGAATCTAGGGGCTGATTACTAGATTGGCCAGGGCTCTTTGAAGTCTAATATTTACATAAATATCTCTTATCACCAGTCTCCATGAAATGCAAGGCTCTGAGATTTGCTGCCACCACAAAAGCTATGAGTACCAAAGAAAATGAATATGGTTTAGTTCCCTGTCAAGCTGTAGCCCACCAAAGTGATTTTGTCATACTCACCGATAAAGTTAGACTGAGGTAGACCTGCTCAGTCCCAGGGCCTGAGCGTCCCAATTGATGGATTGCTGCAGCCACAGCCTCTTCTTTCAGGACCCCATCAAATTCCTCCAGCTAAAAACCCACAGAGGTGGACAAAGAAAGGCTTCCCATTAGAAAAGAAACAATCCACTTTGTCATGGCTAATACATCTTTAGTATATTTTATACCCAGGAGCTCTGCCCTTCAAAATTTACCATCCCCAAAGAAAATTCTGTGTTGAGGACATATGCATATTACATGTAATTAAATAAATATCTACCAAATCAGTGTTTTCACTGCCACTGAACTTTCAGGAGGTCACTTGCATTAGGCAGTCAAAGTCAAGTGAACACTGTAGCAGAAGCAGCATCAGTAGTAATGGCGATAGCTACCATTGATTGAGTGTGTCTCCATTCCAGGCACTGTGCTAAGAGCTCTCAATGGATTGGCTCATTTAATTCTTTTGACAACCCTGAGGTAGGTGTTCTTATCTCCACTTTACAGATGAAAAACTAAGGTTTAGAGGTTAACTTGCCTAAAACCACATGTATAGTATGTGACAGCACTGGAATGAAAACCCTAATCTATCTGACCCAAGAGCAATTCTCCTAATCACTACACTTGACTGCTTGCCCATACTCCAAAGGATGGTTACATCAAATTAAGGCAATTGCTTCTTTAAATTTGGTATTTTTGCTAAAGAAAACAGGTCCTCAGTTCCCTTGCTATTGGCTAATTTTGTTAGATTCATATCCAGCACTTAGTATATTTATAAGATTTATTAAAAGAGTGATGATCATTTCCATTAGGAGGTTGGCCCTTGGTCTACCTCCCAGGCACTAATGGCAGCCCAACACATCCTTTCCCCAGAAATGACAGAGAGAAGAGATAACAGGTAGATCAGTATTGTTTGTGCCTCCTTCAACTCCATAATGGCTAGCATATTAACACTGACCTCAGCATGAGGACATAAAGTGCAGTAACCAGATCATCACTGATATAAGTAACCATGACTAGCATATGGACTACCACGGCAAAATACCCTCTTTCCAAATCCTTTATGTTAATTTAGAAACCAACAAAGCTGCTCAGGCTCTTGGTACTGAGGATATACGTATGTAGGCTTGTACTAATGTAAAGAGTTTCTTTGCCCCCAAATGTCTGCTAACCTGGGGAAGCGAATACCACCTGCATTGAGATAGCACATGTGCTTTGGAATTGGGCAGGTGTGGCTTGAACACTAGCTCTGCCATTTTGGATGTGTGACTTTGAGTAGGTAAAGTTTTCACTGAGCCTCATATTTTTCACCTATAAATAGAAAATGTTATTACCTATGAAGGAGTTCAGGATATGTCACCCCAAAATATGCTACTTTAGTATATTGATTGTTTTGAGCTGAAGGCACTTGAAAAACAGCAAATGCAAGGAGAGGCTTTCTCTGAACTCCCCTTATCTGCCTAAAGGCAGCTCCTCCAAAAAGAACTCAATTGTCCTAAATCCCCTCCCTGGCAGTTTTATCAAACAGGAAAGATTGACTCTTACCAGAGGAGAGGAGTCTATAAGTCTGTATCACACTCAGACAGATTCTGTCAAAAACTATCATGTCTCCCATCTATTTTTCTAAGGGCCTAGCCCTCTTTCCCAAAAAGCATTTATTCTCCCCTAAGTGACCTATACCCCTTCCCCCCTTCTCCTATTAAGATGGTGTACAAGTTTTTAAATCTCACCACTTTTTTTGGGTATTCACATTTATTTTTTCCTGTGATGCTCCCATGTACATAATATTAAAAATTAATAAGTGTGCATATCTTTTTTTCCTATTACCTGCCTATTGTCAGTCTATTGTATAGACCTGGGTATTAAGGATAGGAAATAAAGAGAATGTCTTTCCTCCTCTATATCCTCTTTAAATGTTTTAGGTAGAAAGAAAAAAAATAATAGATACAAAACTCTTAGCACAGTGCCTGGTACATAGCAAGTGTTCCCAATAAATGACAATTGTTACTACTAATTGATGAAGTCAGAAATTCCACATCTTAATGTTTCACTCATCTATACCAATCAACCTGTTCACAGAATGAAACACATTTACTTTTCTTAATACTGTTCCAATTTTAAGAAATTATAAGACCTAGGAAGGAATGGAGTTAGAGGGATGTTACCTTCCCTCCAAAACTTTCCACCTAGACCTCTGAAGTTCACCTGACTCCCTCCATTTCCTAAGAAGGCATTGTATCCTTACTTATAGCAGGTGGATGCTTGTTTTTCAATGTAGCTACTGACATGGAGACAGGCCACACTTGTCAGCATTTTCCCAGATTCCCAAGGCAAGACTCTTGCACAGCAACCCCCTCACACCTTCTTTGAGATTCCTGCCATTTGGCAGTATCATGCCTTCCCCTTCTGGTCTTTGGTCATTTTCAAACCTTCACAAACCCTACCCTTATCTTGGCATCAGAATCCCTATGGATGACCATCCAACACCCCTACTCCCAGCACATGCACGCACACACACACACACACACATTTCTTTACTGCCCCAACTCCAGACAATGTAAACTTGATTTCCACCCAACTTCAGCCACCCACTCCCAGGGCCATGTTCTGGACCTTGTTAATCATCATGATAAACTGCTTCTAGAAACCTCCATCCCCAGTATTCCACTGTCTAATCCCACAACTACCTATGTGTCAACCTTTGCAGCACCTACTGAACTTGTTCTTTGATCACAACAAAATCTCCAGTTTGTTCATCTTTCCCTTTCTCAGAGTCGGTTTTCTCCTGACTGTACCCCCTTCCCTACTGGGAAGCCTATGGGCAATTTCAATTTCTCCCTACCCTCAAGTCTCTACTTGTCCCCTGATTGCAACTACACACACCCATACCCAAACCTGAATCAAGTTCACATTCAACTGCTGCATTGAAGCAGGGACTATATCATGTTCATCATTCATTTAGGGAAAAAAAATCTTTATAGAATGCCTAGCACATGCCGGCCAGTATGCTAGGCTCAGTGGATAAGACATGGTGAATAAGTGAATAAGCAAACAGACATGGTACCTATCTGAAAGGGATTTACTGTCTTGGATACAGACAATTACACAAGCAATTTCAGGAGTATGGTAAATAAGAGATAAGCAGGAGACCTAATCCGAGACCCCCTCCTGATTTCCAGTCTTATGGTTTATATATCCAACTCCTTAACACATGGCTCCATGTTTCCTGATTCCTATTGTAGATAATGGCCTTCATATCTTCCCAGACCAGGCCATAGGCCTAACATTCACCCTACACTTCTAATATTCAATTAGTAACTGTCCCATCTTAAATATCTTAAATACGTTTTTTCTTTAAGCTTCCTTTCCATTCCCATTGCCTTAATCCAGACTCTCTCCCTCCCCACTAGATATTGCTAGAGTCTGCCCACTTATTTCCCTGCCTCTGTCTTAGTATCCTCTAATCTAATCCCACCTGCCTCTGTCTTAGTATCCTCTAATCT
Source organism: Microcebus murinus (assembly GCF_040939455.1). Lineage (NCBI taxonomy): Eukaryota > Metazoa > Chordata > Mammalia > Primates > Cheirogaleidae > Microcebus > Microcebus murinus. The sequence continues at coordinate 85,403,357 of NC_134112.1, read as the reverse complement.
AATCCCACCTGGCCAATAAAGCAATTCCCACTGCTTAGAGACTCAAGTCCATGTCCGTACAACTCAAGTCCACAGAGCCCTCCAGAATCTGGCCCCTATCTAGGTTGCTGCTTCTACTCTCACCTACAACTCATCAATAGGAAAATTTCAGCTGCCTGCCTGCCCACACACCACCTCTCCACCGAGACCGGAGTCTATTTCCCCTAAAGTCTTCCATGATCCCTGCAATTGGGTTGTCATCTGTACATATAGCATACTACAGAGGCTGAATTACTCCATATAGTATACTACAGAGGCTGAATTACTATGATTTACTCAAATTATCTCACTTTGAGAACAGGGACCATATATGTATGTCCTCAATCATGTTGTCATCTTCTGTCATTACTGTTGCTTTTATTATATCTATAATTTGAGAGTCTATTCTGTATCAGACACTATATTAAGAATGGTAATATAAAGTTTCTTATTAAATTTGATGTTCATAACCATCCCATGAGTAGGCATTATTAGTCACATTATGTTACTGGGAAAAAAAGCGGTTTTTGTTCTTCAGTTTTTGGGCCCAGACACTTCTGCTGTATATAGTCAAAAAGTGCTTCCTACATAGCAATCATCAGTAAATCTTTGCTCAATAAAGGCTAAATTAATGAAATCACTTAATGGGCTGTAGTTAGCAGATAAAAACATGTAAGTTACTATTACATGTTTTGTTAGTAATCATATCAAAAATATATTATGCTAAGCATTTTACATATAGGATCTCATTTAATTCTCACAATTCTCCTATGAGACACATATTTTAATTCCCACATTACGGATGAGACATAGAAAGGTTAAGTAACTTGCAGCTAACAAAAGGTTAAACCAAACCTCAGATAGAAATCTTTAATTCCAGAGGCAGTGTTTTGAACAGCTGGTCTGTACTGCTTTCCTTAAATTCATAAGGGCTTCTGAGATTTGAGGCTAATTGCATTACAGGCATATAATAATCATTGTGATCATCATAGCATTGCAAATCTTAACCAGGCTAAGATATGAAAAATAAATCATTGAACATGAATGTCCAAATGTTTCCTTTTAAAACTTTTCAGTATACTCAGCGTATTAAAATTTATTAATACTATGAAAGCCAAAACAGTATGTAAGAATACAAAATAAATATTAACATTTAGAATGTAAATGGAAGAGATAATGCAACTTTTTCCACACACATCCTCAAGCCAAAAAGAAACTACTTCAAGTCTACCCCTTCTATGGTTTGTTAATGGCATACTGAAGACAGATTAACAATGGTACTAATGAACCCCATAGCCGAAAAGATATGTGTTAATTACAATAATAAAGTATACTGGTGGCTCATTTGTGAATTCCTCTGGGGTGGAAGCTGGTGGAAACCATACAAACATCTCAAAGTTGCGAAAACACTGCTACCATTTTGCAATAGTCACTTTTAAAGGTAGCAAAGTAAACCAAAAAAAGACAAAAGTAGTACTAAGGAAAATAATATTTAATAGTATTCTAACTTCTGATAGTGGCAGAAGAAATAGCTTTCTATGGTCAACTTTAAGCCAAACTAAACTGTAACAAGCTCATGTAGAAGGAATTAGAAGAAGTGGAAAGAAAAATGGGGGATGAGGGTGGAAAGAAATGAGCCAAATGTTGAAAGTGAACAGAGAACATCACGAAAGAAGTGAAACCCAAGTTGGGAAAGAGTAGAAATAGTTAAAAGTAGAATTGGAGTAACAGACAATGCTGCAGGTTAGGGAGGGGAGAGTGAGAAGAAATAAGACAAATGAGGAAAGGAGGCTGTGAACGGGTACAGGCATAATAGAACATGTTTGGTGCCAGGGAGGAAAAGAGACTAGAAAAAGATGTAAAGATGCAAAGAGGGAAAACCAGAAGAATATCACATAACGAGGATATTGAAAACATATTTCTGAAAAGACTTTGAAGGAATTTATACCATGAAGGAAAAGGAAAGGGGAGAGAAAAACCTGGAAGAGAAGACAAAGAGGAAAACCTAACAGTGTATTGAAAGAATGCAAATCCAAACAGGTTTTTGAAAGAAAGCAAACAATTTACTAGAAGCCAAGAGAAGGAAGTGATGTTATGAGATGTGGAAAAGGACAAGAGGACAGGCAATGGGCTCAGAAAGGAAAAGGATGATAATAAGTGTAAGAAAGAGGTTGGGTATTGTAGAAAAGAGGGAATTTGTAGTCATGTGAAAGGCAAATTGACCACGCCAAGCAATACAGGTGGGAACGTTAGGAATTTCTCATTCTATGGCCTCTTTCTGTTGTGTGTGCCTGTTACTTGCATGAGGCATATACCCCTGGCAGAAGTAATATTAAACTTTTAAGTCACTTAGTCTTTGAGGAAGCACTTATCAGATTATTAAGGCACTTATCAGATTATTTCAAGAGAGTAATTTTTTTTTTTTTTCCTGCAAGAAGCAGGCTGAAGGAACTAGAACTGGGGAAGAGTGCTGGAGTACTTCATAAGTCACACGAAGCAGATGCTGGAGATGCCAGAGATGAACCCTGCCTATTCACAATACTGTCAGGGTATAAGTTTGAAAAAGTTAAAGCCATAACTCCCATACAAACATATCGATACTTTTTTCAAAAGGACACTGCGTAACTCGACTCCTAAGGAATCAAATGTGTTAAAGAAATAGAAAGGAGATGTTCGGAGATATTTCAGGCAGGGGGTGAGGAAATGGGGCAAGAGAAATGGGAAGAAAAGAGCGGCCCCAGAGTCGCCAGGAAGAAGCGCTCCTGGAGGCGAGAGCCAGGGAAGGTGTGGGCTAAGCCTAGGGCTGGTGAGGGAGGCGTCGGGAGCCGCCGCTGAAGTAGCAGCGCCTGACCGCTGGAGGAGAAGACCAGGGAGTGGGGGGCGAGGGCGCGTGGGGAAAGGCACACCTCCAGATTCTGTATTTCGGAGTCTGAGGACTCTTCGGATTCCCCTTCGACCTGTTCGTCCTCTCCGTCCATGTCCAACTCCTGATAGCGGTGCATGAGCTGCTGCAGCAGGTAGGAGGAGGACCTGCTGAAAGTGCCTTTCATCTTTAGCCCCATGGGAAAAGACGACCAGGAAGGTTGAGATTTTTTTCCTGAGCGCATCTGCATCGATTGGCCTCCAGTTCGTGAACTGCCGGGGGCTCCCAGGAGAGAGGGAGCTCTGTAGGCCGCCATCTTGTTTAGCGGGTTGCCTAGGAGACATGCCGGGGAGCCAGCGCCGCAAGGGATTCTGGGGGCTGTAGTCTCCGCGCGTGCTCGCCTGCTGCAGTGGGCGCTCCACTTTGCCTTTCATTTTGTCTGCGTCTTCCGTTATTTTTCTCGGTTTATCTCGTCCTTTTTGCATGTCTTTCTCGTCTTCACCTCTTTTCTTTGTCTCCAGCTGTCTTTCTCCCTACCTTGAGGCCCCTCTTAGTGCTTTTTCATCCCGCACTAGGATCCCACGTGCTCCTCTCTTCCCCGCTTCATTCACGAAGCAGCCTTCTGCAGAGCCCTGCGTTGGCAGAGTCTGAGGTCTCGAGTTGAAGTTCAACTATATGCGCGCTAGGAGCTGAGGGTGTGCACAATGAAATAGAAGCCATGGTTCCTGCCCTTATGATTTAATAAAGAGAAACTACCAGAGGATATCTGAGAGCCGATTTGCAAGTAATTTACATTCCCCCACCCCCAAATGGTAAACCATGTCCTCCGGGAGAAAAAACTGGCTGTGGTCTAAAAATCCAAACAGAAAGACAAGAAAAAAAAACAAACAAAAAAAAACTGCTGTCAAATTGACACTGTATCTGAAAGCTTCTGAAAAGCTATTAGCATCCCATAAATAATTGCATTAGTCAAGTGACCGGCATTGGTAATTACTTTAATCTTGTTGCATAGGTTCTCTTTGCAGTTTTATAAGATACTCTTGCAGATTACAAAGCATGATTTTATGCTAGTGTGATTTTATGTGACCTAAATCCCTTAGCCTTAAGCTCCGTAAAGTAGACACTCTATGGAAAAGCAGAATGAAAATTATAGTAACTATTATTGCCATAGTGATGACAATAGAGATCCTTGCAGGGAAGTCGTCCTCATCCGCCTGGCCTTACAGGGCCTTTTCTCCACGCTCCAATGACAGTAGTTGCAAATACAAAATGATCCTGTCAATGGCTGTCAGGGGAGAAGGAGGAAAAAATCCTTATGGACACTATCCATTGACTATTATCTTTCTCAGTGCTTGAGGGATTGTTAAAACTGACATAAAGCTTTCAGAATTACCTTCCTTCATTATCTTGCTAGTCATAAATGTAAAGGACACAGTGAAAGTATCTCTTTCTGCCTGGCTCATCTTGATTCTTGCTTATTTCTTTTTCCAGTAGGTAGAGATTCCTCCAAGGGATTTTTCCCTACCCTCACCCCCACAGGGTCTGGCTTCAGCCACTTGACATGGGGAAGGGGGCAGAGAGTATAAAAATGCAAATGCAGCATGTTTACTTTTTTCAATAACTTAATCAGCATTTCTAGCGAAGCAAGCTTTGCCAATGTCAATCTATTGAGCAGAGTTAGTACCTGTTGAACAATTTTCGAAAAGTAAAAAACAGGATTCTCATACCAAAAAATAAAATGAAACATGTGAAAGATTCTATTCAATTCATTAATGAAGAAACCAGTATAATGGTAACAGGGTATTTAGAGGCCATAAAGAGAGAGATTCTGAAATAAGTTTGCCAACTTAGAGAAAAAACTTGTCAATGCCCTATAAGACAAACTATAGCCTTTGGGGTTATATCATCTAATTATTTTGTCTCTTTTCACCTTCACACCTCCCCTCTGTCGATCCTCATTCAACAGACAGGTCACTGAGGCCTAGCGAAGTTAAATAACTGGCCAAAAGCCAAGTGGTGGTGCTGAAACCCAAACCTAGAGTGACCACTCCATAGTCTCTTCAACCTCCACATTTGCAGGTGAAAAAATGTGAAGATAAAGCTACACAATAAGAGATCTCAGAAGAAAAAAACATATTGGTCAGATTCTTAAGTATAAATAATTCACTCAGAGAATAACCTTTTCATACAGAATCATGGCATATCAAAATCAGAAGGAATTTAAAACCCCATCTTAACCCAAGTCTTCCTTTTATAGAAGAAACTGATGGCTCTCATGGAACAATGACTTGCCCAAAATTGCCTGAGTTGTTAGTGGCACAGCAGGCATTATAGTCTAGACCTCTTGTTGATCAATCCTTGTTCTTGCTAGTTTGCCAAAATGCTCATTAGGCTGGACTCATTCTATTTTACTAATAGAATTCCTCCTTCAGGCTTCTGGGCATCAAAACAGAAGGCATTGTCTCTATAAAACAAGTTATTTTACCAGGTAGAAAAGACAGAATTCGGCAAAGGGAGAGGAGGTAGAGTGACAATATTGTGTCTAAACTCTTCTCACTGGTACAAAAACATCAATCACTTCCATTTATTCATTGCCTGCTGTAAACCAGGCCCATGCTAAGTACTGTATTCATATGTCATTTAATTATTCCAACTGCTCTCTAAAATAGGAATGTGATATCCCCACTGTTCAAAAAAGAATGAGGCTCAAAGACATTAAGAAAGTTGCCCAGTCACACAATTTATGTCTAAACACTCCAACTCAGGTCTTCCTGGATCCAAAGCTCTTGAACTTAACCATTAATATTCTACTTTCCCCAAAAGTATGAATTAGTTTCCCAGGAACTTACTGTAGAGGCAGAGAGCCTGGCTCAGGTGAGATACTGAAAATGGTACAGTATATGTGTATATGTGTGTGTATACGTGTGTTGGGGCAGACAGGAAGACCCCAAGTTTCTGGGGCCAGGGAAGTGGAGTGGGCAAAGGTGAGGGGATGTGATTGTTCAGGAGGGCAGGGCCTTCTGTGATAGCCTTGGATCCTTACCACCTTGGGTGAGAGGAAGGAGAAAGGATAGCGACATCATGGCACTCAAGAACTCCTGTCTTGTGAGGGCATCCAAGATAAGCAGTTATGAGGGAACCAAAGGGGTAAAGAGCTTGAGTTTGAAAGAGGGTGCTAACTACCAGCTTCAGCTTCATGGTAGCTTTGCCTTAGTGCTATTACTGACTCTTACTCCTAACTTTTGTGTGCAACTGAGGTGTTCTCCCAATTTGGAGCCAGAACCTTATCTCCTTGAGAATGGAAAGAGAAGGCAGGATGAGCCCTCTGTGGCCTGTATTTGGAAAGAGTACCTTCCCAGGAGTGTGGACCTTGGGTAAAGCAAAGAATGAGTGTCCCACTCCCTTTTACATCCCTGCATTCCCTCCCCAATTTTGTTCAAGGAAAAACTGTGCTTCTTAGGCATGTTGACATGGCAGCACTTTGAACTGATGGCAAATTTTTCCAGCCACTATAATTCTTACAGGACACCATGAAATGGATAGGAAATAGGCAGTAGGAGGCATCACTGGTATGACAAATAGAACACAACCAAACTGATGTTTATGAGTAATCACTGTGTGCCAGACAACTTTCAAATGCTTTACATATGTCAATTTAATCCCTATAGGGATCTCAGAGATTAATATTCCCATATTGTAGATGAGGAAAAATAGGCCTAGAAAGGTCATGTAACCCCTCAACTTATTTTGTCAAATAGAATTTGGTTTCCCAGCCTACATCCTTAAGACACTACCTTCAACTCAACTGCTTTAGTAAAACTTTATGGGGAAGAACTGTAAATTTGAGAAAATTTGATGAATTTCTTGTTCTTTTATGTTCTCTTATTCCTTTCTATGAAGAAGATATGATTTCTTCATAGGGAAGGAAGCTTATTATCTAATAAAAGCTTAGTGGGTATATAGACATTAAGCAAATAATTATACCAATAACCATTTAGTTTTAATTGTCATAGGTCTAAGGAGAGAAAATGTAGGACCTGGGGTCTTGACCCCATATGGCAGGGAGGGGTCCTTTGAAATGGTAGACAAGCACTTTAAGTTCATGATTATGAAGAAAGTTGAGAAAAGACAGAATAAATGAGGAATGCATTTCTTACCTTCGAAGAAATCAACTGTATTCAGAATATGATTGTCACATTGATTGAGCTAATAGAACCGGGAAAAGTCTGGGCAGGATTTGAATGAAGCAAATATCTGTTCTAGCAGATATCAAAGGCATTTTAGGCGTGCCCCACTAATAGATAAGCCAGCTCAAATACTGGGGTTGAGATCAAAGATTATCTTTTCCTAGACTGCAATTTTAATCTTAAAAGCTCAGAGACTTAGGCAAAAAAGACAAGCAAGGGAAGAATTGTTGCAAAGGAATTACTAGCATCATGTTGTGAATAAAATCTGAACAGAGGACTAGACAGGGATCCTTCATCTAGTTAAGAACAAGTGTGGAACAGTGCTGATTTGTGGGAAAGCAAATCATGCAGCCTCTGATGTAAAGCCCAGGTGGTGCTCAAGTCACCATTATTACTGACTGGTTACACAACCTACGTGGCCTTACTACATAGAGGCATTTGTTTCAGGTGCTGAAGACAGCAAAAATGTTAAAGTTCTGGTCTGTTTATACAAGGGATTTGCATTATGGTTGGGGCAGAAGGATACAAACATCAAGAAATAAGAGCACAGATAACTCCAGACCAGTCTGGTGGAATTTAAGTCACAAGCCCTCAGTGAGTAAAATCTAGTTTCTAGGCTGTAAGTGTTACAGTCCCTTTAAGAAACCGTCCAGCGAGTTTTAAAGCTAGCAGGTAGGCACCAGGTGGGGGAGGTGGAGAAAGACAAGGGAGGCCAACAACAGAACCTACTAATTCTTATCTCCTGAAATCGGTTTTTATGTTTTTATACTCCTGTCTCTTGTGTAATGGCCCTTAGGTCTAGAGAGGATAGATAAGGCTGGGCCACGTGGAATCTAATAGTTTAAATCCTGGCAACAACTTTGCTATTTACTGACTACTTCAGTGGCTTTCGAAAAGCATAAGAGTTAATGTTTTACATAAAAAAGTCATAAGAAATGTTTCTTTCCATGATATTTTTCTGAAGTAATTTAGTGATGACCAATTGGTTTCATAAGTTAGAGATAACAAGTTAACACAAATTCTACAGAATTCCTTGTGAGGAAGTATAAAAACATGTATCTTCACAATTACTCCAGAATCTTTTGATGAAACTCTTAGAACTCTCCAGTTTGCCAGCACTGCCAAGCATATGAAGACTACTCCTTCCGTTAATGAGGTATCAAGCAATGAAACGCCCTTGAAAAGCTATAGGAAAGAAGTAATGGATCTTAAACAATTAGATGTTTTTTTCAGAGACTTGGGCCTGGGCAATGAAGACAGACCAATTAGCCCAAGTTTTAGAAAAAGATTTGCTTCTAAGAGTACAGAATGAGAAAATTGAAAAGTTAACGCAAATGCTGGTAACCCTCACAAGAAGAATTAAAGAAAATGCAGGAGATGGAAACTTTAGTACGTGAAGCTAGAGAAAGTGCTCTGCATCACGAAGACCAGATTATAAAGATGCAGAAAGAGCTTGAGATGGCTTATGACATAATAGCAGAACTTCAAGCTGAAGTTAACCAGTCAAATACACACCTTAAAAAAGACAATCGAAGTACTTCAGCAATCTATTATGCCTATGTGTCTGAAGTCGAATACTCAAGCTTGAAAAAAAAATTAAGGGAAGTGAGAAATGAAATTGTCAATTTCAAGCAAAATATTTTTTATACTAGAAGAATTTTTCTATGAATTAAATAAAATCAACTCATCCCCCCGACTCTTCCGGTCAGGGATTTGTGTGAAAGAACAAAACACTCCTTCCCACCACTGGAGGGATGGCATCGGAGGGGAGGGATCACACCAGAGAATTGTTCCTCAGGGCAGGAGGAGCCCCAAGGTGTGTTATCATAGCTGAGGCCTGTGTCTGTGCTTGTCTCAATTGACACGAGATCCAGGGCCTTGAGGGGGGCAGGGAGAACCCCATAGGTAGTAGATGGAGAGATGTTTCATTTGCAGAATCCAGCTCATGCTGCAGGCGAACTTGTCTGGAAGGGAACCACTCTGGACTCGTAGAAGTTTGAGCACAAACATATCCTCTTCCCCATGTTAACACACCAAACAAGCTGTCCCTGGTTCCTGAGGAGTCCCATGGTGGCACTGGCTTTGTCAGGGCTCCGGAAGGGGAGGTGTCACAATGAAGGACCTCGATGGAAGGCAGCTGGAGGCTGGACAAAGAGGAAAAAAAGTGTTATCCATATGGTCATAGATGATAGCGGGTGGGAACTGGCACCGAGAAGGCAGTAGGGCTTGATAGTGTTGACAAATAGTGCCACTACTTAACATCCTTTGCAGAAGGACTTTCCAGTGATACCTGTCAACTGGGATCATTGTAAGTGGGAACAGAAAATGCACATCTTTCCCCATTTTGTTTCACTAGAGGAATTGTGATAAAACAATCTTTTAAAGCAATTAAAGTCAAAGGCCAATATTTTAGAATAAACAGCGGGGGAAGACTGAGTTGTACAGGTCCTGTCAGGACTATAATAGCATTAAGAGCTCTTCAGTCCTATGTAAATGCCACTTATTTTTTTGAGAGTCTCACTCTTGCCTAGAGTGCCGTGGCTTCGGCCTAACTCACACCAACCTCAAACTCCCGGGCTCAAGCGATCCTCCTGCCTCAGCCTCCCATGTAGCTGAGACTATAGGCACAAGCCACTGTGTCCAGCTTTTTCTATTTTTAGTTGTTTGGCTAATTTCCTTCTATTTGTAGACACCAGGTCTCGCTCTTGCTCAGGCTGGTCTCAAACTCCTGAGCTCAAGCAATCTTCCCACCTTGGCCTCCCAGAGTACTAGGATTACAGGCGTGAGCCATCACGCCTGGCCCACTTGTTTTTAGGTATGAAAAATACAGTAGTGGTCCATGGGCTCAGGGGAGATTCTATATGTTCCGCTTTAAGTTGATCCTGGATGAGAGATTTTAAGTGTTTTAAGTTATTCTGCTTAACGGGCCACTGCTCTATCCATATGGACAAATTAGCAGTCCATTGTAGAGGTGCGGGTTGTAGTGGGTGCACCTGAGCAGTGGCCCCTAATGAAGAGGCTGAATAGTTAGAGAAGATTCCATTTTTCTTGCGAACCTGGTCCCCATGAAGAGTACGGTAGAGGAAGGATGAAGGATTGGAGTGTGGCCTCTTGTGGGTCAGGGCCTATATGTCAGAGGTGGTGGGTACTTTGTCTCCGAGAAGCTGAGACGCCACCCACTCCGCTACCACTAAGAGGATTCCAGAGAAGGCCCTCTCAAGGGACTATTGAAAAGCAGATGGTTTACCAGGGGAGGAATAGAGATCCCCTTTGAGGAGGGGACAACAAGGAGCTGGAGGTAGTTGCTCCTCCTGTTGAGCCACAGAGATCTATGGTGGAGAGAATGGCTCAAGATTCGGGAATTTTACAGCAGGGGACGTGGGTTTCTCCGTTGGAGAACATGGCAGGGGAGGAGGAGCAGGTTCCAATGAATCAGAACCCGTAGGAACACGTAAGGGAGTCAGTGCTGTTCGCAGCAGGTTCCATGTGGTTAATACAGCAAGGGGCACTGTTATCCCCTGCCTACAATTTGTTTTGCAAAACTTGCCTACTCACTCCTAGAGTTCTAAGTCTAACGTGTCCTCCTCTGGGAGCCTGGGGCACTGTTGCCTTAGTGCAGAGAAAAGCTGCTGAAGGCTCTTGGTCCAACAGAGCATGGAGCGGCTTTTAAGCACTGCTGCAAAATGCACAGGTAGATCCGCTGATCTTTCTACAACTCTTACCCCGTGTTAGGAATCCCCTTCTGAAATTACATGCATTGGTCCCTTTTCCAAAGCAGTGGGTGGGACTGTCCCTTACCTGGATGATTCCCCTTGTAGTCCCAACGACAAAAACGCTCACTGGACCTATGGATTCCTGAATCACATTGAGGGTTACCACTTATATGGCTGCTTTTCGTTCCCCGAGCTTGGCAGTGAAGAAACGAGTAATTACTCCAAACGCAGATGTTTCTAGAGGAAGAGGAGAGGCCAAAGTCTGAAGAAAATGGCTTCTTCCCCTAGCTTTCTCCCCGTATTAATTTCCAAGGACACGTGCAAAGGGTCAGGGCCGGTTGCTAATTTCTTTAACAACTTCCATATGGATCAGCTGCTTTGCACGCAGCAAACAAGCAGCTTCGGGCAGGTGTTTTCACTTGACCCTTCATTCACCTTGCTCATATTCTTTCCATCCCTCCATCCTTTCTTCTAGGCCCAGCCCCCACATGAACCCAGGGCTGGATTACATTAAGTAATAATTTATCATTTCAGAAGTTAATATGACAGATGGCACCAATCTGGGACTGCCCAAGTACTCTATTTCTTTTAATCTTTGCTCCTGTAGTCCTCTCTCAGAGGGGTTATGTCTTTATCTGATTCATTGCTCTTCTACGCATTTGAATTTACTGATTGGGCAAACCTAATCCACACACCTAGGGCTACCTCAGATATTGAACCAATTTGAGTCTGGAGAAGCCCTCTGTCATCTAACTGGATTTGAATTAAATCATTCTGTATACTACACCCAGAATTCTGTACCCTAGGAGTGAATCCTGGGCACACATGTTATCAGAGTTAAGCACTTTTGACACCTGGCAGCTACCCCCCTTGCTGCATTGCTGATGTGATCTGTAAGACTATGCGTCCACCCTTACCCACTGCCTCCCAGGCAACTATCAGGACTACAGACTTAGAGTCTTGCCTCAGATAGAAATAATCAATGCACTACTTGTGGGATATTTTGTAAATTCAATCATTTCAAGGATGGCAACCATCCCAATTTAAAAAGTGACATGTCTAATTCCTAATTTTTTGCCATCTCAAAAATTACTCTTTATGTTAAAAATTTTTTAATAGATATGAATCATAGTTTAAAATACAAATAGGTCTTCTCCCTGTCCAATCAGCTCATACTTATTCAAATAATAACTTAAGGCTAGGAGAGAAGACTTCCAAATTTGATCTGTATCTCTCTATCCAACCATTTCTCAAAGAAGATGCCAAATCTTATTACATACATCTTAAACACTATTTTATATTTTTATTACACTTGTTGTTAAAAATTATACTAAAAAGACACAGCATTTTTCACCCTGGCAATAAACCTGCACAGGCAGAGAATTAGAGATGTCAGAATCTTTAGTAGAAACCACATTATTTAGCTGATGAATTATTAGGAATTCATGGAAGAGGAGAGGTAGGATTTAAAGTGAAAGCTGAATAACAATTAGGTTTTTGTGTCATTAAAATTCTACTTTCAGCTGCTACTAATTTTCTTGTGACCACAAAAGACATTAGCTTTTCTGAGTAAAAAGAGAAAAGATCTGTATTGTTTTACAACAGCACCCACCGAAGAGGCTGCCACTGTAGTAAGAGGTTGTCATTTGAATTATCTAGACAGGAATAAATGAAGAGAAAAGGAAAGACAGGGAAAGAAAAGAATGCACTGTGGTGCATATTAAGTCTCGAAAGCATGAACAAACTCAGATGGGAAGCAGTCATACTGTTTCCAGAGGTAAGAAAACAGATAAGGTGCCAGGCACAGTGGCTTGCACCTATAATCCTAGCAGATTTACAGGTGAGGCAGGAGGATCACTTGAGGTCAGGAGTTTGAGACCAATCTGAGCAAGAGCGAGATGCCCCCACCCCATCTCTACTAAAAATAGAAAAACTTAGCCAGGCGTGGTAGTGGTGTGGTGGCGAGTACCTGTAGTCCCAGCTACTGGGGAGGTTGAGGCAGGAGGATTGTTTAAGCCTGGGAATTTGAGGTTGCTGTGAGCTAAGCTCATGCCCAGGCAACAGAGCGAGATTTTGTCTCAGAAAAACAAACAAAAAAACAGATAAGGGAGGACTAGAAGAAAGAGCAGAGGCAAGCACCTTGACCCAGGGGGCAGAGAGCACTGCACAGCAAAGTGGGCATGGGCCAGGCATTATCAAGACAAAGAGCAAGTGCTTTGAAAGGGAAGGTTGGGATGTCATGTAAGATCAAAGACAATTCCACTTAACTTCAAATGATGTTGTGGCTATTGGCTTTGAACCTTTAACAAATTTCCATCATTGAGATGTTGGTTGGTATTTGGAACTTGGGGATTATGAGGTTCAGGAAACAGCATCCCAAAATATGGCAATTTGGAGTATTGAATATTTTACACTGAAGGAATTTCAGAAAACCACAGAGGCAGGAAAGTCACTCTCTGACCTCTCACCCTTCTTTCCTGAAGCAGGTCATAAGACCCTCATGTGAGAGGTGGCCTCCCTAAGTGTGGAGGAAGGGAACATCCTTATCTCCAAAGACACAGTGATGGCAAGAAGAATGTGAACGGGTTTTGCTAAGTTCCCCCCAGTGGGTCATTCTCTTTTTGCTGTATCATATTTTTCCATGATTTTCCACTCTTCATCAAACTTTCTATAAAAACATACTCAGGTTTAACCTCTTCTTCGGGTCTTCATTTCCTTATGAAGTTTCCCACATCATGTAAAACTTTTATTACATAAATGTGCATACTTTTCTCTTGTTACTCTGTCTTTTAGGGGTCCCAGCCAATGAAGCTAAGATGGATAGAAGGAAAAGATATTTTTACTTTCCTACAAGCTGCAGAACTTGCTTTTCCAACATAATTCTGCCTTCCCAACTCACCTTTCCTTCCTTCCCCCAAACAAATGCTGGTCTACTATAAGTGTCACCAGGGTTACCCACCCAACTAATTCCTCAGTGCAGATAATAAATACAGAAACTGAATACATTTCATTGTTAATCAGGCCCATTGATGTATTAATTGAGAGCAAAAGTGCATAAGCATTTTAATTATGTGACAAACTATAGAACCTGAGCTACAGACTGTCAAAACTACAATTCTGAGCTCAACCATTCAAAAAACAAAGCGTCTAAGGTGAGGAAATATCACAGCATGAGTAATGAGTGGAAATCCAAAACAGGGATAGAAGCCACCACTGCTAAAACTCAAGATTGTTAGAAAATCAGACCTTCTTCTTAAAGCAATTCTGGTCAACAAAGAGATCCTGGAGAAAAACAGCAAATTGAAGAAAGTTGATTCCATAAATTTGGAGCCAGTCTACTAGAAGAGAGGAACAAGAACTCCTCAAAGAACAACAGTTTTAAATAGAGCTGTCAAGAGAGGCTGAGATAAAAAAGGAATGACTCAGCGAGAAGATGGCAGCCCTTAAATATGAAATGTGGGTCAGAGCCTCAGCTCTCCTTTACCTTCCTAATGGCTCCTCGGAGGGTAGCTCTGTTACCTTTGCAGCCATCTCTTAAAGACACTAGGAAATGAACACCCCGTGACCTCATCACAGCACTAAAAGGGGTCACACTTTAGTTGGAAAATGGCAGTCTCTCTTTGTAATTTACATACTAAACAGAAGCTTCTAGATTCCTGGAATTTCCCTTAGGAAGACAAGATAAATAAGAAAAGGTGCCTCTGCTAACCCATGGTCTAGTTGGAGGAGGAGTGCTAAGGCCACATGATTCATAAAGATGGGTAGGTGTGCTAACACGATGTGATAGACACTAATAATGGAGCTATGGACCAGGTGTTAATGGCAAGCAACAGAAGCAGTGGCTAGCTGAGCCCTCCTTGAACCCAACAGTTCTCACTGTGATAAGCTAGTGAACAAGCAGAGTACCAAGTCCTAGCGAGGAATGAAAGCATATATAAGGGAAAATGCATTTGTATAGGCAATAGGCCTGGCCCTACTCCCCTGGTTAGCTGGCCGTCCGGGGAGGCATAACCAGCATACACATGTAAGCAAGCTGTTATCTCGGGTATAAACCCATGTGATCACGCTTTCCCATGGCATGTTGCCACTATTGTTCAGAGCCATAAATAAGCACTCGCCATGTTCTCAGCCATGCTTTTTGCCACTGCTGTATCCCCCTGACAATAAAGAGGATGCTGCTGCACCTGCCCACTGCCACTAGCCTTTCTTCCAATTTCCAAAGCCTGCACAGGAGCACAAGCTAGCCACAGAGCATCCTCCTCACAGTATGCCAATGTTTTCCTTTTCTGTTTGAGTCCCCTAATTTGCTACAGTAGCGTTAGCTGCCTCCTTTCCTGAGTAAGTATGAAAAATATCCTATTCTACCAGTTTTCTCTGTGGACTTTATGGAACTGTAAATCACTTAATGTGTTTCCCCTGAAAACAAATCTAGGCTGCCAATCCACTAGCAAATTTATAAGCTGCTGGCCCCATGGGTCCTGCCATTTTGAACACAGATGGAACAAAGGGATCTCACAGTACGGGCACCTGCTATATTTCAGGCACTATGCCGGGTTCTTTACATACTTTCTGATTCTTAATATGTATAAGGGCAGGAATTAGCATCCCCATTTGCAGATAGGCAATCAGTTTTAGGTTAGGTGAGGTGCCTGAGAGCACATAAGCTACTCCATGGTGCAGCAAACAATGTGAACCCAGGTCTTCTGATCCCTAAAGCCATGTTCTTTCTACCACATTCTGTGTACTCCACAGAAGACTGAATACAAATACCACTGCAATGTCTTAGAGGAAAAAAAGCAGGATGTCATCAGTTTAACAGACTTCAATACTGAGGAATGGAAAACCAGGCTGAAGCACTCCCCCACTCCCCTTCCTGCTGCCCTAAACTATATACTCCCAACCCCTGCTCCACCTTCCTTTTTAACAGAAACCCAATCCCCTTCAGGAACCCCACCTGCCAGCAGGGGCCTGATTGGTGTCAGCCAATGAGTGTCCTGTTACTTGCTAGTGATTGGTTTAGGAGAGTCACATGGAACTCATCTGGCCAATGATATGTCTCTGTTGGGGGCGTCTTGGAACAGTTTTCCTGCTTCCCAGGAAAAGATAAAAGTCTCTTCTTGCAGGAATCGGTGGCACTTCCGCATACAGGGCTCTTGTGACTGTCAGCCCCTTGGCCGTCTCGTCTCAAGACAGGCTGGCGTGTAAGATATATCAATAGCGGACAGACGCAGCTATCCAAACCTGCGTCTTCGGAGACGTTGCTGAGCATCCCTGGTTACACCCCTGGCTGCGGATCTCTGCACTTCCTGTCCTACAGACCAGTCCTCTCCTCTCCTGTTAAAGCCCCTAGACGTGAAAGCCTTGCGCTCTCTGTGGCCCTGCTCTTTCCTGTGAAGGATGGATACCTGCTCTGCGACCACAGCTGCTTTGTGGCTCAGAGTGCTTTGGGCTTTGCCAAGGGAACCCAGGAGAAAGTACTTCAGGGTCCATCCCAAGGCTTCCCAGGTGTAGGGGTTTTTCAGAAATAGGGTAGAATCGCCTTTCTCTCGCTGGTTCATAAGTGTGGATCCTAAGTGTCTGAAGATCACCAGACTTCTTAGGCAGCAGAATGGGGAAGGAGTCTGAGGGAGGGCACCTGGGTTCTGAAAATGGCTGCATTCTGCCCAGGCCGAGGACCAAGCTGGGTCTTTCATTATTTCCTTTGATGGTGGTAAATATCCAAACAACCTTTGGGTATTTCCAATGGTTACACGGTTACTTGACCTGTTTTGCCCTTTTTTGTTAAAGTATAATCTGGGGCAGTTAATCACTTTACATTTCTTTTTTGTAATTTAGAGAGCTTTCTCTAAAATGCAGAGCAATGACACAGGAAGCCATAGGAAACTTCTCTCCCCACCCTCCTTTATAAGATCAAACAGGTATCTGTCAACAAAGGGCAGTCATCAGAGCTCGGGCTCTTTAATGTCTCAGATTTCTCCTGGGCGTTTTTAGGGTCTGCAGACTGCACACCACCTGCACCCCACCTGCACCCCTTCTCCTAATCCGGTCTCTTTCAGCACCCTCCTCCCACACCTTTCTCTCAAATTTGAATGAATTTATCAATATTCTCTGTGTTCTTTTTGCTCTTAACCCCTTTACATTACAACCTTAAGCTCACAGAGCACCTCTGATATTTACCATTAAATTCAACATGTGCTGTGGAGTGCCTGCTACATGCAAAGCACTGTGGTAAGCTCAGTGCAAGACATAAACCCTAGCGAAGTCAAGTGTCTGCCCTCAGTTAGCTTGTACTCTAGTAAGGGAAGTAAATCGGGGTAAAGGGTAAAGTGAGGTAAGCAGAAAGTACAAATCAGGGTCCTGTTTTTGACCAGCTGAGGCAGAAAGGTCAGGTGAGCCTGCAGGGGTGAGGAGACAGGTACGATGGGCGTCCCTCACCCAGTTCACAGATCAGCTGCAGGCCTCTGCAGCTCTCAGGCCCCCAGCCTTCCTCTCCATCTCACCCTTTTCTTCAACTCACTCCTTAATCAGCCCATTGCCCCTTTTGGTTCACTGCTGTCTTCTCTCTCCAATGAGGAGCTCTAGTCAACTGCTTTTTATTATTGCCATTACCTTTTCCTCCCATAAGATGAGTATTTCCCGGGACCTCCTAAATCCTGGGCATGGGGAAGAGCTGAGCATGGGGAAGAGCCAGTTCTAAGGTAAATCTCATCCCTCAGCCGTGGGAACAAGGATTTATTAAATAATAGGAGAGGAGGGACTGGGACTTCCCAGGGTAGAGGGTGGGTAGCTGGCTTAGACTTCGTTTCTGGATAAGGTTCCCTGCCTGTCCCAACCTATCAGGAGATACAAGTGGCTTTAGTGCTGTGCTGAGTGACATCTGCATGGTGCTGTGTGGGGTGCGATGAGGAGTCTAGTGAGCACATGCCTCGATCAGAACTGAGACAGGCTTGGATACCATGGGGCCTGCATCCATGTGACTCATTCAGTACCAGCAGCTGGGAAATCGACTAAGTACCACTGCTAGTAGGGTTGGCCTCTGTCCTTCTGTTACTTAGAGCTAAAAGGACAATTAATACTGAAGATTAGGACCTTTTACAGGTAACACTTATTAGCTGTCACTGGTAACACATACTTGGGCAAGGTATTTAGTGTCTTTTATCCTGTTTTCTCATCTGGAAAATGGGGGTAATAATGTATTGCCCAAGTTTAATGTGAGAATTAAATGAAACAGTGCCAATGAAGTGTCTAGAAGAGCCTGTGGCACACAGAAAACACTTAGTAATGTTAGGTAGATAGAATCTCCAGCTCTTCTCTGGACAAGGGTTCCCTGTTTGGGTGCTGGTTCGAGGAATCGCTCCACCTGTAAGAAGGATAAAGGCGGCACTCCATTTTGGTGTTGCCCCACGCTTACTCCTATCCTGAGCAACTGCTACACCTGGGGAAGGGGAGGGCATGCTTTATCAATCTAGCAATTCCCCAGCCCAGGCATCATAAGATTTAGAAAGTGATCTAGAGTAACCTGAGGGGAATTGATGTGCCATTAGCTTGAATCTGCATTGCAGTTCACCCCTGCAGGTGGGCTTTCTTAAAGGGAGTTCATATATGCAGATGGAATTTTGAGGCCACCTGTTGATCATTTGATAACACTCTACACCTCCCAAGATCCCCCCCCCTCCAGACTGGGCTAATAAAAGGAAACAATTTGAGAAGTCAGAAAGTTGAGTGGGTCAGGGGGTGAGCTCGTCTTTCTCCAGTCATGACAACAGACCTGTTTTATTCTACAGTAAAGAACTGTTCGTGTAAAAATGCTCCCTGCCTGAGATTACTTCATATTGGCCCTGCTGGCGATTTTTCCAAGAAAGGAGTCAGAGTACCAGGATAATAGTCTGGACTTGACACTTTGGTGTGTCCGGTCATTTCTCAGCCAAGAACACACACCAACCACCAAGGGCAGACTTCCGCCCTGACGTCTTTGGTGCCGAAACCTGGGATTTCGACAGTAAGTGTTAATTCTCTTTTCTACAATGCTTTTTCCATGAAAATTTGAGATTCTGGCTTGCCTTTGCACTTGTAGGGAAGAAAAAAATATCTTTTCCTCATCTATTGTTAGGTTCAGCTAGGCTAGTGGCTGAGACCACCCCCCCCCCCCAACAAAAGATAGATTAACATGAGAAAAGCATACACACTAAGTTTTACACTACTTGGAGCCTTTTATGGAAATAATGACCCAAAGAAACAATTAAACTTGTGTATTTTTATGCTGAGTTTAATGAAGAATGGGCAGTCATGGAGAAATATAATTGGATCAAGGAAAGATGATCTAGTGGTAATAAACTGGGGGAAACTTAGCAAGCTCTGTTCAGATTCTTCTTTGTATCCTGTTATCTTTACAGATAAGGATGTTCCTTTTCTCCACAGATGGGGAGGGCACTTCTGGAATGAGGGTTTCATGACTTGCTTCAAGGGAAGGTCAGAAAATCCTTAGGTTTTATGATCTGCTTCAGGGGAGAAGGGTGGGAAGTGGTCAGAGAGTGACCTTCCTGTTTGTGTGGTTTCTCTCAAATATCTAAATATTCAATATGCCTACAGGTGTCACATTTTGGGGGTAGCATATCCTGAACCCCATCAGCACAAAATAATATTAGCAAACTGAGTCCTGTAGCCACTAAACAGGAGGAAATACCTTTATGATTTTAAAGAAATCTCTAGCAAATTGGTCAAAATTTTTATACGTTAAAAAACTTTGGGGGAGCAGGTTGTTCATTAGGCTGGGGTGATTCTAGTGCTTTCAGTTGCTAAGTAAGCAAACTGAAGCCCAATGTAAACAGTCAAAATACGTTTTTCCACTCTAACCAATCAAATGTATTTGCCTTACTTTCACATCAGACTATAAAAGCTTGCTACCCACACTGCTGTAGTAGCAAAGCTCTCTGAACCCCTCCTGGTTTGGGGTGTTACCTGATTCATGAATCATTCTTAGCTCAAATAAACTCTGCTAAATTATTTTGTCTAAAATTTTTGTAAAGTTCCAAGCCCCTCCAACCGAAAAGACTCCCCCCATCCCCTTCGCCAAGGGGACCCCAGAGAAATCGTAAGACTGAGTTTCCAGCCATGACGGAATGGGAGGTCGGACATGCTTCATTTTCCTCCTTCCCTTGCCAACAACGGCCATCAGGCTTTTTTTCCTAAGGGCTAAACAGAAACCAACCTCATGATTCAGAAAACCATTCTTTCCTGCTAAGAGACCACCAGCCATGGAGTACTTTCAACCAGTCTATGGAGCATGTGCAGAGAGGGTTTTTATGTCTTTGCTTCACGTTTTGACATAAAAGGGCTGCCGTGTTCTGCACATGGACCCCATAAAAGGGCATAAAACTCGATTGCACAGGTGCATCCTAGTCAGTATAAATTCCTCCTCCCATTGTCCCCACCTTGAAGCATATGTTCCTGGCTTCTGGCTGGGGGCTCTGCTTTCCAGCCCGTTGGAATGGCCACCCACCAGCTGCAACCCTTTGAGAAATCTCTACAAACCTTGTTATTTCTTCAGTTAACACCTTCATCAGAAGTAAAGACAAATCACCCACTTTGAAAATAAGGCATGATCCCATAGCTGGAGAACTGATGTGTATAAATAGCTTAGCAAGGGCTTAAAAGTCTCCTGTTTAGAAGAGAAAGTGCTATGCTTTCCAATAAGGCCACATGAGGCCAATTATAACAGTTGAAATTGAGATACACTGTAAGTGTAAAATATTTTGAAGACTTCATACCTGTTAGGGTAGAAAGCCTAGTAGGGGCTCACAGCACAGGTGGAGAAATTTCTCATGCAGAAATTAAGATATAAAAGTAAAGGTTCAGTTATCTTCTCAGAAGGATATAATGAGAGTGAAAGAGAAAGGAGGAAGGGGGAGAGGAAGAGAGCAGGGAGACGGCATGACATCTCAAAGAGAGAGAGGTGGGTGCCAGCAGTGAGGCCAAGTGGCTTCCTGATTTTTTTTAAGGAGGACCAAGAAAAGAAGAAAAAATAGTGATGGCTGTCAGTTGACAACAGTGGCAGCAGGTAGAGAACAAAAACTGCAAGATGGCAAAGTCCAAGAGTTGGTTTCTGCCTTTCCTTGGAGAAGAGATTATCACAAGAGATGTGACTCTGTCCTCCAGATATGGTTCTGCTGCTGCTTACTCAGGAACTCTGTAAAAGCAGATTCTTAAAAAAAAAAAAAAAAAAAAAAAAAAAAAAAAAAAAATTGAAAGAAATGTTTACATCTCTTTTCCATCCATTCAGCTCTTTTCAGAAGTTGTGCCAAACAGAACTCCTGCAGGGTGCCTGTTGGTGATAGAACGCATAGGATTGATCTTTAACTGTTACCGGGGAAACTGGGGAATTAGGTGTTTTCCTGTTATTTTTGCAAGGCTGCCCCTTTCAATACCAACATGCAAAACACTTTAATAATTCTAAAATACATTGCATATTAAAATGGTACTATTTTGGACATACTGGGTTAAATAAGATATATTATTAAAATGAACTTCACCTGTTTAATGTTGCTCTTAAAATTGCATGTGGTTTGCATTCTTTTTCTTGAACAGCACTGAGGTAATGAGTAATTTTGACAAGCCATCCTGTGTAAATTTTTTTTTTTTTTTTTTTTTTTTTTAGAATTCCTATCCAAGAGGCCATGGAAATGGCTTCTGGAAATTTGAACAACAGACATAGACCTCTGGGGACTTTTGTTTAGTTCAGGGAAGAACATCTGAACTTTCTTTTTCTTTTTTATTTCAGCATATTATGGGGATACAAATGTTTAGGTTACAGATATTGCCCTTGTCCCACCAAAGTCAGAGCTTCAAGAGTGTCCCTCCCCAGACAGGGCTGTGTAATCTCATTCACTGTTATTTGGCTTAGTGAGTTTGGGTGACAAAAAATCACAAAGATATTACTCACTTGCACCTGGCTTAATAAATAAGCATAGAAGTTAAGTACGGTTGCCTATGAGTTAGGGTATATCCTACTACCCTTTACTGTTTTACTGAACCACAGCTTTTCTTACTGTGACTTAAAGACTTTCTCTCACTGTGGTGCTAAAAGCATCCAAGGTCTTCCCCGAAGCTGATTCTTCTTTCTCCTGGTGCATCAATTAAAACTACTTTGACCCCAGTTTCCTTGCTGTCAGAGAGCTCAGTGCTCAGCAGCTAATTAACTCTCTGAAGAAAGCAGAGCTGCTATCATCTCAGATGTTTCCACTCCTGCTTCCTGCTATGGCCAGGGGATCACCCCTGGGGGCTGTGGGGGACCTTGGGCTTGAGTTTGTGCATTGGTTTTCCAGTTGAGAGACCTTTTCCTTGAGAAACAAGACTGACTTCATCCTACAAAAGAAAGGAGTGACTTTGCTACAAGCAAGATACAAGTAGTTTTGGCCAGTGACCAGACCTTTGTTAACAGTACTCAAACACACCACTCTAATAGGTTAGAACAACCTTTAAATGGATTAATATGGTGGGGTGTTTTTTTTTTTCCCATTTCACTTCATTTCCTATGAACTATTACTTTTCTGCTGGTTTCAAAATATCCCTTCTCTTGTTTAGATAGATGATGTCATATCTTCCAAGTCCAACCATCTCCTGGCCTCTTCTGCCTCAAAATCAGTGTGTGCAAAACAAACTCCTCAACTTCTCCCATGGGGTTCTCCTTCCTCACTCACTAAATGAGTGAATGGCACTGCTGTCCTTGCAGTCATCAGGCTCAAATGTTAACAGTCTGTTCAATTCCTCTCTCTCCATTCCTCCCACTCACAAGCGTTTGCCAGGTAACACATAATTTCACCTCTTGTCTTATCCCCTCTACTGTGACCTGCTGCCATTTTCCTCATTAAGACTTTGCTTGCTTTTCAGATAGTTGCTGCTGCCTTGTACGTAGGCTGGTGCTTGTCTCTTGTCTCTCTGGGGAGGTCCATCCACGTTCATGTTCCTGTGCTGGCTCTGGTCAAGTCACTTCCTGGCACACAACCTGGTTCCCCATGGCCTACATGCTAAGGGTGGCCACCTCAAATCATGTTAGGCTGGGATGGATATAGCTAAACATAAACATAGAACAAGCAAACTCCCCCAGCTAAAAATGCGGACGTCTCTCCCAGCACTCAAGGCCCCTGTTGCCTGCCCACAAGATACCTTCCCATAGCTCCTTTCCAGACTCTTGGTTCCAGCAGAACTGAACCACTGAATGCTGTCAATATACAAGTACATATTCTTAACCTGTCAGCTCCTGCTCTTTCCTCACCTGAGGTTTTCTTTTCCCTTGTTTAAAAATATAGTGCTACAAATCTCTTAATTTGCTAGGGCTGCTGTAATCAAGTACCGCAAACCAGGTGGGTTAAACCAGGAATTTATTGTCTCAGAACTAAAGGCTAAAGATCCTAAATCGGGATGTTGGCAGGGCTGTGTTCCCTCCAAAGGTGCTGGGGAAGGATGTATTCTAGGCCTCTCTACCAGTTTCCGGAAAGTTCCTTGGCTTGTGGCAGCATAACGCCAATCTTCATATGGCATCTCCCCCGTGAGTCTGCCTCCAAATCTTTCTTTCTTGTAAAGAAAAAGCAATCTCTCTTCCTCATCCATTGCAAAGTTGATGGCTGAGATCTCTATAACAAAAGACAGATCACAAGTTTTACCTGCTACAGGAGCCTTCAGAAATAAAGACCCAGAGACACAGAGAAATCTGGGTGTTTTTGGACAGTCATAAAATATGATTGGAGGACAAAAGGGAATGATGGTAATAAACTAGGGGTGGGAGACTTAGCAAGGCCTGTTAGTTCATATTCTTCTTGGCATCCCTGTGATGGGCCTCCCTCTGGGTATAGGGCAGGACATCTGTCATGTGAAAGTCTTCAGGAGAGAAGGGAGGGAGGAGGCCAGAGTGGCCTCTCTAGGGTTTATGGTCTGCTTCAGGGATGAAAGGTGAGGGGTAGGGGAGGGTGAATTCCTGTCTCTGCTGTTTTCTCAAACAAGGTGCCATATTTTGGGGTAGCCTTTCCCGAGCCCCATCACCCTTTTTATAAGGACACTATTCTTATTGGATCTGAGGCCCACCTTCCTGCAGTATGATGACATTTTAATTACATCTATAATGATCCTGTTTCCCAGTAAGGTCACTTTCTGAGGCACTTAGGAGTTAGGACTTCAACATACACATTTTAAGGGACACAGCCCAACCCATAACACATGGCCAACCCCAAATGCCATCTCCTTCAGGGAATCCCCTGACCTTTGCCCCATCTTCCCATACCAAGCTTGACATAATCTCTATCCCTCCTTGAATGCCTCTGGCCTTAGTAACTCTTACAAGTTTTCTATGCTTTATGACATGAAGCACTGGCTTTGCATGTGGGTCAGTACTATATTTTTAGAGGGAATGTTGACCCAGGGGTCTGTAATTCTCATGCCCATGTCTCATCTTCCTTGGAGGATGGAGGACAAGAAGGAGAAACGCTTCAGTGACAGCTCTCCTTGGCCCTGGGAACCTGCTGAGTGTGACAAGGCTGTGTCTTTGTGGTGATTCACTGCCATGACAGTTGTCCCCAGAGCCAGTGGTGGGGTTCTGAAGGCAGCTCTGGGGACTTTTTACCTCCAGCTGCTAGAGGCAGCACCTCCACTTGCTACACGTGGAGGCACTGGTGTTGTTCTGAGCCACCCCTACCTCCCGCAGTAGCTTTCCCATCCAGAGCAGTTAATCTGCTATTTAGGATGCAGATCTTGATTTCTTTTCACAGCCTGCTCAGCCACATTTCGCGGTTTTGATTAGGAGATAGCACCCTGTGTGCAAGAACTGGGTCGGGTCACACCGTTTAATAAAGCTATCATGACTGATGTGAGCACTACACACAAAAGGGAACAGGAGTCGCACAGCTGTACTCTTTGTGGCATGAAATCATGCAGCTTGCACTTGGGTAGGGACCTTTTTGATGTCACAGGGTGAGGGATTAAGTCATAATTATGTAGATCTAAATTACCTTCCAGCAAACCCACTGGCGGTTCTTCATTAACATCGCAGCAGGCTTTAATTCCAGCAAAAGACTGATCACCCTTCAGCTGCCCGACATTCAGCCTGCAGAATATGTTTGGAATTAAGCAGGGACCTTGGCTGAAAAGAACATCAGGTGTTGTTTCTCTACTTTTGTCTCAGGTTTTATGTTAATACACATGGGTCCTCCTTTGGTGGCAGTGCCTGGGATGCAGGTGTGCCGGGTTCCACATATCTGACTTCACTGCCCAGTGCTCACAGCACTGGGATCTGGGCATCCAGTAGTGATTAGTGACCTTGGGCATCACTGATCACCAAAGCATTGATCAGAATGCTAGTGCAACTCCAAGTCAGATTTCTGAAATCATTTATGACTGAGGTGGCCACCTGATATCACAGTGAACATTTTCCAGGCTCCAAATGACTCTTCATACCCTGAACCAGACATATAACATCTTAGTGTCTATCTCTAGGGAGGCTGCAATAACCAGAAGGGGAGGGGGCTTATGGATAAACAGGATTGTCTGGGAACTTGGGCATTTCCATCCCATAGCAGGTTGTGGAGGTGGATTCCTAGTCAATGTGCCGGTAGCCTCGGGATTGATTAGCTGACTCTTGTTTTAGGCCACCCAGATGCGTGTCTCAGCAAGGATTGTCTATGAGCCACAGTCACCTCCTTCATCTTCTATTAGGGTGAACCCAGGAGACTGCCTCCCAAGTTAGGCAGGATAAAATAGCCTTGCTTCGTGAACAATAGACAGTGAGATTTGCTTTTTATCCATTAACCAGAGAGCTGGACTTCTCATACCGCCTTCTGGGATCTGCTACCCATGAACAATTTTTCTATCTGTAACAAGGAATATTCTTCCACTTACCTTAAATCAGGTAATGTTGAGCCCCTGACAAAAGCATGAAGGAGATGACAAAGAGTTGGGAGGGACAGTCTGAGCCAATAGATCTCTAACTAGAATGAGACAGGAGGTTTAAAAAAGAACATATTACCAGGTTCCACTCCTGATGTACTAAATTAATATCTCTATTTGTTGGGAGTTGGATTTTCTTCTTTGAGCTTCCATGTTTAATTTTAATTGTTACAATTCTCTTAATTCTTCTATGTGGTTTCTGATCTCCATTTTAAAAAATTTTTCTTATTTTTTTAATGTATATATGTCACAACTATTCCACACTACAAATTCTTTCTTGAAAACAGATGGTAGTGCTTGTGGGTATCAAATTATAAGTTAGTTTGAAAACAGGTCATCTAAAAAAAATCCTCCACGTACTATAGAAGAAAATCATATTCATCATTTGTGATAAATGGCCATCTATCTTCAGTTGAAATCTTTAAGTGACAAGTAGCACACTATAAAATGTGACCTACTCCTTTGTGGGCAGCTCTCCCTAGGTAAAGTTCTTCCTTGTATTAAAATAAAATTGGCTGCATGGCAACATTTCTCTATCTTAATTTTTTGCTTTGATTGTTCTAGAGGGCTTTTCCATCTCAGGATGTATGAATTACTATCGCAACATAACAAATTATTCCAAAGCTTAGGTGCTTAAACAGATATGGTTTGTGTGATATACATAGCTTCTGAGGGGCAGAAGTTGAGAGCAAAGTGTCTGGGTGGTTTTAGTTCAGGGTATCTCGTGAGGTGGGCAGCTGGAGGGGCTTGACTGGATCTGAGAGTTTGGTTCCAAGATGACCCACTTACATGGTTGTTGGAAGAAGGAAACCTAAATATTCTTCTCTAAAATTCTAGGGATCGTGAAGTTAAAAGGTTAAAACCCAGAGGCACACTCTGCCTGCCTGTCCTCTCTGCCTTTCTTACCTAAAGATAGGCCCCTTTGTAACACTTGCTTATTGGCTCAGAAACAGTTCAGAGATAGCAGCATACTCTTCCCACAGGTTTACCTTCCTGCATCTTCCTGCCTTTTGGAAGCCTGAAGATATTCCCTTCTTTGTCCTGTTACTATATAGGATTTACGGCTCTTTGTTAAAATACTATTTAAGCGAGGTCCCTAAGCCTCTCCCTTGAGAGAGGCATTCTTTTGAACTGAGGCTTCCCCCATGGTCATGGTCACATGATATGGGTATAGCAGTGGTTAATAAACTTCTGCTTATTTTTCTTTTGTTAATCTGACTTTTGTTTCTACAAGAACGTCTCAACTAGGAACCTAAAAAGGGAAAGAAAAGAAATTATGTTTTCTTCCTTATACACCTTATACACATGGCCTGAAGGCAAATTTATAGGAGACTTTTAATTTTGTGCATGACACGGTTTAAAAGCCTGAGACCCATCACATGAGGTCAGGTATGGAATTTTTCCTTTGTGGCGTCACGTTGACACCTAAAAATGTTCAGACTGTGGTGCATTTTGGATTTCAGATTTTCAGATTGGGGATGCTCAACCTGTGCCTTTTTCCACCGGGGTTTGTTCTTGTTGCTATTTGTTTAGTAATGTTCCTGAACAAATTCTGTAAAATAAATACTCCTATCATGACTCAAGTCTTTGTTCAGTTAACTTAGTGGTCAGCTAATAAGCGAACTGAGATTTCCTGAAATGCTTTGAAGCAGTAAGTCTCTAGCCTTTGCCAACTGGCACGGTCAATGCTTCTGCAGTTTACAACTTCCTGTTTGCATAGGGCCTCAAGGTCAGCCAGAGGTGAGAGGTTAGGTCCCACTTAGGCCTTTCCTGAGTGTACACACAGCCCTGTACATGTGCCTGGATTTCCAGGTGCCCAGTGACAGGTTGGAGCTTTTCAGAGCTCCCTGTGAATGTCACCTTCCCAAATCCTTCTAAATGTCTGGCCAAGTTAATGTTGGCCCCAACTGGTATCATAGCCTTAGGCAGCAGCAATGTTAAACAATTGCTATTTATTGTATCTGATAAATGTCCTGGGGATAAGATGTACCCCCCAACCCCCAAGAGCCCCGAATCAGGCCAAATAAGGACAACATCCTGTGAATGGATCTTTTCTAGGGCACTGTAAGGTAAAATAGTAGCAGTTCTATGGGGCCACACTTATTGAGGAGTTCTAAACATAGTCTGCCCCTCCAGTGACCGTAAGTCTGCTCATCCTTACAGATACCATGATTGCAAAGCTGCTAGTTTTTAAGGCTACCGCAGAGCTGGGGTGAGGGGTATTGGAATAGTGTGAGTTAAAATGCCATAACCATTGCTATTCTTACTAAGCTTCAGCAGTTGTTCTTGAATAAACTCTCCTTGGATTATTGTAATTTCTAGAGTTAAAAAAAAAAAAATTTTTTTTTTTTTTTTTTTTGGACAGTATTCTTGCTTTTATGGAGTAGATTTTCAGAAGGTTTTACTCCACCATTCTAGGAGTTTCCCAGTGAGCTCCACCTTTTGAAAAGAGCCCCAAAGAATTTGTGGACATGTTTTAAAACCATCACACAGCATCTGTATTCAGAACTGAAAACCAAGGTCTTCCCACTCAGCCTGGCCCAGAGTTGCAGTTGATAGTTATGCCATTTATCAATGGAATTGAGAGGATGGGGAAGCTTGTGCTTTTGGTAATGTCAATGGGGAAAAAAAAAAGCCAAACTCTGTAAAAAAAAATTTTAGAGAGATTTATTCAGAGACAAATTTGAAGATCATGACCTGTAGCTATACCCAAGAAGCCTTGAGCAAGTGGACTACATGTGGCTGGGTTACAGTTTGATTTTACACATTTCAGGAAGACAGGGGTTACAGGTAAAGTCATAAATCAATAGGTGGGAGGCCTACATTGGTTTGGCCTGAACAGGTGGGCCATCTCAAAGTGGGGGGCCTTACAGCTTATAGGTGGGTTTAAAGATTCTTTGACTTGTAATTGGTTAAAGACAGGAAGCTTTCTCTAAAGGAATGTTAGACATGAGCTGTTTTAACATGAGCTGTTTATCAGAGATGAGCCACCAGACATGTATTTGTTGTGTAAACTGAGGGCCTGCAGGTTTGTCTTGCATATGCTTAGGCCTGTTAATGGGTTACAAAGGATGTCCCCAAGAAGGGAGGGGGGGGGGCGTGATGAGGTATGTCTGTCCTTCCTCCTCCTGGCAGGCAATTTAGTTTTAAGATATTCCTTTGGTCAAGGGGGGGGGGTCTGTTCAGTCAGCTGATTTGGGGGGGTGGGGGATGAGCCTTAAGATTTTATTTTGGTTCACAGCAAGTATATTCTTCATAGCTGAACCAAATGCTTTTCCAGGAGAGCTTGTCCTTTCTTTGAGCACTTGGAAAGCCCCTGCCCTCTGTAACCACCTGCCAGTCTTGCCAGGTGGGAAGGCATTGACATTCACAGAACCCTGTCTGAGGCCCTCCTGATATAAAGATATTTATTCCAAGGGGAGCCCAGATGTCAAGAAGAGAAGATCTGACAGCTCCTGGGAGCCTCCTTTCTGGCTAGCTTTCCCAGCGCCCCTGGCAGCTATTCTCTTTGCCTCAGTGGTGCCCCAGCAATTGATAGCCATAGTCTCACTTTTGGCCAGCCCTCAGGCACTTTTTATATAGCTCATAGTGCCCCAACAGGAGATTTTATGCTGTCTGTAACATTGGAAAGAGCTCTCTCTACTGTTGGACAAATTAGGGAGTATTAATGGCTTTCACTAGAATATCCAGGAATTATAACTTGGGTTTGTACATTTGACCCAGAAGCATCTACTTTCAGAATGGCCAGTCATTGCTGATGACCAGCATGACAAATAACCAGTAGAAACTCCATACCTTTAGATGAGCCATGTTTCCAGAGGTGGATGGCTGAAGCAAGACTAAGGATGTCTCCTTTGCAGCAAAGGGCCTTCTCAGGAAAGCCAGGTTAGCAGCTCACTGGGGCCAGACAGCCTTGGCTCATGTCACACATAGGTGTCAGAGTGATACTATAAGGGATTCTTTACATTTGCTATAACCTCGTTTTCTATGAAGAATGAAGCAGAGAGATTTTCACTTTGCAAGGGACTTCCAGAGAGGATTTGGCCCACACAGTAGAGGAGTAGAAGGGGAAATGAATTTTATGTAAATAAAATTTACATTTCTGAGAGGCCTTGCCTTCTCAGAAATCCTGAGCTAGGGAGTGTGGCAGATTAAGGATGCCTACAAATCTATTGACATGTCTCCAATTGAGAGGTAGGATCTATTACCAGCATATTACTTTTTGACCTTTAGAGTATGGCCAAAGTGATTCTATGCTCATTTTAGAGCTAGCCTTTAAATGGACCGGCATCTTCTCCTTTGGTCTCTTAAAACCTGAGTCACTATGTAAGAAGTCCAACTATGCTCCTGAAGAGACCATGTGGAGAGGCTCTAAGACTACATGAAGAGAGAGAGGGCACAGTGGATCCCAGCCTGAGAGCCATTCCCATCAAGGTGTCAGGCTTGTGAGTGAAGCCATCTTGGATGCTCCACACTGGCCCCAGTGTCAGCTCAATATCACCAACAAACCCCAGTTGGTGCCACATGGAACAGAAGAATCATCCAGCTGAGCCCTGCCCAAATTCTTGACCCACAGAATCATGAGATATAATCATTGTTTTAAGCTTACTGGGTCTTGGGTTGATTTGTTACAGAGATAAATAACTGGAACAGGCAGCCAGTTAACCTTCTGTGAGATTGTGCCTCAGACATGAGCAAGGGACTAGAGGTAGATCTTGACTTTTCTGTAGCTATGTCTAGATGGGGTCCATATAGCACCCTCTTATGGTGCAAGGGCTAAGGGACTTGCCCTGTGCCTCACCAGATGGAGCCCCTAGGTGTTTGCTTGATATGAAAATTGGTCATACCCAAGTGGGGACCTCCCTTGTCCTGTTGGTAGGCAGCAAATCTTGTACTTATGAGCAGCAAATAACTAGAAGAGAGAATGATGAGTCATGATATATAACTTTCTAAGCTTCTTGGTACATACTGCCCAATTGTATTCCAGAAAGAGTCTACCAGTTTGTAGTTCCTTCCAAAGTCTGTAAGTGTGCTTGCTCCCTGCCCCCTCAGTAACCCTGATTGTTATCAACCGTGGGTAGTGACTGTGATCTCTGGGTAATGCCACCCATGTGCACAACCTCTGTTTGCTCATCTTTGTATCAACTGTGCCTGTAGTATCTGGAACAAAGTAGGTATACAATAAATGTTCTTTTCAGAGCTTGTTTGGAGGTTCTACCAGGGGTGCAAAGCTACTTGTATACCCTTGACCAAAGAATAGTCCTACTCTATTGGGGAAGGTTGTCCTCTTTGACCAAGCACACGACTTCAGGAGGGATGCACATGGAGTGGTGAGGGAGGAAGGGACACCAACCTAGCCAGCCAGATCAGCTGAATCAACCCTAGCAATCAATGGGGTGACAGATGTCACAGCCAGATCACCCTCACATCCAATGAATGTTCTTTTGAATGGATAAAGACTCTGAAGGCTGCAAAACCTATGCCTCCAGCCCACAGCCCTCTTGTGTATCTATAGCTTTTTCCAGATGTTCCACAGGTGTTTCAAATTGTATAGCCAGCCACCCTTTCACCTCCAACCCTGCTTCTCTTCCTACATGGTGTCCCTGAACAGCATACCACCCACTCAGCCTTGCTGGAAACCTGGGAACCTTTCTCCTCTCCTTTACTGCTTTCTCTTACTCAGCTCTCTCCTCCAACCAACAATCAAACCCTGTGTATTCTATCATCCTTCACCTACTCATTCATTCTAAAAATGTGTGTTGACCATTTATGGTGTGGCAGGAATTGTTCTAAGTATTGGGAATACAGAGAACAAAACATACAAAAATCCCTGCTGTCACAGAGTATATATTTTAGTTTGGGAAGTCAAACAATAATCAAGTTAACAAATTATCTAGAATGTCAGGTGGTCATAAAAGCTATGGAGAAAAATTAAGCAGGGAAGAGGATAGGGTACGGGGAGGGGCTACTGTCTTAAATAGGTGACCAAGGAAGGACTCACTTGGAAGATGAAATTCAAGCAGAGACCTAAAGGAGGTGAAGGAGCAATCATGCTTTAAATACCTCCTGACTCTGTTCATGTCTCTCTAGCTGCTCTGCCATCACCCTTGTTCAAGCCACCACCATCTTCCTCCTGAACTATTTACTAGTCTTCCTGCCATCCACCTTTCAGTTCATTATCCATCTCCCTTGCAGGGTGATATTGCTAAAGTTAAAACCCAATACCACTTTCCTATAGAAAACCCCTTAGTGGCTACCCCAAATTCTTCAAGGTGAAAAAAGAAAAAATATCTCTAAGCCCCTGAGTCCTTTTTCAACCTTATCTCCCTGAAGTCCTCACTTGTAGCCACGACTTTTACTTCCTTTAATAAGCATGGAGCTGAACTTTTAAAAAATCTTTTTCAGCTCCTTTCTTCTCATTACATAAAGAAAATGGTGGGGCTTTTTGTTGTTTCTTTATTTGGGTTTGAGATGTATTTTAGAGAACCTGGCTCCTTTAAAAGGGCCCTTCATTCAGAAAGGGTTGGTTTTGTGATGGGATGAAACTTTCTAATCAGTAAGGTAAGAGCTAATCATGCAGATGAGGGACATTTATCACTTAACTAAGTCAGGGGCTGGAGCTATACATTATTAATATGCAATGGGCTGGTGGCATGGCCCTGGCTATTAATAGCATAAGCTGGATAGACTCCAAGTGTTGGAGTGATAAGCATAAAAAGTTCTGCACTCTTGGAGACAGAGACCATTTGTACCAGCCAGGGGATAGGCAAGAGTTAGGTTTTATGGGGAGGGGAAGGTTGCACTGAAGCCTCCATGAACTAGTTCATGGGATCTCTGGGTCAGGCTTCCTGATCGTGGGTGACTGGAGAGTGAGCTCAGTCAGAAGCACTAGGACAGAGCACAGCCTGTCTACAAAAATATGGAACAGTGGACCTAGTTAGTGTCCTTGTGCTCTGGGGCATGGTGGGACTGCACCCAGGGTCCTACCTTGCAAATTTGTGTTGTAGTTCCCAAGGTCTTGTAGCCAGTGCAGTGCAAACCTGTGCCCACAACTAGGAAAGTGACAATTAGCAGATGTCCTATTGCAGAGGATCAGGAGAACCAACACTGCAACTGAGGGCAAAATCTTAAGGAGGGACAGGATAGCCCAAGCTGGCAGCTCCCCAAGAAAGGCTGTCTTTAAAGACTAGACTTGGGGGGACCCTTCCATGAACCCACACTCTAGGGGTGGCTGTGGCAAAGTTTTCAAGGATTGCCATCTAAATTGGAACAGTACTGGAGGGTTAATTAGCATAGGAGGGGTTAGAAATGAGTGGTTGAGATGTGTTCAGGGTATGTGGTTGGCTGGTAAGGCTTTGTGGGTTTTACCACTTTTTTGTGAATGAATTCAAAGATAAGTAAACTCAGTACAACTAGCACTCTGGGTCCCCCGATCCTCCATAATGAATGGAGAACTGTCTCCAGATCTGTCTAGAAGGTGCATCTGATCCTCCTGACAGAACATCATTGTGTTTGCCTTGGAGGAAACTTTCCAATACAGGGCTGGTCAGAGAGTAGGAACAGAGCCTGGGGACTTCACGAAGCTTACAGAGCATGTTGGAAGATGACTTTTGTACTTGCTCACAAATGTTGTCTGTGGACTGCTTACTTCATGGCATATTGCCTGCAAGCCATGTTGTGGGGAGGAGGCATATTCTTCCCACCCCACCGTATGACAGAAGGCTGTGATGCTTACCAAAGGCACCTGGCAGATAGGAGTGTCAAATTGACTTAGATCAGCCCACAATGCAGGGGTGGGATGTGTGGGGCAAATTATTGTATGTAGATACACTTACTCCCTTCTGATCTCTGAGTAGGGTCTGGGACAGTGTGACCATCTCACGGGGCAGCTAGGGCAGAATCTTCCCCCTGTAATTAACTGCATCCAGGAAACACGAAAATGAAAATCCAAAAAAAATTATTACAGTTAATAAATTGTAAAACATAAGAATTTCTATAACCACTATGAAAATACTTTAATGTTTGCTGTATCATAGATGAGTAAATTGCAGCTCTTTAAAAAACATAAAGACCTAATATCTTGTGCTTTATTGATCTCTTAAAATTGGCTGAATTAACATCATTTCAGTGTTAGTTTCTTCATTTTATTTTTTGTATAACTGTGGTGAATATAGCATTTTTTTTTTAATTCAGGATATTATGGGGGTACAAACACTTTGGTTGCATGAAATGCATTTGCCTCACTCAAGCCAGGATTACAAGTGTGTCCTTCCCCCATACAGTGCACCCTGTTTTCATTACCTGTGAGTTTACCCCTGTACCCCCCACCCCCAATTCCCCCTACCTGACCAGCCCCCAGTCAGTATTACTACCATGTGAGCACCTTAGTGTTGATCAGTTAGTACCAGTTTGATGGCGAGTACATGTGTTGCATGTTTCATCCTTGTGATACCTCACTTTGAAGGATGGGCTCTATCTCTATCCAGGATAATATAAGAGATGCTAGATCACCATTGTTTTTTGTAGTTGAGTAGTATTCCATGGTATATATACACCACATTTTATTAATCCACTCATGTATTGATGGGCATTTGGGTTATTTCCACATCTTTGCAATTGTAATTGTGCTGCTACAAACATTTGAGTGCAGATGTCTTTATTATAGAATATCTCTTTTTTCCTTTGGATAGATGCCTAGTCGTGGGATTGCTGGATCAAATGGTATTTCTATTTTTAGCTCTTTGAGGTATCTCTAAATTACTTCCCACAGGGGTTATACTAATTTTCAGTCCCACCAGCAGTGTAAGAGTGTTCCAATCTCTCCACATCCACACCAGCATATGTTATTTTGGGACTTTTTGATAGAGGCCATTCTCACTGGAGTTAGGTGATATCTCATTGTAGTTTTGATTTGCATCCCTAATGATTAGAGATGTTGAGCACTTTTTTCTATATGTTTACTGGTAGTTAGTATGTCTCTTTTGAAAAGTTTCTGTCCATGTCCTTTGCCCATTTATTGATGAGGTTGTTTGATATATATATATTTTTGAGTTCTATATAGATTCTTGTTATCAGCCCTTTATCAGATGTGTGGAAAGCAAATATTTTCTCCCATTTTGTAAGTTGTCTATTTGCTCTAAGGACAGTTTCCTTGGCTGTACAGAAGCCTTTTAATTTGATCAGGTCCCATTTATTTATTTTTGTTGCTGCTGTGATTGCTTTGGGGGGCTTCTCAATAAATTAATACCTAGGCCAATGTCTAAAAGAGTCTTTCTCACATTTTCTCCCAGAATTCTAAGGTTTAAGTCTATCATCCAGTGTGGGTTGATTTTTGTGAGGTGTGGGGATCCAGTTTCAATCTTCTGCATGTGGATATCCAGTTTTCCCAGCACCATTTATTGAATAAAGATTCTTTTTTCCACTGTATACTTTTGTCTGCTTTGTCAAAGATTAGATGGCTATATGAGGATGGTTTTATATCTGGGATCTCAGTCCTATTCCAAAGGTCTGTATCTCTGTTCTCATGCCAGGTTCATGCTGTTTTGGTTACTACAGCCTTATAGTAAAGTTTGAAGTCTAGAAGACTGATGCCTCTGAATTTGTTCTTTTTGCTTAAGATTGCTTTTGCTATATGAGGGGTCCTCTCTGGTTCCAGACAAAGTGTAGAATTTTTTCTAAATCTGTTAAGAATGATGATGGAATTTTGATATGAATTGCATTACTTCTGCAGATCACTTTAGGTACAATGGACATTTTAACAACATTGATTCTACCAACCTATAAGGATGGTAGGGATTTCCATCTGTGCACATCATCTACAATTTCTTTTCTCTGTGTTTTATAGTTCTCCCCTAGAAATATCTCTCACCTTCTTTAAATATATTCCTAAATATTTAATTTTCTTTATTGCTATTGTGAAAGGTGTTGCATCTTTGATTTGATTTTCGACTTGACTGTTGGCGTATACGAATGCCACTGATTTGTGTGCATTAATTTTGTATCCTGAGACTTTACTGAATTCATTTATCAATTCCAGGAGTCTCTTGGCTGAATCCTTGGGATTTTCTAGGTATAATAGCATATTGTCAACAAAGAATGAGAGTTTGACCTCTTCTGCCCCCATTCGGACACCCTTGATTCCTCGCTCTTGTCTCATTGCTCTGGCAAGGAATTCCAGCACTATGTTGAATACAAATGGAGACAGTAGGCAACCTTGTCTGGTTCCAGTTCTAAGCGGGAATGCTTTCAATTTTTCCCCATTCAGTATGATATTGGCTGTAGGTTTATCACATATGGCCTTAATAATCTTAAGGAATGTCCCATCTATGCCTATTTTGTTAAGGGTTTTTATCATAAAAGTGTGCTGGATTTTATCAAATGCTTTTTCTGCATCTATTGAGAGAATCATATGGTCTTTGTTCTTGCCTTTATTTATGTGGTGAATTACATTTATAGATTTGTGTATGTGGGACCAGCCTTGCATCCCTGGGATAAAGCCCACCTGGTTGTGGTGAATTATTTTTTTAATGTGCTGTTGGATTTGGTTTGCTAAAATTTTGAGAATTTTTACATCTATATTCATGAGTAATATTGATCTGTAGTTTTCTTTTTTTGCTACATCCTTTCCTGGCTTTGGTATCAAGGTGATATTGGCTTCATAGAATGAATTGAGGAGGATGCCATTCTTCTCAATGTTTTAGAATAATTTCTGCAGGATATGTATTAGTTCTTCTTTGTATGTTTGGTAAAATTCAGGTGTGAACCCATCTGGTCTGGGACTTTTTTTTTGGAAGATTTTTTGTTTCTGCTTCAATTTCTGTGCTTGATATTGGTCTGTTCAGGAGTTCTATTTCCTCCTGATTGAGCTTAGGGAGGTTGTGTGTTTCTAACAATTTGTCCATTTCCTCCACACTTTGTAGTTTTGGGGCATATAGATTTTTATAGTATTTTATATTTTTATGATGTCTGTAGTGGGCTCTCCCTTTTCATTTCTGATTGAGTTTATTGAAGTCCTTTCCTTTCTAGTTCTTGTCAATCTAGCAAGAGGGCTATCAATTTTGTTTATCTTCTTGAAAAAAACAGCTTTTGATTTTATTGATCTTCTGTATAGTTCTTTTGTTCTCAATTTCATTTAGTTCTGCTCTAATCTTAGTTATTCCTTTCTTCTGGTAGGTTTAGAATTAATTTGCTCTTTTCTTCCCCCAGTTCTTTGAGATGGTTTATTAGTTTGTTGATTTGTGAGCTTTCTGTCCTTTGGATGTGAGCATTTAATGTTATTAGTTTTCCTCTCAGGAATGCTTTTGCTGTATCCCACAGGTTGTGGTAACTTGTGTCCCCATTATCATTTAATTCAAAGACTTTTTTGATCTTCATCTGAATGCCTTCCTTTGCCCAGCAGTCATTCATTCAGCAATAGGTTGTTTAATTTCCTGTGGGACTTGATCTCTAGTTTTATACCACTATGGTCTGAGAACATACATGGTACAATTTCTATTTTTTAAAATTTGTCGATGTTATTTGTGGCCTAGAATGTGATCTATTTTGGAGAAAGTTCCATGAGCTGATGAGAAGTATGTACATTCAGCTTCATTTGGGTAGAGTGTTCTGTAGATGTCTGTTAGACCCATTTGTTCTAGAGCTCTATTAAGTCTGTTATTTCTTATATTTTGTTTGGAGGATATATTTCATACAGGTGTTGATCCTCCACTACTACTGCATTACTGTTTATCATGCTATTTAGTTCATACAGGGTGGTTTGCTTTATATATCTGGGTGCTCCTGTGTTGGGTTCATATATACTAAGAATTGTTAAGTCTTCTGTTGTAGTTTTCCTTTCACCATTATATACTGACCATCTTTGTCTTTCATTACTTTGGCTATTTTAAAATGTATGCTGTCTGAAATCAGAATCACTTCCTCTACTCTTTTGGTTTCTATTTGCCTGAAAGTGTTTTTAAACCTTTGACCTTGAGTCTAAAAGTGTCTTTGTGGGTTAGATGCATTTTTTAGAGACAGCAGATACTTGGCTTATAATTTTTTATCCACTCAGCCAGTTTATGTCTCTTCAAAGGACAATTCAAGCCATTCACATTTATTGAGAAGATTGATATTTAGGGTAGATTTCTGTTCATATTGTCAGGTAAGTTCTTATTGTTTTGTTTTACCTCTCCAGCCATTGTGGAAATCCAGGTTCTGGACTTTAACTCTTCAGTGTTTTTAATTTGGTGGGTGTATATTGTACTGTTTAGTATATAATGCAGGTCTGAGTACATCCTGCACAGCACTTCTGCTCTTCACAAATTCTATCAGTGATTGCTTGTCTGAGACAGTCTTTATTTCGTCCTTGTAGATGAAGCTCAATTTTGTTGGGTAAAGAATTCTAGGTTGGCAATTATTCTGTTTAAGAAGATTCAGGATGCGTCCCCAGTCCCTTCTGGCTTATAGGGTTTCATTTGAGAAGTCTGCAGTTAGTCTGATAGGTTTTCCTTTATAGATTATCTGTTGTTTTTGTCTTACTATGTGAAGGATTTCCTCTTTTGTATTTACTTGGGCCAGTTTGATAATTATGTGACCTGGTGTTTGCCTTTCACATTGAGTCTCCCAGGAGTTCTGTGTGCTTGTTGTATCTGGATATCTAGGTTTCTGGCCAGGCCAGGCATATTTTCCTCCAGTATTCCAAGAAATAGATTTTCCAGCCCTTGTGTGTTTTCTTCCTCTGTCTCTGGGATGCCTATACTTCTTATATTTGGTTTATTTACATAAATCCCACATTTCTAGTATGTTAACACATAGACATTATCTTCAAGCTCTGAGATTCTCATCTCTGCATGATCCATTCTATTTTTAAGGCTTTCTACTGTGTTATGAAGTTCCTTGAATGCCTCCTTCATTTCTAGGATTTCTGTTTGTTTGTTTGTTTTTATAATATTTACATTTCTTTAGAGAATTTTTCACTTATTTCCTGTATTGTTATCATGGTTTGTGTTGGGTTTTTATTTTCTCCTCAATTCCATTGAGTTTCCTTACAATCCATATGTGGAATTCATCCTCCATCAATTTAATCATTTTATTTAAATTAGTATCCAATTTTGAGAGTCTCATGATTTCTTTTGGGGGTGACTTTTCTCTATGCTCTTACATATTCCCTGTGTTCTTTCTCTGGTTCTTTCTTGTCAGAGTAATTGAGAACTGGGACTGCTAGGACTGGTTTGTGCCCTTACCTTCAAGCCCCCAAGGGACATTCCTTAACAATGATGGGAGGAGGCACACTGGTCCTGTATTACCCTAGAGGTATTTTGGCAAGTTGGGTTACCTCTGACCTGTTATCTTCACCTCTTGTCAGTGGAAATTAGTGAGTTTAGTCTCCCAGATTAAGTTCCCATATGGTGAATTGCCACCTGTATGTATAATTCCACTGCCTTCTAATAGTTTGAGATGGAGGGCCTGTGTTGAGCTATGGGGTTACTCTCTCTGTTATTGGCTGTAGATTACATGGAAGAGCTAGTTTTCAAGGTAGTCTGATGCCTCTGTATTGGTTTCTGGTCTTTGGGTGAGGAATACTAGTGCCACGATCTTTAGGAAGGATCTTGCCACTCTTGAGGGTTACTTGGACCCTATTCCCCCTTAAAGTGATGGTAGGAGCAAAGTAGGTTGCAGCTACTGCCTACCAGCCTACGTGTGTGCTTCTATGGTTGCTTGATCTGCCACTAGGGGGAGCTGCTAATATGTTGCTCAAGGCTCTTCCATCACACTTGGGAGGCTGCTCCTGATGGGAGGGGTTACCTGGTGCACCTGCTGTGGCCTCTGGCCAGGATTTTCTTACCCTTACTGCAAACCCCACTGTTGGCAGCTGCCTAGACACAGAGAGTAGGCCCCAGAGTTATGATCCTACTAGATGACCTTAAGCCGGTCTGAAAGGCCGAATCACTGGGCTGTCAATTATTGATCTGTGCCAAGGCCTCGCAGATTCAGTCACACAGGGAAAGTGGTTTTTCTTGCCTTTCATTACCTCTAGGGGTGGAGCCCACCATTTTTGGCATGAAAGTCACTGTGCTGGGGGGAGGGGGGTGTGATGCCCAAGACTGCCCAGTGCCTGGGAATATTGCAGGTGGCAGCCTCTCACAACTGGGGAAGCACTCAAAATTTTCCCAACAAAACAAGCCCGGTAGCTGACAGTAAGTTGGAGAATGTCAGGAGAGTCCCCAAGTTGGAGGAAGGGTGCTGCCAAAAACCGTAAGCAGGGGTCCTCAAACTTCTTAAACAGGGGAGGCCAGTTCACTGTCCCTCAGACCATTGGAGGGCCAGACTATAGTTTTAAGAAAAACTATGCACAAATTCCTATGCACACTGCACATAACTTATTTTCAAGTAAAAAACCAAATGTGCAAAAACACCTGCATGTGGCCTGCGGGCCATAATTTGAGGATGTCTCCCGTAAGGTGCCACTGTGTCTGGGCTGTGGACCCCCAAAATGGCGGCCACCCACCCACAGAGTGTTAGTGCTGAGGTGACTGTTCAGGAGTTGGTGGATGCCGGATCTGGGAGCTGAGTCATCAGGACATCCCTTGTCTCTTGCACCTGTCTGCCAGGAGGTCTTGCTCTTTCTGACCCACTCTGAGCTGGCCTAATTGCCCTGGAGCGGTTTCCAGGGTGGAGTCCCCCTTTCGGTGTTCACCTTCATTCTGGTCCTGCTGACCACCAGAGGTGAGGTGCCTGTCTCCTAACTCCCCCAAGTGGTAGCTCAGGCGAGTCCCTCCCTGGCCCAGTGCAGTCCCAGAGCACCAGGGAGTTCAAGATGCTTCCTGCTGTTGTCCTCTCTCTACAGAGCCTGATGTCTCCTGCCACAATTTTGCACTGACTTCAGGCAAGTCCCTGTCTGAGTGGGTGTGGAGGTCAGTGGGAAAGCAGGACATTCTCCTGTGAGTCAGGTCACACTGTACTCGCTGGCTGGGTGGGTGCAGTGATCTCATGCTCTAGTCTCTTGTTTATCTCGCACTTTTTAGACTTAGCGATCCTATCTCCCATTTACCATTTTTTTCTTCTTGTGTTGTGTGTCTCACACTGTTTCTCTGCAGTTTCCCAATGCTGTTCTTGCAGGGAAATGATCCACTCATGCGTAGCAATCTGAGTTCTTTACCTTTGTCTCTCGGAGCAGAGAGCCAGGAGGTCACCTCTACACCATTTTTCAGAATTTGTGTTTCCTTGTTTTAAAGTTGCGATTTCAGATATTGTTCAAAACCTTTTAACATTTACTTCCATGGGGATGTCAGAGAAATACAAGAAACCTTGAGCTATTGGGAAGGAAAGTAGAAAAACAGAAAATGGATTTTTTTTTTCTCCCAGTCTTTATATTTTGGTGAATGGCAGCCTGGTTGTCAGAGGATAAAAACTCACTCTGAGGACTGGTAACAAATGGTACTGAAATGGAAAGCTCCAGAAGAACAAGGGGCTGGTCCAGTGAGATAATTAGACATCAGGATTAGGAACAGAGATATGTGGCATCTTTTATGTCAACTTGACTGGGCTAGGAGAGGCCCAGATGGCTGGTAAAACATTTGTTTCTGGGCCTGTGAGGACATTTCTGGAAGAAAATTTGAATTAGTAGACTGCACAGATCTGCCTTCACCAAGGTGGGCATCATTCAAGTTGTTGAGGGCCCTGATAGAACAAAAAAGTGAGGGCTGGGCAGATTCTCTCTCTTTGAGCAGGGACCTCCATCTTTGCTTGCCCTTGATGTCAGAGGGGGTTGGGGTTCTTAGGTTTTTGTACTCCGGGACTTACACCAGCACTTTCCCGGCCCCCCACTGAGAGAACGAGGTTTATGGGTTTTACCACCTTTTCGTGAATGTATCCAAAGATAAGTAAGCTCAGTACAGCTATGGATTAGTACTCTGGGTCCCTGATCCCCCATAATGAATAGAGAACTGTGTCTCCAGATCTGTCCAGAAGGTATGCTTCTAGACCCCATTTGCTCTCCTAATTCCAGCCTTTGGAATTGGCTGGATTACACAACCAGCTCTCCTGGTTCTCCAGCTTGCAGATGGCAGAATGTGGGACTTCTCAGTCTCTCTAATCATGTGAGCCAATTCCCATAGTAAATCTCTCTCATTCTTTCTTGTCTCTTTGCCTCTGTCTCTATGCACACACACATGTATACGTATACAGATGAGCATCAACTTATGATGGGTTTATTGGGATGTAACCCCACTATAAGTTGAGCATACTGAATGTCTTTTGCTTCTGAACCATTGTAAAGCTGAAAAATTATAAGGCAAACCACTGTGGGTCAGGCACCGTTTATGTAATTCTAGGGTGTGCAAAGATTCCCTCTATCCACTGACTCACAGCAAGGTAAGGACAAAAAATTGAGAACATTTATTGTGCCAGATATCTATCTATCTAGATCTAGATATATAATACATCTATTAGTTCTGTTTCTCTGGAAAACCCTGACTCATATACCCTTTGGGTGAACAACACATGCTTGTTGCTTCTGTCTTTAGGACAAATATGTACTGACCGAGGACTTGTTAGCGGCAAAACACCACCGTTTCTCCCTTGAGCCTCTAAATCTGGCTCCAATTCCCAGCACTCTGCTCAACTAGTTCTCTTTGATGTCAGTAATTTCATTCTTCATTAAAACTCCCTTGCTCTTTCTGTTCTCCCCATCATGGTCAGCCTCTGTGTGTACCAGTTGGGATAGCCAACGCTATGCATCAGTAACAAACAACCTCAAAAGCTCAATGGCTTTAAATAACAAAGATTTATTTATTGCTTGCATAATGTGTCCATTGCTGGTCAGTTGGGGCTCTGTATCTTCCTCCTTCTGGGATCCACACTGATAAGTGGTCACTACCTAGACATTACTGGCCAATGTGGCAGAGGGGGGGACTGAACCCTGGAGGGCACTCCACACAGGTAATTGGATGCTTTGGTTGGGAAGTGACACCCTTCTACTCACTTCTAGCCACCTAATCACATGCTACCACCAAAACACAGAGAAGCCTGGAAATGTAATCCTACTATATTCCTGAAAGGTAGACAGCAGGAAATATTGAGAATCTGATAAAAACCTCAGACCCTGTTTTATATAATTCACTCATACGCTATTAACCCAAATCATCCATGCCACATACACGCAATTCCAGGGAGTACAAAGATTCCACGTGTCCGCTGACTTCCAATAAGGTAAGGACATCTAATATGCCGGGCCTCCCGCTAGACTGGTTTTCCTTCCTGAATAGGTTTCATGACTGTGCTCTTCTGACCTTCCTCATAATCCTGAGTTTGCTTTTGCTTCACTTTCTTTGCTTGTTTTTTTTTTTTTTTAAACTGTGGAAGTTGCCAAAATACATCCATCCCTTCATCTCAGACTCCCCATTGATTCCCTAGTTTCACATTTTCTTCAAGATGGTACTCCAATTCCACCTCCTATGTTAAATTATATTTGGCCAACAGTCGTCTGCATTCTTCCCCTTTCTGAATTCCTCCAGCATTTATGCTGAACCACATGATGAGCTTTCAGTGGTGCGCTGCCTTACAATATTCCATAGTGGATTCACGTATGTTGCCCTGTTCTTCCCATGAGATGCTCATGTCCTTTAAGGCAGGGCCTTGCCTTCTATGCCTGTGCTTAGCAGTCTAGCAGGGTCACTCACCAGCCGGGGCTCTGGGAGAGATTCTGCAAGAGACTTGGGTACTCATTCTGGCTCTGACGTTAACTCTAGGTGTCCCCACTCTCTTCTCTTGGTCCTTTTGCCTTTTTGAAAAGTGAGATGGTTGAGACAAAAGTTCTCTAAAGCTCCATCCAACTCTCAGGATCCACAACAGGGCGAGCTATTGAGAAATTAACTGTCAACCCCACCCCAAATTAGGACAAAAGAAATATCCCCTCTCCCTGCCACATTATAGAAACATGGCCCCGGGGACTGCTCTTGAGCCCAGGCTCCCTTTACCCCAGGGATCTTGTTAACAAACTTCCTGTTCCTGGGCAGAAGAAAAAGGAGGGGGGAGGAGAGGGGAGAACTTACCTTCACTTAGAAAACTCCCTCCAGCAGGCTCTTGCTTTGAAAGGTCTAGGCAAGCCTAGGCCAA
Organism: Microcebus murinus; assembly: GCF_040939455.1. Lineage (NCBI taxonomy): Eukaryota > Metazoa > Chordata > Mammalia > Primates > Cheirogaleidae > Microcebus > Microcebus murinus. Next base: position 85,359,552 of record NC_134112.1, on the reverse strand, counting down.
GGGAAGGGAGCTTTGATCTCCCCCTGAGGCAGAAAGGAAAAGAGACTGGCTTTTTTTGGAGGAAAGAGGAGAAGAACTGTCAACCTGGAGCTTTGGGTTCCCCAAAGCTGAGAAAAGAGACAGGGGCTGAAGTCCCTGTGGAAGCTCTGCCTCATCTGGCTCCCAGTGCTCACTGGTAGCTGGCCTTTGGGTGGGATGACTGTAGGGACATTTGTGGAGGCTGAACACAGAGGCCTGGAGGTCCCTGGGACAAAAACTGGGGACCCTGGAGAGAATCTCTGCATATGAAATGTCCAGAGGCCTTGCTGTGTCACAGGAGCAGGGAACAAAACGCTCGCGACACAATGATGGTACATTGTCTTCACCCCATTTTCCTGGCTGGCTTCAGCTGTGGGGTGGATGTTGGTACAACCCGAGGGGAGGGGAAGCTTCCCCCACCCTCCACTCCCACCACCCCATGAGGAAACCACGAAGAATCAGTGACATTGGGCTTCTGCTGAGAATGGTAAGTGGGAGCTCAGAGCTAGATTTGATTTAGAAAAATTAAAAGAATGTGACACTTTTCTCACCTCAATTTCACAAAGCAATTTGTGAACTTATTAGAAATCCATGATCTGACATTCCCCTGCATAGGTGGAAAGAGGAACAGTGAACTCAGACTCCAGCCAGAGGCCATTAAGTCTGTGAAACCCTGGTCCCTAAAGGGCACTGAAGCCTTCAGAGTTAATGAGATGCACATAATGCATTGCCAGGCAATGAGATTCAAAACCCTCACAGCTAAAATGGAAGTAGCTCGAGGAACTAGACACCTGGGGGCAGCTGTCCCGTGCTGCGGAGGGGCCGAGGCAGTGCTATAACACCAGGACATCTGATTCAGTGGGGCCTCGAGCATCCACACACAGCAAGCAGCTGTCTTGGGTCCCACCTGCCATAGCTGAGGCCTTACTAATAACCAGCCCGGTCAGGGGAGGGGGCTGCACCCTTATGCCACTTCTTGATATTGGGCCAAAATCTCCTTAAGAAATGGGTAAGGTGACATTATTATTATGTACATGCGACGTTTATTACATGCTAGGCAGAGAACCATTTCTGTTGGATAGGTGCTACTAGTATTATTATCCTATTTTACAGATGAGGAAACTGAGGCTTAGAGCATTTAATAACTTGTATTTAGGTTGGTGCAAAAGTAATTGCAGTTTCAGATGGTGAATTTTAAATCATTATCACTAGACTCAAACACATCTTTATTAATCAAAATAGGAGCCATTGCAATCAACACATTTTTGCCAATGAGCAGTAAGTTTTATTCCTGTAGCATAAAAATACATGCTTTGGGATTCCACAAACTCTTGGAAAGCATTTTCTGCATCCTGCTGGCTGTGGAAGTGTTTTCCCTGCAAAAAGTTGAGATGCTTGAAGCAGTCGGTTGGTGAGAGGTCAAGTGAATATGGCGGATGAGGCAAAACTTCATAGTCCAGTTCGTTCAACTTTTGAAGTGTTGGTTGTGCAACGTGTGGTCGGGCATTGTCGTGGAGGTTGGGTCCTTTCTGTTGACCGATGCTGGCTGCAGATGTTGTAGCTTTCAGTGCATCTCGTCAATTTGCTGAGCATACTTCTCAAGGATTCAGAAAGCTGTAGTGGATCAGACCGGCAATAGACCACCAAACAGGGACCATGAACTTTTTTGGGTGCAAGTTTGGCTTTGGGAAGTGCTTTGGAGCTGCTTCTCAGTCCAACCACTGAGCTGGTCACTGCAGAAAATCCACCTTTCATTGCACGTTGACAATCCAGTCGAGAAATGGTTTGCTCTTATGCGTACAAGAGAAGACAACACTTCAAAATCACGATTTATTTGACTTTTGGTCAGTTTGTGAGGCACCCACTTATGAAGCTCTTTCACCTTTTCAATTTGCTTCAAGTGCTAAACGACCGTAGAATGGTCAACCTTGAGTTCTTCGGCAACTCACAATGTAGTTGTGAGAGGATCGGCTTTGATGATTGCTCTCAATTGTTTGGTGTCGCCAACAACAGGCCACTGTTCTCCTCATCTTCAAGGCTCTCATCTCCTTTGTAAAACTGCTTGAACCACCTCTGCACAGTATGTTCGTTAGTAGTTCCTGGGCCAAATGTGTTGTTGATGTTTCAAGTTGTCTCTGCTGCTTTACAACCCATTTTGAACTAGAGTAAGAAAATTGCTTGAATTTGTTTTTTGTCTAACATCATTTCCATAGTCTAAAATAAATATAAAATAGCAAGTAATAAGTCATTAGCAAAAAAACATAAAGCAAGAAATGTGCATTAAAATGATATATACCATAACCACATTTAAGAATGTATTCCAATATCAAAGGGCAGATTTCAACAATGCTAAAACTGCAATTACTTTCACACCAACCTAATACAACATCAGATCACTTATAAAAGGTGACGGGGTTCAGGACATGCTATACCTAAATCTGGCACCTTGGCCTATTGACTATTTTAACCTGAAAACATTGGAGAAACAGCATGTTCAAGAAGGTCCCTCTGACAACCCCACCTTCCAATAAAGGTCATAAAACCTAGGAAGCCTTTTCTAACCCTCCCCTGAAACAGGTCATGGGTTTCTTGGGAGGGGTGCCCTCTCTCTGTCTAGATAAGAACAAACAGGCCTTCCCCCAGTTAACGCATACTCTTTGTCCCTGTCATTTCTCCCTGACTCTCCATTCTTCATCAAACCTACTACAAAAACAGTCAGATTTACTTCTATCTTTGGGTTTTCATTTCTTCATATGAAACTTACATTAAATAAACTTGTATGCTTTCCTTTTAATATGTCTTTTGTCACAGGGTCCCCAGTCAATGAACCTAAGATGGATAGAAGGAATAGCTACTTTTCCATCCCAACAAAGGCTAGTGACATTTTAAGGCAAGATACACAGATTCTAGAACCTGAGCATGTAGCCCCCAGCCTGCCATCCTTTGGCCCAGGTAGGGTCATCTTCAGCCCCCAGTTGGCTGGGCTCAGCCCTGGGTCAAAGGCTTGTGTTTTCACAATACCTGTAGATGCACTGGCCACGTGGGTGGGCTCAGGCCATGGGCGGGCTGAGGAGTGTGGGAAGTGGCAGCCCCAAATTTAGCCCAGAAAGGGCTCCTACTAGGACCACAGAGGACAGAGCAGATGGAAGAGTCAAACTGCCAGAGACTACTACTTGGTGCTTAAGTATATTATATGAGGGCCCCTGTCTTTGCCTCACTAAACAAGGAGCTTTGACTTAAAATAGAGAAAAGAGGGGTTTTGAGCATGAACTTGGTGTTGGGCAGAGCTGGGTCACTTACTGGATCGGGGACAAAGTTCTTGATCTGAGCCTTAGTTTCCTCTGTAAAGGGGGGTAATGGTATCTATCTCTTAGAATTATTGTGAGGATTAAATGACATAACATGGCAGAGCGCTTAGCACAACATCTGACCCACATTAAGTGTTCAGTAAGTGGTGTCTACAATAATAGCAATGGTAAAATAAAAACAATCACAAGAAACAGCTACTAATGATTTCCTGGTCTCTAACAGTAAATAAATTCTTGGGAAAGGCAACTTGGTCCCGTAGGTAATTCAATAAGTTTGGGAAGAGGAGATTGCCAGTTTTTCTGTTTGGAGTCAGGTTCCTGCTAGAGTACTTTTTGCAAGGTTAGCAAGAATCTGAGGTCACCTTTCTAAATGAGATCGAGTAGCATGGGAACTCCACTCACCTGAAAGTACCTAACTGTAATATTTTTTCCAGGTGTGTGTACACACACATAAGCAGTATACACTTTTAAAGTGTGCATGTGGCTTTTACAGGTCATTGCATTCTTGGGTTCCCAGGGACTCCCGCTCCAAGTGTGTGAATGTCCTGGCAATATTTTTAATTACAGACATGTCTTTGGCCCCCTGCGTGTTAAAATAACCCCTCAAATCATGTACTTTTCATCACGCTCACACCTAGCTCCATTAGCAGAAATTCTTTCCTGGTGTTTGCATCTTAGTTCACTTTTAAAGAAATTTCCAGCTCAGTTCCAATGGCTTTTGCATCTCATTACACTCTTGATAATTAGCTCTATCTCATTACCCCCTAGCCCAGTCGGAATAGGATTAGTTGTTTCCAGGTGTAAATCTGTAGTGTGCATCTTGCTACACCTCTTCAAAATTCCAGGCAGGCCTTCTGTCTCAGCCGAATTAGGACAACTACTTCCAGCTGCGCACGCTTCATTACAACTTCCATTTCAGGAAAAATACTCCACTGTATTTCACATCTGGTCACACGCTTATTAATTATGTGCTTCTTATAACAACTGTGCCTAATTAGGACAGAGCGGAGACCTTGCCGAGCCTAGTGATTCGTTCTGTTTTCTTGTTCTTGATACCTTGTTACCCTCCCTCCAAATTATGCCCAATTTGTTTTACATTCCTGCCACATTAACACAATTGCTCTCAGGTGTATATTGCAGCATCCACTTTGCTTTTCAAGGAAAGTTTTGTTGAACAGGGCACTTCTTGTTTTCACATCCTGCTTAGAAGGACAGTCACTTTGCTGGTCTTCTGGTCACATTTACCCCGAATGGAGTGAATCTAGCTTAGGCTGCTGAGCTCTGGGATGGCCTCTGGTCTCCTTTGTTCTTTACTGTAAAATCTCTGTGCTGTCATCTGGCAGGGGGTAGCCATAGCTGTGCATCAGAGCAGGAATCCTGAATGCAGGGGCTTTGGTCCATTTACAGAGCCTGTGAGGTGAAAGCCATTAGTTCCACCAAGAAACGGTAAAGGGTCATCCATGTAACAAAAAACTTATACCTTCTAAATGTATTGAAACTTAAAAAATGCAGAAGTTCATGCTGAAGATTTGTTCTCTATCCAATGAGAGATGCCTTCTTAAATGAAAGGGCAGTTTTGGAGAATTGAGGAGGAAATATAGACTCTGGGGACAGCAAGATCAGAGAGGAAGTGGCAAGAAGCCAGTGGAAGTATAAGCTCCGTGTCACCTGAGCAGTACTAGGCAAGTCAATCTTTTTGATCGACTGAATGAATGCATTAGTGCTAAGAAATTCGTACCTATGACTCAGCAGTAAGAATCATCAGGGTTTGGTTGCCAATTCAACTTGTCTGTGTTGGAGGTTTTCTTCCCAGACTGATTGAAACATAAACAATGGCTGCCAGGCTGGGTAAACATTCGGGCAAGAACTAAGCCCTAGAGAGGGATCGGGCCTCTGTCAATGAGATCACCCTGCGGAGGGCGGGAATTCCACTTGGAAGGTCTCACCATGTGTTCCATGTGACTGCCTGTCTCGGAGTATGGGGCTGCAGGAGCTCAGGCCTGGTCCTGCCACCAAATTTGAGCCAATTTGGACTGTCAGAGCCTGGGAGCAGGGCTTGTCCTCTTCTGGCAAAGCAAGCATGAGGAACCAATACTTGTCTAATCATTAGGGATGTGATCAGCAGTGAGGGGGCAAAAGTTCTAGTTGGGCAGCAAGATTTAAAAACTCCATTGTGAGGTAGAAATAAAAACATTGTACTAGGATGAAAGTCAATGAAAGAAACTGTATTGATGGAACAGGTAGAAACAAGTGCTAATGGGGTAAAGGGCACAATATAACCCAAAGAGTAGTTTTGTTTACAAAAGATATCCTGACAGGCAATAATAAGGTAGCTAAAAATAACATAACTAGAAGAAATTACTACTAGCAGTTCCGAGGCCATACTCTGCCAGTGTATATCAACAGTTGGATCCCATCTGTTGAATGAGTGTCTCTTTTCAAGGAATTTATTCTAAGGGTAGCTAAGTTGGGAGAGATGCTTCTAGAAATTTCTGAAGCTTCAGGTTCTCCGATACCTTGAGTATGGAAGAAAGGAAAGTAATATTTGTGACGTGCGGTGTTGTGAGGACAAAACGGGAAATCGTGTTAAGTACCACAGAGCAGATGACAGACGAGAGAAGCAGGAGCTCTCTGGGAGCTGCCACTGCCCAAGGAGCTGTCTGATGACTGGGTTGCACGATATCACCCCAGAGCCCTCCACATTCACGGTCATGTTCATTTTCCATCTCGGGATCCTTCCTGGTCTCGCGAGCCTTCTCCAAGGTGCTGTGACTGGAGCTGTACGCAGTAACCCACCCGTGTCCATCCCATTGCCCGTCTGTGTAAGAATGAGACAATGGTCTGCTTTGTTTGCAGTGCCCCTCTGGTGAGGGCTGCCTTCTTGGCCTTTTCAGCTGCAGCAGCCCATTTAGGGAGTGGTCTTCGTGCTAGAACACTCTCTCGTGGTGATGCATTGGTATGTGTGCAGGCTGGGCCCTGTCCTGGGCAGACCCTGGCTCTCTCTGGCACTTTCTAGTCATGGCTATAAACAGGGCACAAAAAAGATCTCACAAAATATCCCCTAAGTAGGACCATAACATGGAAATGAAGGTTTTGAGGTGGCCATGCCACTGCCGTCTGCACCCATTTGACCATTCACTGAATGTGTTGTTGGCTATTCTTAACTTGCTTGGAGGATACAGATGGATGTACCAAAGAAATTTGTGCCTTGAGTGTCTTCGATATAGGACCCTAGAGCCCTTTTCTGTGCAGAATTGACATTCTTCAATCTCGTCATTATTGTAAGCAAAGCAGGGATTCCACTTTCCTAAATGCTGCCCCTGAAGCAGCTCATCTGGCACTTTTCTGCTGGTTCTCAGTGTTCTTGACAATTCTACTCAATCCAAACCCATGTCCCTTTCCACATCCAACAGAACTAGCCTACACACTCCCCAGTCCCCCTGTCCCCCCATCTCTCTGGCATCACTGTCCCCACTCATGGTTCTCCACCTGGAGTGGACAGGAAGGGAAAAAAGGCACAGGATCTATGCTGGGGGGTCCTGGCAATGAAGAGGAGGCTTTCAAACAAAAGTGGCCAAGTCTAATCTCCCCTTATCTCCCTCCTTCCACCCCCACTTTTGGGGTAGACTATTGCCTATGATCTTGTTTAGGGAAAGTATATTTTCTCCAGGGTGTTGCCTACAAAGATTTGATTTCTTCCCAGTCAGATTTACAATATTCCTGCCCACCAGAAGCCCCAGGAAGGCCATCCTCCAGATGCCTGCTAAATCCCCTGAGCTGACCCCATTTCTGACCCGGTCTTGAGCATCCATCTGTTCCCATACTCTTAGACAATGAGGGTGACCTCTTCGTCTACACATCCACCCCATTCAGAGCAGCATTTGGGACATACTAGGCCCTTGGGGAAAGAATACCAGAAAGTAACATGTGACAATTTAAGCTTCTCAAAACATTTTTTTAATTTTGTTTTTCCCACTGAGATCAAAGTTGTACAAACGGGTATAAAATTCCCTACCATTGGGACTTGAGGCATCACTGTGTGCAAAGTCCTTCCTGCTCACCTTCTTGTGTATTTTTGAACTGTGTCTTGGTGCTGCCTTCTATGACACATGAACCATGGGCAGTAAGGGGACTTGGGGACCTGGGGACAATGGTAAGGTCTGGTATGTCAGAAACACCCTGGGGGAGCAAGTCATAGACAGGCCCCACTGGTGGTCGCCCAGAGGAGGAATGTCACGCTGCCTCATCTTCCTTGCACTCAGCTGAGCAAACCTGGCTTACTTTCTAAGGTGAGAAAAAACTAGGGGGCTCATAAGGAGAATAAGTGAGCACCTAGAACTCATTCCCCTCAAACAATGTTTCAGATGAGATGAAAAGTTCTCTAACCATTATTTTGCTTGGAAATTTAGAGGGAGACATCAAGCAGAGAGTTGACTCACCTTTCATTCTTCCATTTTTGTCACTAATTTTATGGGTCTTGGTTTGGATTCAGCAGACACAAAAAAGCAGTAAACCAACCCATAATGTATATGCAACCTACAGCACACACAACTCTCCCAGGGATTGGGATAATATGATTTTTTTTTCCCCTTAGCCCTGAGGAGGTCCTGGTTTGGTTAGGGAAATTTGTTGAAAACAATAGCCAGGTGAGAAACCATTTATTTGATTTTTGGCAATAGAGACAGAAAGCAATGCACATACACTTATTTCATTGAATTGAAAACTGACAAGGTCAAGACATCACAAATCCTACTGTTTATGTAACAGAACCCTACCCAGTGGTTTTAGGAAGGGACTTAAAACTTAGGAAGCGGTCCACAACCCAAGGCTGGAATTTTATATATGTTGGGCAACAAATAAAACATTAGTTAGTAATTCATCCATTCATTTTTCAGAGTCCAACAATTTGACACCCGATCCCTCCCTGTCCCACCCCAGTCCCTTTAGACTTGACAGCATAGCATTAAAGCATTAATAATTGTTCAATCAAAACATTCTGTACGGCAGACTTCCTTCCGAGTTTATATGAAAAGCCAAAACTAAAGAGAAAAGGCTTACACCTTCTCTCCACTCGAGCATCAGTGTAGAGAAAACTAAGCTCTGACTACAACAAATACCATAATGTATGACCAAGGAAAAAGGACCTCCACCCCTAACCACAGCGCACCCAATTAAACGGTGGTTATCTTCTTGTCCTTGGTGGCTTGCTTGATGGCAGCCTGCTCGCAGATGATCTCCTTGAGCCGCTGCAGCCGCATGTTCTGGGTGGTCTGGTCTCCCGTCCCAGGCTGGCTGCGGTGCAGCAGGGTCAGGGCGTGGATGTACTCCAGCTCTGTGTACTTCACTCCCTGGTCCACCACCAGGTTCAAGAGCTCATCAGCCGTGTTGTACAGCATCTCGTAGTACTGCCTGATGGAGCAAGACAGAACACTGCTCACTGGCTCCCTTGTCAGCAACATCATTTTAGTGGGCACAAATATGCTGTCTATACCTGGATTTCTTATATTTATTGATCCACCAATGTTCTAAGACCCTACAAACAGAATGAAGAACATAGCAGATGTGACTCTGTCCTGTAGGAGCTCACTTTCATGAGATGTCTAAATGAAGAGCCAGGGAGACCTCACACCTTCCAGCTCATTCTGTATTTTCTCCTACTTTTGCATCTACCCTTGGAAGATCCAAGGAAAGAGAAGTAGTCGTGCAGAACCAAGAAGGAGAGAAGTAAGCATCTGACAGGGTTTTGTCTCATTCATTTATTCATTGGAGGCTCTGTGAAATATCGTAGGTGAATTTCTCCTCTACAGAGTGGGATGGATGATAATAGTACCTACCTCTTAGGGTTAGTGGAAGAATTAATACATACAAAGCACTAAGAATGGTGATGCTTCATAAAGATTAACTTATTAGAAATAATATAAAGTAACAGTAGTATATAATGATGTGCAAGACATAACCCTTTCCTTAAGTGGCTCAGAAACAAGTAGGGAGGGTCATAAAAAGCAGAGACACAAGGATGCTGGTGCTGTTGACAAGTTTGTTTCTGTGCACTGTACCACTTAACCCTCACTCCCCCCAGGGAGCTAGATCCGCACCCCCATCTTTTTCCAGAAAAGTGAAACTGAAGCATGAAGAAGTTGGAGGACTTGCCCATGTCACAAAGACAGTGAGTGACTGTGCCAATATGTGAACCCAGGTTTCTGATTCCAAGTCTAATATTGTTTCTTCACAGACAAATCGCAAGAATGTTCTGTGTGCCATGAGTGAGGTATAAGCGCTGTGACTTTACAGCAGAAGAAGGAGCTATCACACCCTACTGGGGGGAGGGTGTGAGACCAAGCAGGACTTCCCACGGGGTAGCATCTTGTCAGGGCTTCCAGGAAGGAAATTCTAGCTGGAGAGAAGAGCATAAGCAAAGACAGGGAAGTGGCCTGGTTAGACTGGAGAGTGAGTACAGAGGAATAGTGGAGAATACTTGGAAAAGGCAGTTGAAGCCAGAAGGTAGAGCATTTGGACATCAGGCTATGCCTTTAGGCCTAGTTAAGCCGATAGAGAACTTCCTTCCCTCAACCCCAAGATCTGTTGAGAGCAGAGACACCATTCAAAGTTAGGATTCTGGAAGATTAAGGTGATAGCAGAAGGTAGGATGGTCTGAGAGGAGACTGGTTACAATTCTAGCAAAAAGGAGACTTGAGAGCCATTTAGGTGCAAGGCCGTTGGCCTGGATGGGAAGGAGAAGAGTAGTGTCTGTAGTAGAAATGCGCACTGGATAGAGTCTTCAAGGCAGTGAGAAGATGGAGGTGTGGGAGTCAGGAAGGGGAGGAGATTGCCACTCACCATTCTTAAAACCAACATTATGCCACTGCTATCCCTCAAAGAGTCCACTGGGTTCTAAGGCTATGACTTGCATGGCCACTCCAAATCACCCAGGAGGTCAAGTTTAGCACAGGCTCTGAGCCAGCAATGCTACCGCAGCTTGTTAGCAAAAGGACTGAAAAGTTGGAACTGATCTTGGTTACCTCCCCCTTTCTTCCTGACATGAAAGTTCACTTTGCAGGGATTGAGCGTTCAGAACCAGGTCCCGGGCTCAAGGCAACTCTTGGGGGTGAGGGGTCTTACAGATCTAGCAAAGAATCACTGGCTCGGGAATCCTATATTATTGGACTGAAGGCCTTGGATTTGTGTCTTCCTCATCAGGAACATCTTGAAAAACTATGGGAAAACTAAGCTGTCCTTGTAAGGAAAACATTCTAGAAGAGTCATAATTTCAAGAATATTTTATTAACTGCTGCTACAATGGGAATGAAGTCAGGAAGAGTTCTGGTGTTTTTTCACATGGTTAGTTCCTTTTTCTGCTGTTAAAAACCTCCTTTTCTAGTTAACATTTCTCCTATTTTGTTTAAAGAATAAGACTCTTCTATTGAATATTCCCTAAATGGTGGCATCTTTTAGATTAGCAAGTTTGAGTGTCTCCTGGGAGTAAATTGTTCAGCATCCTTGTGTACAGAGTCCTCTTGGGGCTAATTTTCTGTAGTAGTTTCTGTAGAGGTTTCATATTTAGGAATCACTGGTCAAGGGTAACTTTGAATGTAGACAGAAGTACTTCTTCTGACAGATGAGGAGAATGAACTCTAACTTCCAGGGACCTGAGACCTCCATATTGGCCACAATCAGGAAATTTTCTAAAGTTTCATATTTAGCATAAAATCCATGTGAATTCTGCATCCTACTCCTCAATCTATCTGTTGTAACTTAAAACTACTATTTCTAAGAAAAACTCAATGCTGTAAGATGGTGCACCACATTTATCCTACATCTTTGTACAACCCCTGGCATACCTGGGCTTCCTGGTACTGGCCCCTGTTCTGAGAAATGAGGTCCTGTATCATCTAATTCTGTTTCCCACAGATACACGGGCAAGGGAGAGAGCTGTCTATCTTAGGGAACTCCCTAAGAATATACATTTTAAGAATATTTCAAGAAGAACCCATGTATGAATCTAGGTTTACTGAATGAAATAAGAAATTGGGACACATGATTCTTTTAAAGCTTAGAAGGAACCTGAAAGTTGCAGCTTCTAGACTTAGGTTTTCCAACTTCATAGTCCCTATTCAAGAATTTCCTGGAGAGCCTGTGAAAAGTGCAGATTCCTGAGGCCCCATCCCCAGACATGGTGATTCTTAAAGGTTTGAATCAGCTAGGAGTCTAAACCAGGGCCTGTTTGGTGGGGCAATAGTTACAGAGCCATTCCTAGATGCATCAGGGAAGGCTACAGAAGCAATAAAAGGTTTGTGATGCTTCTCACTGAGATTAAACCCAAAGAACGGGATTTCTTTGTATTATGTTGTTGATACTTTCATCATTTCTCTTAAGAAGTAACATTGAACCCCATCATACCAGATGAAATTGAATTTCTTTTGTAAAATCTGATGAATTGTTTCCAGGGATACTGGCTGGGTTTCTGCACAGACTATTGTTCCATACTGGGAGCAAACAAAACAAAGATGCCTGGGTTTCTAGTCCTGGCTCCTCTAGTGTGATAAGTGATAAAGGGCATGCCACTTAAGCCCTTAATGTTTCAACATCCTCTGTGCAATGGAGAACTTTATAAATCCCAGGATGATACTCTGAAGTGGACTGAAAGGCTAAAGAGTCCTCAAGAGCCTCAGACGAACAGTGCCCCAGAACTGCAGAGCTGAGTTATTCAACAAAATTGACAGGTAACTGATGGTGTATTTTCTATAGTTAGGGGGAAAAAAATTCCCCCATAACCATGATGATATATTAGATCATAAAGAATCATAAATATTTAAGACAGAATGAAATTCATTTATCTTTCTGAATTGTTACCCAGTAGCAAAGACGACTAAATTGACACAGCAATAGTTACACTTGCAGGTGGGGAAAGAGTGCCCTAAAGAGAAAATAGAAAAATGCCCCAAACTATACAATTAGAATGAGCTTCCATGATAAACACTGACAGACTGAAATGAAATCATGTCACCCATTACGGATAAATAATTTATCAGCACTTATTGAGGCCCCAGGACAATGGAAACTTGGTCTTTATTATCAAGCATTAAAACAGCAGCCATGGCTTCCAGGGCAACACGTTTCTCACTAGATGGCATTTTACTTCACTGCCTGGATGGGGTCAGTGACACACATTTGATGGAGACATATTGTAGCGCATGGCTTGGAGAGCAAGTCTCTTCAAAATGTGGACCAAATATCCCATTCTAGAGACAGGTGTGTGCCTTCCTGTGGTTTCTCTCACCCTTTGCTGTGCGCCTTTGGGCAGCAGTTCTCAGAGTATTATGAGCAGGGAGGACGTGCAGTATTGGAGAAGCAGTGGTGTGATGTCACAGACTGGTCTGTGCATAGTCCAGAATGTGACGATGTTTATACTTTGTCCTGGCACAAAGAGATCATTTTATCTTCCACCTGTTTGCTTTATCAACAGATTGTTCTTCCTTGTGTTTTTTTCCTCCTTACTTTATTTCATTGGTATTGCACTGTGACTCTTTTTCCTCCACTGAGTCCATCTGAAAACATTTAGATTAAATACCAGTAAGGATATGAAGGGCATTTTGGTAAGGCAGGCAGATCTTTCTACAGTTTTTATCATTCTCTGATTGGAAAGTTAATGCATATGCCATATGGAATACATGGGCCATACAAAAAGATTAGGCAGAAGGAAGATTACTCATATAATTCTATCATAAAGACAAAGCACGTTTGGCATATTTTCTTGTAGTTGAAATATTTAGGTGGAAACACAATTGGACACTTCAATTGTTTCCAATTATAAAAACTTTCTTTCCTGTGGATAGATTTCTAAAAGCAGAATTAGTCAAAAGATAAGTATATTGTTTAGGATATTTGGCAATGCTGCCAAATTGCTTTCTAAAAATGTTGTATCAATTTATCCTCCTACCAACAACATATGGACAGTGTCTGGCTCCATTCTTTTCTTTTGTTTTTAAAGACACAGGGTCTTGGTGTTGCCCAGGCTCCACAGTGAAGTGGCATGATCATAGCTCACTGCAGTCTTGAAACTCCTAAGATCAAGCCATCCTCTGGCCTCAGCCTCCCGAGTAGCTGGGAATGCAGGTGTGTGCTACCATGCCTGGCTAATTTAATAACTTTTTGTAGAGATAGGATCTTTCTGTGTTGCCCAGGCTAATCTCAAACTCCTAGCCTGAAATGATCCTCCTGCTTGGCCTCCCAAAGTGCTGGCAATACAGGCATGAGCCACCATGCCCCACCTCAGATGCTTTTAATTTACGTGAGGTTGAACATTTTTCATCTGTTTATTCGTTTTTAATCTAGAGATGTATAGAGTTTTCATAGACAAGAAGCAGGGAAAGTTTTAGTTTCTACCTCCCACGTTGACATACTCAGTGTAAAAGTTACAACTGCTTCTCTTAAGATTACTGGAAACAGTTTCAGCTCCCTTCTTTGTAAATTGAGGGAAGAAAGCTCCACTAAACAAGCTAGTCCCAGCCGTACGTGGGTTTCATATAGTTTGGGTGTGGGAGTGACAGAAGGCCCTGACTGGGGGACTCTCCAAAGGCCTTGAGGAAAGCTTTGCCATCTGCCTCTATTATCTTGATGGAATTCAGAGTCCTAGAAGCCTGAGTGGAAACTGTGTTTGTAAATACACAGCTATGTCTCATGCTGGGTGTTAGAATCTGTCTCAATTGTAGTAATATTAATAATTATGTCTAACTTTTAGGTGCATTGACAGTCAACCCTTTGGAATACGTACTACAATTATCTACATTTCACAGATGAGCAAACTAAGCTACAGAGTATGAGTGATTTGTCTAAGGCAGGGGTCCTCAAACTTTTTAAAAAGGGGGCCAGTTCACTGTCCCTCAGACTATTGGAGGGCTGGACTATAGTTTAAAAAAAACTATGAACAAATTCCTATGCACACTGCACATATCTTATTTTGAAGTAGAAAAACAAATGGGTAAAAACACCTGCATGTGGCCCGCGGGCAGTAGTTTGAGGACACCTGGTCTAAGGCATCAAAACAAAAGACTTTGAGCCCTGTATTTACTCCCAAACCACCATAATACAGAAATATTTGAAACTGTAAAAAGCATAAGTACTAACTGCAAAGAATATTTATACAGCTGATTCATTTTTAGTCATGATTTCAGAAATGAATTAAATAAAATCCCTATACTGAATGAGCCAGTACTGTGGAAATTGAAAATTCACTTATACAAACTTTGTGGTTCTATTTGAACGACACTGGATTTGATATGGGAATTCAGTACTCTAAACCAAATAATGCAGTCATCTTGTACATTCAGCACTTAATTAAGGACTTTACAAGAAAGATTTTTGGCATTTTCATTTTGTCGCCTCCCTTTCTTTTTTTTTTTTTTTTTTTTTTTTTTTGCTTGTCTAAGCTGGTAATGGACAAGGTAACATTTCTTTCCAAAATTTGGCTGCCCTTCTGAATCAGTACTTTTGGGGGGAAGGGTAATAATGAGTATTTTCATTGTGAGATTGTCTCCTCTAGTCCTTTCTCATATAAAGCCAATATTAATGTCAATAAGAGAATTAAACTCTGAAGCTGACTTCTGAAATACAAGTTTAAGAGGGAAGAAAATTGACCTGGAAATGACTTGGTATTTACTGTGGCACCCGAAATTATTTTTAGCCAATAGTGCAGTATTTCGAGCACTTTAATAAAAACCCAGTGGTAGATAGGTCATTAAGTTGCCAAGTAAAACATTCAACTCCTGTTTTCTCTGACCACTCAGTGGTACCTATGATAAGTAGAGAAAAGAAAGGACCTGAATAATCCATAAACTAGATAATCATCCCATAAATAATTAAGAAGTGGTTCTAGCAGAACAACTTAGAGAAGTAAATACTCAAAAGATCAACTAAACTCTAATTCTGGGTAAGTCTTTATTTTCCCCCACCCCTAACTAGCTGTGTGACCTTGGGCAAATGCTGTCAGCTCTTTGGACCTCTGTTTGCCATGTGAAAAACAGGAAAGTTATAGCGGATGCTATTTAAGCACTGGCAGTCTTTGGATTTTAAAGTCTTTATAGCATCTCTTGCTTGTCCCTTTAAAATCATGGGGTTCCCATCAGAATTAGCTGATGCTGATTTTCCTTATGCAATGGTAGGCAAGGCTCAGCAGGAACTGATCTGAACACACTCTGAACAACTGTAATCTTAGCTCAGATGGACTTTCCAGACCAAGAATACAATAGATGGAAACCCTGTGTGTCAGAAGAATAAATAAATTTATTAAAACTATAATGTAATTGCTCTTGTTTGTCTTCCCTTCAAAGAGCTTACAATTTATTAGAGACATGACTGAAAATGCTAATTTGAAATGAGTTGAAGTTATTTCCATTTCAGGAATGAGAAAACCCTGGTAGAGAAAAGCTACATAATTTTCAGACAGTTTGTGGCAGAATTGGATGTATGTTCTATATGGGAATAGGTTTTAACACTCCTCACCACAGATTGTGCAGCTTTTTGTTCCGGCCAGAATGCTCTAGAGGGAAAAGAATGGTCTTTAGCAAGGCATTGCCTATATTCCCTCAGCTGGTGGTAGCAGCAAAGCACTCAAGAGGTTAAGCTAGCCTGGGAGTCTGTTGCTTTAAGGCTGCTTTGATTGGTGTCTACCTACAGTTTCTTTATATAAAGTGACACCAGCACACCCACCCTTCATCAATGGCACTGTACTATAATGGCAGTTACCTGTTGTCCTAGTTCTGATAACCATCGTGCTTTAGCAGTACTGGGGGGATGTTAAAAGTTAGGAACGTATCCTGACATTTTTGATAGTCAGCTGCAGCCAGAGCCTTCCTTTATTTCTTTCCAGAAAATACAACTGCTCAAAACAAAAGAATTCCTCCGAGACATCCTCATCACTGTTCAGATGATGACGCTCTCGCAGGCTCGGTTCCAGTCATTGAAATGGGAGACAATTTCTTTTCATTCCCTTGGGTAGCTACTTTGCTCCCCACCTTTGGAGCATACTCTCAATTTACAAATATCTTGGGGTTGAAATTTCCTTTTCACCAACTTAAGCATTCATATGTCACTCTCCGCTACATCAGATAATTTTTTAAATGAAGTTTTCTACAACGGGTTGGGAAGAAGATCTGCATTTTAAATTCAGTACAATTAAAACTGTGTCTCTTTGGTCTAGCACTGCCTTTGGTCAAACCCCATTTGTCTGAATAATTATTCAGTCCATTAAGAAGTCTGCTCCACTCCTTCTCCCATTTTGAAGGTTTTAATAAATATTGATCAGGCACATTTCTGTTTGCACTTGCCAAAGCAATTCTGATGGATTCATCTTCTGATGTTATCAAATAATGAAATATGAAAGAGTGAATAGAATTACCCTCTTGTTCTGTGATTTTTTATTTAGGTCCTTCATTTTACTTTCATAATTGTGTTTGTCTCATACTTCTGTAAATGCTCTTTTGATTATCAAGAGGTGAGTCCAGGTTAAGGAGCTACGCTGTGCTGAATATCACTTTAGAGTCTTTTCAATTTAAGAAAATAGTTCATCAAATATCACTTTAGGGAATCTTTTTGATTTTTAAAATAATTTATCTAATATGATAGGTCGATAAAAAGGATATAGTATTATGCACTTTCGTCACAAAGCTGCGTATTGTTTACCAATTAGCACAAGACTCTTGTGCCGTATATTATTTAGGTTTCCCAGATTAGCAATGTGGGAAACAATTACTGAACTATGCCAAATAAAAACACCTCAGAGGCCCTATGGCTTTTTCAGTTTGAAGTAGTAAAATCACATTACTAATTTTAAAATAAATAATGCAAAGGATTTCTTCAAAGGAAAATCTAATATTATGCTTAGGAAACTCTAATAACCTTTTAAATGCGAACATAACACAGAAAGGTAGAGTCCTTGGCTTTAAGAAGCTTCTTTTATTTACAATTAAAAAATCCAATTCAGGGCCAGATCAAAAATATTTAAAATGTTTTAAAGTAAAACAAAGCCAGGGCTTGCCAGTCTGCCTGCCCTTTCTACCCCTGCCTCTGGGTATGTGAGGAAGGGGAAGAGTTGGAGGGCCCTCGATAAGGAACAGAAACCAAGACTTCTGCTCCAAGTGACAACCAGAGTTATGATGAAATGAAGAAGTGAATGGGTGATGGGCTTTAGGTTTCTGTACTTATAATAATCCAGCTCTACCTGTAAGTGTCTGTGGAGAAAGGTCAGTGGGGACAGCCATGGGCCGCATGGGTCTGATGGGAACACGTGCTCATGAGAGCATGATGCCTTTTGGCTACTGCCTCTGCCCTTAACCAGCTAGTTTACAATTGTGTTAAGACAGTCGCTGGGTGAGGTTGAATGGACACTTCACTTCTGCCCAGAGACTGCAGTCAGTGGGCTGAGACACTCAAACCCAGACTCCTGACTTCCTGGTCCCACTTGGTGACCCTAGGACATCTCCTGAAATTGTTAGACTTCTCTACTTTGCTGAGACAAAAGGCCACATCTTTTAGGACTGAAGGAGGCCACAAAGGAAAACAATTTGGTAGACGAACCAAAAAAAAAAAATCAGTGGACTATTTGCAAAATGTGAGCATATGTAAATCTGCAGGTCCCAATGGCCAAGACTTGAAGGTATATTAACTAAACCCTTAGGTTATTTATGAAAGAGAAAACCTACATAAACCAAAGATAAAAAATGGACCACCTGAGATTCAAGGGCATGTGACTCAGAACAGATGTCAATTAGAAAAATAATAGACTAACTAGGAAGGAGCTAATGGAAATGTGTACAATATCCAGCAGAGTTCAATTAAAGACCCCGGTACTCTGACAAACATGATGGATCACTTTGGGTAGCAATGTGAATTTGGTGGCTGGAAAGACTACTGCGGCCGATACATATTTGGATGTCAGTGAACCATTTGATACAGTGCCTCTAAAAATATATAACTAGCAAAATGAATTTATTCTGAATGGCTGCCCTTGATAGGACACAGTCTGAAAAACAAAGGGTTATGAGGCAAATCAACAAATTCAGAAGAGAACACATCTAGTGAATGCTGAGGACTCTGGCTTTATCACTGATCTCACTTAATACCTTCATTAGCTTGCAGGAAGATACAAGGAGTGGTGAAAAGGGCAAATGTTAGGAAATGGGGAAGGGCTGTAAACAGCAACAAGAAAGAGAAACAACAAAAGGACTCGAGAGGATTATCGGAAGCAAGCAACGAAAGGAGATTCATCTTAGAAAAACCCAAGTGAAAATTGTCTGGAAGAAATTCTAACCTCCTACATTCAATAGCAGGGGGAAACCTTAGAACAGCACTGGATGAATGGTCCATGTCGGCGTGGGGGCCAAAGCCCTTAAAAGTACCTGTTATAGGGCAAGGAAGCGATGATGATCTCTCTTTGTTGTACTTCATAGTTCTTTTTTTGCTTTATATACCAGAAGCCAATTGAAAGAAAATCAGAAAAGAGCATCAAATGGGATTAAAGGGACAGAAGGTTGGAGGAAAACAGAAGATTAAGAGAGATTCGGTTCAATTGTTGCTCAAATGTGAGCTTATCAATAAGTGAGGTTTTCCCTGACCACCTTATTTAAAAGGATACCGTGCTTATCAAGATTTGTCCTTTTACTGTGCCTCAATTTTCTTTTCAGTACTCATCTCTACTTAAAAAAAATTTCCAAAATACAGTTAATATATATGTCAATATGAAATCAGAGAGATAGCGTAGTACAGCAGTTAGGGTCACTGCCTCAAGAGCCACTGGCCTGGGTTTGAATCCCGGTTCTGCCTCTTATTATTTGTATGCCTTTGGGTGATTTGTTAATCTCTGTACCTATTTTCTTCATCTGAGAAAAGGAAATAGTAATATGGGGTTGTTACAAGGCTTAAATGATTAAGAACGGTGGCTAGCCAGAGTAAGGCTGTATTAGCATTTATTACATAAATATCTGCCTGCCCCTCCTTGAATAGAAGCTCTATGAGAGCAGGGTTGAATTCTGTGTTGTTCCTTGCTGTCACCCCTTGGCCTGAGAAGCGGGCACCTCGTGGGTGCCGAATAAATGAATGAGAGAGGCAACAGTCTAATAAATGTCATGGAGTGACAGAGCACAATGTAAAAAGCAGTCTAGGGTTCTCTGACACTGGGAAGAGAGGACAAAGAGGAAAGCAGTCGATTCCTATAAAAAACGCAAAGGAGTACTGTGACGTAACTCTGGGAGGGAGACTTTCGGGATAACTGACTGCCAATGGAAAAGGGTTAGAGATCCGTTGTGGGCTAATGATCTGTAGTCCTCAACTTTTATTTTCTGCAGAATTACACTCGAATCTCTCTTTTACCTAAGGTCCGTGGCCTCGGAAATTTCTTAACCTGATTAAACTTCAGTTTCTTCATTTACACGATGGGATAAATAATATTACATGACAGGTCAGGTTTGAGGATTAAATAAAATGACATGATAGAACATCTGCCATGTATTATAAAAATGATTTTTTCCTTGGTGATTTTCCTGAGTTCTATACAGATTCTAGTTATCAGCCCTTTATCGGCTGTATAGCTTGCGAATATTTTCTCCCATTCTGTAAGGTTGTCTGTTTGCTCTCGTGATAGTTTCCTTGGCTGTGCAGAACCTTTTCAGCTTGATCAGGTCCCATTTATTTATTTTTATTGTGGCTGAGATTGCCTTTGGGGTCATCTTCATAAAATCTTTGCCCAGGCCAATGTCTATAAGAGTTTTTCCTACATTTTCTTCTAAAATTCTCAAAGTATCACGCCTTAAGTCTGTTATCTACCCTGATCCAAACACTCAAGCCCCAATCTCCACTCAAGTTAGAGGGGGCTGCCCAGGGCACTGGTAGCTTGAAGCATCATTATGACATGGCAAGATTTTACGCTACATTCTTGGTTTAGAATCAGGGGAGGATGTCTGGAGTGAAATGAGATATAAAAGGACGAAATTATCCATAGGAAAATACATTCTGAGAGTCAGCAGAGAAAATCAGGTATTGAAGGAGAGAAGAGCAATAACAGCCCTTTCTACATAAAAAGACTAATAGTGAAGACTGTTCAACAATGCTGCTCTCCTAGGTCTATATATAAAGAAATAGGCCTTTGATGGGAAAAATATAGAGCATTTGCATTCTTTTTTAAGGAAGAAAAGGTATCTGATTTGAAAAAACCTCTCAGAAAGGGTGATGTTATGAGAGGAAGGTCTTTGAGCAAGTTTAATGCCTCTATTTAAATGCTAATGATAACCTATAGCTCCTGGACCACACAAAAAAAGTTTTTCAAAGACCATAAAGTGAATTTAAAATGAAACCTTAATTTAAGAAAGGATTTTTTTCTCCTGAAGAGCAAGCGAACACACGTGATTTCATAAGAGCAATGCTATTTTGATCCACGCTGGCGACAAGGCAGGTGCGTGAATGACGGGGGCTGGCCAGAATCTAGCGAGCAGGGGCTGCCTCTGTCACCAACAGGAGTGCCCCTCAGTGTGCGCCTTTGGAGCTCAACATTTGCCACCAGTTGTACCTGATGGAGGCTGAGGCTTCCCTCCACCCGGTCCCACGCTCCTGTGCTGAGACAGTGCTGGTGTGGGGAAGGAAAGCCAGGGGATAAAAGCCTGGGGGTCACTTGGTTCAGGATAGCGGGAAGGACTCGAGTGAGCCGAGAAGGGGCGGTTTGTTTTAGTGCCGCTATACTCTCCCTGGGAACCCACAGTAATGACTGCGGGTAACCAAAGGCCTGGAGTGTTGGGAAAAGGTGTTTGCTCCAAATCAGAGTTAAGGCAGCTGAGGCTTGGGAAGCCACGTACTGAATGTGGACATACAGGAAAACAAACTCAGGAAAAGAAAATCAAACAAAATCAGGAAATACCTGTGGTGAGGATGAAGAAGCAAAGAGAGGCTTCTGGGGTGATTTAATGTTCTATATTTTTATCTGGGTGATGGTTATGAGGGTATATTCACTTACCTATGCAGTTTTCTGTATGTATGCTATACTTCAATAGAAATGCATTACCTTTCTTCTCCCCACCCCTACAACAAAAGGAAAAGAGCAAGGCCAGGCAGTAGGCCAGTGCTGGGGTTGGATACCTGAATACACATTTTTGACTCAGTCTCGTGCCCTAACATTAAGACAAAGGCTAATTTAGAAGCCTTGACAATATTATTTTAGCTGAAAGAAGCTAGTCGCAAAAGATTACATATTCCAACTATATGATATATCCAGAAAAGGCAAATTCAGAGACAGAAAGTAGATTAGTGGTTTCCAAGGGTGGGGTTTGGAGTTGGGTGGGTGGTTGGGAGTGACTGCTAATGGATACAAGGTTTTTTGGGGGAGTGATAACAATGTTCTAAAATTAGCTGGTGGTGATGGCTGTACAACTCTGTGACTCTACTAAAATCCAACAAATTGCATACTTTAAAAGGGTTAATGCTTATGGCATGTAAATCATGTCTCAATAAAGCTGTTATAAAAATGCAAATTTTATGAACTAGAACCCTGACTTCCTAACTATACAGGAGACATTTGTCCACAGCCAATACTGTTGTGAAGATTGATCCATTAATCAGGACATTTGCTGCAGCTCAATGTTCTCCTGTGATAACCGTAGAAAAGATTCTGTAAGCTAATGGATAATGGAAACATTTTTACCAGCTCACATTTTCACTAAGTGCCCCTGAAATGTACTAAAGTCATTTCTCCGACGCCACACTTTTGTAGGTTAAGTGTCCTCTAGCATCTTTGCACTAAATGCCTTTGAACACACTCCATCCCCAAATCTTAGTCTCAAGAAAAATTTATGACAAGTAATGAATAACCCTTATGAGAAAAATAGGTTAGAATTGGGAACAATTCTTTGTGTATAATTACAGAGTGATAGAAATATAATTGAGCCAAAGATTCAGTAACGACTGTTGTTTATTATTAAGAAGGACAATAATTAAGGTGAACAATTAAAATTTAACACTTACTGTACGCCTGGTCCTTTACAGGTATACTTGATCTAGTCCTTACAGCCTGAGGCTCCAAAGGATAAATACCTGCCTAAGGTCACCTGGCTTGTTAACAACATGGCAATATTCTATGGTACCCCACCTCCCCCAGATCATTTTGGGAAGACTTCTGAGTTGAGCTATGAGGAAGGTTTACAACCAAAAAAAGCTTAGGGAGACAAACATATTTAGTCAGGAAGAGATCCACTGAGATTGTATTTGTGAAAGCCCTATGGAAACTGTAAAGTGCAGGGCAGTAAGTATCTGGCAAGAACACACTAATGGGTATTGGATGGGGACATTAGAGGCTGAGGTGCAGATGACTGATCAATGTGCATGTCATGCTAACCTGTGCCAAGTTAAAGTGAAAGATGAGACATCTTGCAATCGCCTGTTCTTTTACAGAGCTGACCTTCAGATCTTCATTCATGGTAATGAATGACTCTTTACAGTTGAGTTGAGGCTGCTCTAGAGAGGAAGGTGTGCAGGCCAGGATGGCCTGTGGTCTTAGCCGATGCAGATTTTACAGAAAATATATGCTGATCCCTAGTAGGAAAAGTAGAAATTATTCAAAAGGTGGCAAAAATAGCCCAGATACCCGAACCTAGTTTTGCACACGCAGTGCAGAAGGTGTAGGCAGGATACAGCAGAAGGGGCTTATTCCTTTTTCCTTACACATGCTACATTCAGATTTAGAGTCTCATGATTTTCCAGTGCTTTCAAGAATCTAATGAACTTCCACAGGTGCTTCACCTATGTTCCCGTGGGGATGTCAGCAAGCAGGATATGGCCTTATCAGTTTCCTGGTAGCCCAGAGAAAACATTGCTCTCATGACCTGTGTATCAGTGGAGAAAACAAAATGGGAGAAGGTGGTGACAAGGACTCCCTTGGGCAAACTCTGGTCAGGCTCCTTTGAGCCCTCTTCTCCACAAGTCAGAAGTAGAGTGAGGAGTCGGCCCACTCTGCCTGGACTCCCATGGCTGATCTAGGCCCTAGACTGCTCCATCACTGAGCAGGCCAGTTCTGCCAACCAAGGTGCTACTAAATACCTTGCTTCCCATCAGCACTCCTGTGTGAGGGCTGTGCTAGGGAGTGTGGAAAAAGTAAGCAAGAAACAAGTAAGCCTTCAGTCTGTCTGTCTGTCTGTCTTCAGGGAGACTTCTCCCTCCTCTCTTCACACTTCCTTCTCAACAAATACTCGCAATTCACAGCCAGAGGACAGAACTCACCTGTCAATCCCAAAACTCACCTGGAAGCAGAGTACACCTCAATATATACCCATGATAGTTTACAACCAAAGAAGTTTGAAGTCTAAGGTGATGCTGAGAGATGTCACATGTTCCTTACAGGCTAGGAAGGGACTGCTAGGCCTGGAGGTCCCCAAATGTCCCAAACCACTTAATTGGTGGACATTCCCGCTCCAGATTTGTATTTCTGTTCAGAATCTGTTTCACTGACAGACATTTTTAACAGTTTTCAAGGAGAAACATTTTAAATGTGGTGGTGAAACAAACATTGGTTTGTGACCCAAATGTTTCTGCAAATGTTTTCTCAGGCTGGGGGTTGTAAATGTTTACAAACCATTTGGGCAGGAAAATTGCAGTGATGTGCTTCAGCAATAGTTGCATGGGGGAAAATATCCCAATGCTACCCAGTGCAGCCAGGATGTCATTAAGACAATGACAGCCTGCAGCCCACAGCAGATCCCGTGGGTGCTCTGGCCCCTCCTGTTGCATTTGAGGAACTACCCCACTTGTACAGAGACCTGCTGGGTGCCACACCCCATCTGAGCCAGTGAGATAGGGGCCCCATATCTATTCCTTTATATTCCATGTGACAGTGTAGTCAAGATGTAACAGCTCTGATGAGTGTATTCCAGTCCTTGCCCCATCACTAGCTAACTAGTGATCATGATTCTGACAATCGCACTGTACCTCAGTTTCGTATCTAGAAAAGCATTGGATTAGACTGGCATAGATGACATCTAAAAACCATCCCAACCCATGCAGGAGTCAGGGGAAGGGATAGCATTATTAATATTATTTCCATTTTCCAGGAAATGAAATTTAGGCTTTGAAAGATTAGGCCCCAGGCCACACAGCTAATCAGTGGCAAGGCTTTGACTTAAATCTGCATCTCCTGAGCCCAAAGCCTGTAACCTGTCTATCACACCAACTCTTGACAACTTAGCTAGTTCCCTGGCTTCCTCGGGGCCTCTGTGCTAATCGACAGTGTGCCCAGTCATGGATGGCCCACATTTTGTTATGTGTCCTTTCACTTTCCTTTTTTTCCTAGCATGCACTGTGTCACTCAGTCTGCACCAAAAAAAAAAAAAAAAAAAAAAAAAAAAAGCTTTTGACGAGCACGGAGCACACTGGGAAATGCAGTGGCTGCAGCTTTGTTTCAGGGCATATTCAATTGAGAGTAATAGAGGCTTTATTGTAATAAAAAGCCTTATTGTGCTTTGTAATGAAGGCACAAAGCACTTAGTTGAAATCACGTTCTTTTAAACTAATCTGCTTTATACTCTATAGCAGAGATGCGGATACAAGGAAATTCAAAAGTGATTTCTACACGACGATTTACTCAAAGTAGCCGTATCTCTGGATGGGAGCCTCAGTTTTGCCCAAGTACCCTCCTGGGCGGGGGTTTCTCTGCGGTGTTTACAGCAGGCACTCCCTGAATACTTCTCGGTGTTTATTGTACTTGTGAGGACTAATAGACTTTTCCCCAAATGCTGCTGCATATTATATGATACCAGGGAATACAAATCCTACACCACCTACTGAGCGCGCACACTCACACAGGCAGGGCAGACTACGACACAGCTAGCTCAGTGGGAGAAGAAGAATTGAGGATTTTAAAGGCCTTAAATAAAGACTGTAACTGTTGTTGGACTGCACGAAGATACAGAGTAATTAAAAAGCTCTTCAAAGAATGAAATAAGCCCATTAAATCCAGTTAAATAATTTTTCAGAAACATTGCAAGAAACACTTCTTGCTGTTTCATTCTCTCACAATGAACTGAAGGAAGAATATCTCATTTTCCAAATAGAACTTTATGGAGTTTTCAATAAGCCCCCTCAGCACTTATCTAAATCTTTAATTAGTTCTATAATATACTGATGATATCAAGCCTAATTAAATTTATATAGATAAGGCGCAATGAAATTCTAACCAAGTGATCTGGAAAGCATATATTAAATAATAAATTTAATGGTTCAAGCAGATAACCACAATTTTATATCAAAAAATTAAATTCAATTTACATGTTGTATTCAAATTGATTTTGAGTGTGCAAATTATTGGAAAAATCTCTTAAATATATCAGTAAAATTGCTAATCCAGCCTGTTTAAATATCAGTTATTAATGTCTGCATTTGCAAATAAGCCACACACATTTGCATTTTTACTGCATATAGTAAAAAATTATCTAAACCTTATGCCATTTTATTAAGAATACTAAGGGATTTTTCTTTTGGCTTCATGCATAAATTAAGGAGGGAAAAATGACTATTGGGTCTGAAGAAGAGAGAGTCAGCAATTCAATAAATAGCAAGGCAAAGATGATATATATATTTTGCTGACCAAAGCAGTTTATGTTATCATTTGAGAACAGAAATTACTATAGTAAAATTCTCCCATATTTAGGATCAACTGGAATGGAATCATCTACTACCATTTGATATGATGATCATGGAGAGATGTGGTGGTATTTACTATCAGTTTGGGGGGCAAAGGGAAAGGTATGTTTTATCAGAGGGTAAAAGTACACACCAGCTGATGACATTTCACAGTGCAGCCAAGGAGTAGGCTTAGGAAGCTAATATTAAATATTCATGTAATTAGTCAAAGAGAAGGCCCAACTACCTATGTGGTATAAACTGTTCAATAATAGTAGCATTCTTGGTTTCCAAGGTGATTTGGCTACCCTTTAGAAGCATTAGCCTTAAACATGCTTATATCTTTGTTGACATACACAAATATCGAAGGTATTGCAAATACTGTTAATTGTCAGTGACCTCAGAATTAGCTACATATTGGTAAAAATTTGTGCACTGATTACTCTGCCATTATCATTATTTGCTTTCCCCAAGACATGCCTTTGGTTGGAAAACTATCTTTGAAATGATCAAATATTTATTAAATATCTATTATATGTCATGTGCTTGAATTATAGGGTTACAAGTAATATGCCAATGACTTCAGACAAAGAAAAATGAGGGCCAACTGGAGTAGTCAATCATTCCAGAGAAGGGTAGGAAGTTGAAGAGTAAGTCAGCAGAGCAGCCAGAACAAAGGCCTGGGGAATGGACTGTGAGTCTCACACAAGGAGGGCTATCAGATCAGTTGGAACCAAAGATTTAAGAATGAACAATTATTGGGCAAATTTTTATTCAAGCCTGAAAAGTTTGGGCTGGATATAGTAGTTATAAGAAAGTCACTTTAAAGATTGAGCAAACCATTAATTTATGAGAGGCGGTATTTGGGGATGGTTAGTCCAATCACATCAGAAAGGATGGCTGAAGAAGAGAGACTGCAAGACATGAACATCGGCTGAGGGACGGCTGCTCTATTCTGGATGTGACATGGTTGTGATGGCAGGAACAGTAAAACAATTCTAGAACCGAGAACCATTTAGAAGAACAAAGAGTTAACAAGGCTTTGTGTTTAATAGGATATAAGAGGCTGACTGAAAGAAATAAGCCATAGAGAAGTGTTAGGAATTTTTGTGATGTGAAATCTAAGGTTCAGATTTGGCAGATCTCAAGCTTGCTTTGACAGAGAAACAAAATCAAAGTGAATGAACCTGTTGGCCTGTTATTAACTTAGCAACTCTTCCTCCAAGTTTTTCAAAGACCAGATAAGGATGTTGAAAGAGAATCAAGAGTGAATGACTATCCAAGACTTCCCTCCCAAAGGAAGAATGCTGTCCAAGTTAGAAATGGGCACTTGCTTTATGAGAAAAGCTCATGAGCTCTTTTTGAATGGAAACTCTTCAGCACAGTGAAAGCCGGTGTATTCGGGGCTGTATCCTCATGGTTGCTCCATTCTATTGGAGCAACTGAACAAAACAAAACATCCTCATATTGGGAATAGTGGTCAATTGTGAATGGAGAACAGTGGGGAAGGGAGACCATGCGGTCAGGCCTGGAAAGAGACTATCATTTCAGCATTCATGTGCCTGCTCTGATCCCTGAGATTTTGTTCAGAATTCCAAGTATTAGAGGGCAAATACAGAGGGCCGAAGAGAAAGGATTGATAAAATTATGGACTGTCTTGTCAGAAAGAATTCACATCTACATAGACACAGATTCTGCATATAATTTTGGGGTGCTTATGGACTTCCCGAAGCTTTATTATGTACTCCAAGTTAGGATTACATGGTTTATATTCTAAATATCACACATACATAGCTACGTGAACACATACCATACCTAAGTGAGTACATATCCATCCATCCAGCCATCTCTTTCACCTACACCTATTTCTGATTAGGCAGGATTTCTGTTCTGACCAGAAGGGAACAGGAGTGTGGAGCAATGCAAAGGTAGGTAGGTCTTTCTATGTTGAAGCAATAAAAAAGAGCAGAAACCTGAGTATCTCCAGATAGAACCTTGTGTAGACAAACATACCTTTGCCTGTGTACTTTGAGTGCTCTGAGACTGCTGGGTAAACATATTCATTTATCTTTGTTCTCAGCATCCTTACCTAGACCAAGTCAAGTCCTAGAAAGATATTGTTTCAAACTCATAGCCCAGGATTGTCCAAAAGCCCTAGCTCTTGTGGCTGGTAACAGGTACAAATCAGGAGCGGCCTGCAGTAGGCTTGCTCTGCTTAGTCTAGTCCTGCTGTCTGGGAAGATGAGGGCACACAAAACAATGAAGGAACATAAGGTAGGAAAAGGAGGGAAAATAGAGGTGAGACTGAGAAGGGACAGATTAGAAAAGAGATGAGCAAATCAGAAGGAAGTAATAGAGAATAAACTTAATGTGTTACAGATAATTTCTCAAAAAGATTACCCAGAAAATTTAGCTCAGCACTCAAAGACAATTTAAAGGATATGTAAGACAAACTAGAGAAGCCACCAGTCCCTTAATAACTGACTACATGCAGTAGGTATTGAAGAACATAAAGGTAAATATAGATGCCTAGAGTATCAATACAGTACTTACAGAAAATATTTTTATTCTCTAAGACTTAGCATATCCTGGAATTAACGAAAGCTGAAATCTTTTTACATGTTCACTGGATTTCCATGGGAGAGTCTCGGGCTGCTACATGTTAAAATCTGAAATCTGCCTTGTGAAAGTTCAGCAATACCAGTCCACCTGGTGCAAATGTCTCTCAGTTGAATGAGTTCAGACAGTCTCCATCTGCCAGCTATGCTAATGCTCATACAATCAATACCGTGACTCCTTAGCCCACGCGTCTCAGACCTGCCTTGGCCACTGTGATGCCCGCTCCACTGTGGGTCCACAGCAGGTAAAGGGGCCTACGCTGCACTGGATGTCGACCTTTAGAGGTAGCGAGTGGGAAGACGGGGGCATGGAAGTGAGTGAAGGAAGAGGGAAAATAGAGATGAGACTGAGAAAGGAGAGATTAGAAAAGAGATGAGCAAATCAGAAGGAAGTAATAGAAAATAAACTTAATGTGTTTTAGTTCCTTGTTCCTGTTTTAGTTCCTTGTTATTCATAGTTCTAGGTATTTTGAAAAGAACTCCCTAGGTTCTGGACCAGAGAACACCTGAGTTGGTGAGTAGTAAGGTGCTGAGGATGACTATCTTATCCTTAAACCACTGGAAATAAAAATGTGCTTTTTCAAGAATTCCTGGGCTATCATTGGGAAATAAAAATTTACTGGGAAAAGTCACAGTGTTCAGTTTGTTTTATTGTGCCATTCTGTTCAGTAAACTGTTTTAACCTAGAGCAACTGCTCTAAGGGCATGCAGAGAAGAAACTAGAAAGATGAAGACTCCACTTAGGACTCAGAAAGCCCCCGAGGGGTGATGAAGATAATCCACTTATAAACTGTGCCTACAATTGTTCATGGCCAAGTTTATAAAGGCACGGATGCCGGAAATACTCTTTCTCTTGGCCTGCGGAGGGTGTGAAGAATGGAAAGCCTAACACCAGGCGCTCATTGCTATTGATGTACACTGAAACTAATTGAGATGATACATTTGAACTTCTTTTCCCCTCTCTACGAGGGAAAAATGCCAGAGAAATTCAATTATTATTGAATCATAATCCTATAACATATTTCACTCATCATCTCATGCTTTTTGATCATCTGATTTCTTTTCATAATTCAAAGGGTTTCAGTGAAGACATAAAGTTACCCTGGTCTCCTTCGGTGAGGAAACTATTGCACTGAAACCCCCTTCAATGGAGCTCTGTAGGATCCAGCTCAGGGCTACATGGGAGCAGCTTGCAGGCTTTGATTGAGAAAACTTGGTCAAAACCACCGATATCTTCTCCCGTGGGTCTTTATCCTTGCTGTCTTTCATCTCTCCTCTTGTTACTACATTCTGTTTCGAATGAGAATTAAATTCCTCTCCCTTGCCCCATAATTTGACTCACTTTTCAATAATGTCAACGTACTATCAAAAATACGGACTGGGAAAAGCCAAGTGCTAGATATTCTTTCTATTGTAATGTGCAAGAGTATAAGAACTATTCAGCTCTAAGAAACAATGGTGATATAGCACATCTTATATTTTCCTGGTTAGAGCTGGAACCCATACTACTAAGTGAAGTATCCCAAGAATGGAAAAACAAGCACCAGATATATTCTCCAGCAAACTGGTATTAACTGAGTAGCACCTAAGTGGACACATAGGTACTACAGTAATAGGGTATTGGGCAGGTGGGAGGGGGGCGGGTATATACATACATAATGAGTGAGATGTGCACCATCTGGGGGATGGTCATGATGGAGACTCAGACTTTTTTGGGGGGGAATGGGCATTTATTGAAACCTTAAAATCTGTACCCCCATAATATGCTGAAATAAAAAAAAAAAATAAGAATGAACGATCACTGACCTCCTCCTTGTATCTGTACTTGGTATTTCTAATTGCAGTTTCACTTAGTCCTTACAACTACCCTAAAGTGTAAACAAGTCATCTCCATTTTACAGATAAGGTTAAACTAATGGGGGTTATGCGGCTACTAGTTAAGTGGCAGAGTTGGGATTCAAACCCTGGTTTGCATTTTGTTTCCACTTCAAGTTGCAAAATGAGTAGACTTTGGGAAGAGACAGAATCCTGTGTCCATAGAATCTATATTTTATGTACAATCTATGGATTATATGAAGACATGAAGGATCTTTTAGGATCTATGAATCATATAAAGCTGTTTAATCCAAGAAAAAATTCACTTAGCAGCTCTGAGGATTCTGATTTTATACATAAACTGGATTAAAAGGAAGCCCTATTTCTACATCTCAAGGGAGAATTTACTGGAAAAGGAAAGGAGAAAGTCACCATGGCCTTTTTTTTCCTCCTGAATTATGTCTGTAATTAAACTGAGTGTAGGCATAGCACAGACAACTTTTCTTTAATTGGTCCATTGGTATGAACACCTATCAATTAAGGGAAAGATGAGATCAACAGTTGTCAAGCTTAAGTCTTGGGTTCATGCTGAGATATCAAATTGCTATTTCCTCGAACCTTCCATCAAATCAAGTCTGCCGAGGAGTGGCTGCAAGAAAGCAGCTTTGCCTTTCAGTTGCCAGTATTTGGCTTAGGGGGGAGGGCACGTGATAGAATTCTGGCCAAGAAGACATGAGGGGAAGTCAGCTGAGGGCCTGCTGAAAACATTTCCTTGCTGACAAAAATAAAGCACAGACAAGGAAACACTCTTCTTGCATGGTATGTTTTTGTGATGCTTGGAAATCCATCAGCCAACCCTGGACCACAGAGGAATCTTTGGAGGACGAAGCCAACATACCTTGAAGGAAGAGCAGAGAGATGGCAAGAACCCGGGTTCTTATGACATCAGTGGGCCACTGAAATAGCCAACCTCCAAGCTACCCAATTGTAAGACATCACATCATATGAAAGAAAATGTTTCTTTAAAAGAATATTTTAAGCCACTTGTCAGAGTTTTCGGTTATATGCAGTCAAAAGTATCCTAACAGGTGAATCTCCCAATGTGAAAGATAAAGATTTGGCTCACTTACAGCACTGTTCTCCTCCTCCTAGTATCCCATGGTTATATTTTATGATTGTAGGATGAAAAGGCTGTTCTTTGTAATTTAACTACCTAAACCATTCTTTCTACTTCAACTATTCTCCTGTGTGTACCCACTTTCAAGATGAGGTTATAAAAGACCCTTTATAAACTTTTTTCCTCCATCTATTTTCCATTCCCCAGTCCTCTTTCTGCCCCTCACCTCCTATTTTCTCCCAGCCACATTTTCACTTTTGCATGTTTACATGTAGAAGGTAAACATGTACATACTGGCCTGCAAGCACAACTGAGCCCTTCATGCTTTGTCAGCACAACAATTCACGGAAACCAATAAAAAGCATTTAGGCCACTGTGTGTGTACGTAAGTAGTGCTCAGTGTACATGAGTCGTGCTCTGTGCTCTGTCAGTACTGCTAAGGATGACGTTCCCTGCTCCGTCCGTCAGTCACAACCCTCAGGCCTCTCAATGAGGATGCTTCTAGAAGTTTGTTCTGTACGTACACCAAAAATTGCTTGCATAGTTTTTTTCTTTTCTGAAAATTTCCAATTGACTTTCCTTTTTCGTGCATTATATTTATCATACCTTAAATTTTCTTTTTCAACCTCTTAATCATACTAATTTCTTGAGTCTCTTCTTTCCCCTAAAGAGCCTTCCCCAAGGGAGTTGTAGCCCATTATTCCAATATGGACTGGTTCTTTTCTAATATTGCTTCATGGCTAGCCTTTTATTGTTCTTCTGAGTGGATCAAGTGATTTTCAGATACTATGTTTTCTAAATTCTGGGGTTTGTTTACTTGCTTTGAATCCATCCTCAAATGGTTCTCTAGGAAGAAATGCATAAAAAGTAAAATTTCCAAGTCCTTATACATCTGAAAATGTCTTTATCATGCCTTGAGAATTGGCTGATACACTGTTTGGATATATAATTCTAGGTAGAAATCATTCTTCCTCAGAGCTGAGAAGGTATCGCTTCATTATCTCCTAGCACTTAGTGCCATCAATCACATCTGATGCCACTGACTTATGTCACTCTCTCTGGAGCTTTTAAACAACTTTTCCTTACTTTTGGCATTCTGAAAATTCATGAGGCTGTGTTTAGGTGAAGCTATTTTTCTGTTCACTGCACTGGGCACCCAGTGGATCCTTTTCACATGAAGACTTGTGCCCTTTCTCCATTTTAGAAAAGCATTTCTACTGATTCTTTAGTAATTTCCCCTCCTCTCTTGAGTAATTTCATTTTCTGTTTCTTTTTCTGAGACTCCAACTAGTTGGATCCTTGGCCTCTAAGTACAGGAAGGATCAAGATTCTAAAAAGGCTCTTGTCTTCATGGGAGGGAGCTCTTCCTGGGAGCGTTATGTGGGGAGGTGCAGAAGGTGCCAACAGGTGGTTTTTCTGTAGGATGAGCAGGTGGGATGCCAGCTGTCAGGCTAAGGACCTCTCTACCCATGCCAGAATAAGGAGCATTTTATTCTGGGGCTCCAACACCAGAATCCTGACTTTCCCCTATTATTTCGTAAGACGGTTCTTTCAAGAATAAATACTAGATGTCAACATTTTGGAGGAGTGAATAAAATAGTGCTGTATGATATAATTTCACATTTACAAAATTTTCATTAATCCTTCTATTTTCAGTCTCTCTTGGCATTCCTACATTTTTTTTGAAGTGATGATTACGCACTTAGAACTTTCTGAGGCTCTCGTTGCCCCATTAACAATGTCCCGTCATCTTCCTATTTTCCAGAAATCTGACATTTTTGTTCATTGCTAAATTCCCTCCAGTTTTTCTTTTTCTCAGTTGTGGATTCATTCCTTTTTGTTCCTCTGTGAAAGTACAGTAGTGAGGTCTTCCATCTTGTACCCTACACATTATTTAAACCTCACAAGCTCTGTTAAACATATTAGAGATGATGCAGGACATTTTAAAATAACTTTCAATGTGTGGCATGAGTCTTCCTCCAGTGGTCAGGAAGGAGCAGAGCACTGCTTATTTATGGTACCTAAGCAGGCACACGGGGAGGAGGAAGCTGTTGATGATGTCCACTGTACTGGGCAGAATAGTTTTCTAATTGCTTTTACCTCCAGACACCAATGAAGAAGAGACATGCTGGGGCTCTAATGTGCTGACCCCTAAAAGTATAGGATTCCTGGAGTCACCAGCTCCAGTCTCACTGAGAGGCCCAGCTGACCAGTGAGGCCACCCAGCTCAGGGCTGGGCTGGTCCCTGCTGGCTTCGTTGCTGTGAGGGTGATAATGAACAGCGGCAGAAAAGAGTGTCAGATGGCTCTGAGCCTGGCAGGGGGAAGAGCGTCTGCACCTTGATGTGGCGTGGAGAGGTGCCAATCAGTCCCATTAGCAGCAGGAAGATGGTGGCAGGGGCAACAGATTGCATGTGACGGTGATGACAGCAGCAACAGTGAGAATAGGCTGGCAGCTGTTCAGACACCAGAAGAGCAGCCACTGGGCAGTGACAGCAGCTACAACTGCAGGAGAAAGTGTTGACAGTCTTAGGGCAACACACGCCTAATACTTTGATGTAATATACTGAAATCGCTTTCAACACACAGGATGTTGCTTTCTAGGTAATGTGGTTACAAGAAAAGACTTCAGTATGCTTAAAGATGCCTATGACAGGCGGCCTCTTTTCATAACAAAGGTCAGATGGCCTCATAAAAAGCCTTTGTCACCATCCTAATTGCAGATTTCAAGGAGTTAATTTCAAGGAGTTAATAGAAAGGTGAGTATTTCTAGAAAGGCTATACTCTTTGTTGTCCTCAGGTGGCAATAAAGAGTCATAATGTGTAATCTCAGCCGGCAGGGGTTACTAGGGAGATCAGGCATTTAGTATTTTAAATCATGACTTGATAAACTTCCTGTCTTCTTATTAACCACAATGGAGAGATTTGACGACAAACGAAAACCTAGAAAAGAAAAATCTTTGTTGCAAATACAAAAGAATTCTGTTAGCTGATCTTAGCTTTAATCTATAATGGAATCTTAGATTCATTTACATAGAAGTTTCCTTCTCTTAACTAGAGGCATCCATTCTAACTTTGGAAGTGCTATTTCTTCAGTAGCCTACTGCAGCATAATTCCTTTCCTAGTATAAGAAAATCTTCTTATAGCTGTATGGAGCCACGCATCAGATTTTGAACTAGTAACACTTCTCTCTACTCTCCCAAGTGTAATCTGCCTCTTCCACTTCTTGGAAGTTCCTTAGTCCCAATTAGCTCCACAATCAACTCTTAATAATAATAATAATAAAATCACCAGGACTATTAAAAGCATTTCCTTAATTCCAGTGTCTTTCCTCAACCATAAAAGTTTTTTTCCTTTTGGAGAGAGAAACAAACAAACCAAAAACAAAACACCAAAAAACAAACCTCTCTGCCATTCCCTACCACTACTCTTAATTTTTGTTCTTATTAGTTTTTTAACAAATAGCTTTATTAAGATATAATTCACACACCATATCACTCACCAATTTAAAGTGTACAATTCAATGGCTTTTAACATATTTACAGATACATTCCACCCTCACCACTGTAAATCTTAGAACATCTCCATTACCTCAAGAACAAACCCTGTACCCTGTAGCTACCATCCCTGCCTCCCTACTCCCCACTCAGCCCTAAAGCAAACACTAATCTACTTTCCATCTCTATAGATTTCCCTATTCCAGACTTTCATATGAATGGAATCTTATAGTATATGGCCTTGGTAACTGGTTTCTTTTACCTAGCATAGTGTTTTCAAGGTTCATCCATGTTGTATGCAGCATCCATCAGTACTTCAATCCTATTACTGCCAAATAATAACCCACTGTATGGATGTACCACGTTTTGTTTGTTCTTTCCTCATTAATAGAGACATGGGTTGTTTCTACCTTTTGGCTATCATGAACAATGCAGGTATAAACATTTGTAGATAGTCTCTCGGTGGACATAAGCTTTCATTTCTCTTTGGTATATGCCTAGGAGTGAATCTTACGAGATTTTAACATCCTTTTGTTACCTAACCCCCCTCCCCTTAATTCTTATCACACTGTACTGCTCTCCCATTACTGGGCCTACTGTACCACCCTGTGTACAAACAGGTATCTTTATCTTTGCAGCTCCAGGAGTGATTAGCTCTCACATACATTCAGTCATGCATGACTGAAATGACTGACCCCTTGTCAATTTGTCATAACCTCAAGCAAGTGACTTCTGTAAGAAATGATTCAGATATCGAAACAGTTTAAATTATATGCTTTATGCTTGTACACGGCTATACTCATGGAAATCAGTGGAAAGAAGCTCCCAGTGGTAGATGCGTAAGAGCCTGAGAACAGGTTATTAAAAAAAGACCACCAAGTCCGTACAGCGAGGAGGAGATGTAGCGTACAATAGATGAGGGAAACTCAACATGTTTTAGATAATGGGTACGTCATCCCTCAGTATAAGAAAGATAACCCACTGGTTATCATCTAGATAAGGTCTGCTTCCCTTATCACACTAAGAGAAAGCACCCGGTGGGCATCCTGTGGTCACAAGGTCCACTTCCTTCTGGTCCTTTCTAACTCCTCTGAAAGACTGAAGGGGTCTAAGGGTCCTTCCACATCTGTTTGCTAGATATACCGACGTAGCTGAGAATGCTCTTCCAAGGCAATGTCTAGATTGGGCCAGATTCCTCTCAGGAAAAAAGGTACAAATTTGAGGATTATGTATAAGTGGCCCCCAGCTCTTCACCTCTGCTGTCCTCCAAACTGATCAGAGGTATACAGGTAGTCTCTTCACCTAGCACTTTAAGGGTAATTTTCTACATTATGATCATGAACTCTGGGGCTCAGGAAAAGAACCCGCGCACCCTGGGGAGAAATCTCCATTGGAGGCAGAAGGCTAGTACCAGGTTAGCACTCAACAACCTAAGTGAGGACACTCATCTTCTGAGCTTAGGCAATGGCACCATGCCACTGTTAGCAACCGTGGAGTCCAGCCACCCTCCACGCCGGGGCTGACCTAAGGACTCCATGCTCTTCTGCTCAAGATTTCACTTTCTGCTCTTTAGTAGCAGGAAAATATCTCATTCTCACATAATCGCAGTTCTTTTATTTTGTTTTGACTTACAGTTTAGTTGCATTCAGATGGTAATTAATTGTGTTATAGTTTCTACTTTAATTTCCTTAAGAAAAGAGATGCAAATTGATGTGGGCAGAGCAGATATTTTTAAAGCTAAGAAAGAACATGATATCAATATCAAAAGCTAATAAAGCTAATAATCTTTCTGCATTTACTTAGTAACGGGGACCTAAGTATGTGTAGATAGTGAACAGAAGTTATAATTATCATCACATAGTAATTTTTTGTTTGTGAAAAAGTACCCACAGCAATATTACTGTATTTTTAGAGAAGGCGGATATTATGGTTAGTGGGGTTTACGTGACACCATTAGGATTATATCAGAAACAGGGAGAGGAGGTTCAAATCGCTGATCATGCCCCATCTTCAGAGGATTCTGTGAATACTAACCCCCTTCTCCTCGGGTTGCCTGTAACTACCCTAGGGGAACCAGTGTGAGAGCTTCCGACGTCAGCCTGCAGGGGGCACTGACATCTCCAGGAGGGACCCCAGGCTGAGTTTAGCAAATCTGGGTTCTAGTCCTAGCAGAGTCATTCACCGGCCCCTTCCTCCATCTCTCTGATGACACCATTTCAAAGATCCTATCCAAGGAAGACTTCCTGAGTTTCAGAACATAAGATCTAAGTAAGCTGAGCCAACCAGAACTCTCCTCTTACCAAATTCTAAATTTATCTCTGCCCTCGACTGCCTTCTCCTTCACCAGTCTCATGAAAACTGAAAAATCAGCTCATCCAATTCAGTTTTTGTTGCTTTTCCCCTCATATTCTCAGTCCTCTTTCGCTGCCTTTTTCAGAGAGGAGCAGGGAGGGGATATTTTGCTTTTATTTCCTCCTCAGCTCATGAGAGTGGAACTAAATTAATTCACATTCATAAAAACCTTCAGTTTCACAGGAGGAATATAAATCTAGATTACTATTATTTCTGGTAATTTCAGCATCTATTGTTAATCAAAGTGACAAAGGACAACAAATGAATATATTTTCAAAAGGCTTTTCTTCAGTAGCAATCACCTTGCAAGTTTTATTTTTGTATGAGCCCCCCGAACACTAAAACAAAACACTTGTCACTTCCAGGGTTAAAAAAGAAATTCTTCTTGGAACCAATTAAATCCAAAACTATACAGTATAACATGCTTGATTTTCTTATAGGTACAGTTTCAGGAGAGCAGAAGCATCCCAAAATTATACTTTGTAAACTTCTCTTTTATTAATAGCCTTTGGTTTTTGAGAAAGTAATCTTTCCTCTGCCTACAATATTCTCCTTCCTTCTAAATCTTACATCTTTCAGAGCAGAGCTTAAAAACTGCTTTTGCAACATTT
Organism: Microcebus murinus; assembly: GCF_040939455.1. Taxonomy (NCBI): domain Eukaryota; kingdom Metazoa; phylum Chordata; class Mammalia; order Primates; family Cheirogaleidae; genus Microcebus; species Microcebus murinus. The sequence goes on along the minus strand of NC_134112.1, from coordinate 85,321,572 downwards.
TCTCCCATTATTTCAACCCACTCTGAGTAATGTCCCAGCAACACCTCTACCTCCTTCCATAAAAATATCTTTCCATAAAATAATTATTTTTAAATGTCTATCTTCTTTGACACCTAATAAACTCAGTACTAGGTTGTCTGCTTTACTCATTTATTACTTAAATTTTATTCACTCGACAAACTTGTATGGGTGTAAGAGTTACCTTTTGTTTACCCAGCATCTGTCCCTCTTTTTGGAAACATAGTCTTGCTCTGTTGCCTAGGCTAGAGTGCAGTGGCATCATCATAGCTCACAGCAACCTCAAACTCCCAGGCTGAAACAATCCTCCTGCCTCAGCCTCCAGAGTAGCTGGGACTACAGGTATGTGCTACCATGCCTAGCTAATTTTCCTATTTTTTGTAGAGACAGAATCTTACTGTGCCACCCATGCTAGTCTTGATTTCCTAGCCTCAAGCAATCCTCCTGCCTTGGCCTCCCAAAGTCCCAAGTGCTATGATTACAGGCATGAGCTACGACACCTGGCTTGTCTCTCTTCTTTTGGTAACCAAACCTACCTTTCCCTGGAATATATTCTTTGAGGTTGGACTGATCAACCCTCCACAACAGGTGTAGACAGGTGATTTGGATTGTCCAATCAGAATGCTCCATTTCCTCTTAGCCACAGCAATTGGCTCAAAAGTGGACAGAGCCCATCAAGAGTCCTTCCATGGATTTTGGAAGACAGATTTCCCTTTTCATAAGATCTCCACATAAGTTGTGGCTACCATTTTGCCACCAAAGGGAGACAGGCTGTGTAATAATAAAGCCAAACAGATGCAAGTAGAAGCAAGAGTTGGAAGAAAAAAAGGAGTCCTGCTGACATGGTTTCAAGCCTTGGATAAAGCAAGCCTAAAACGAACTATCCCTTGAAAGTCTCAGTTTCATGATTCAATATATTTCCTTTTTTGTCTTAAACCAGTTGAAATTGGGGTTTCTGCTCTTTGGAACTGAACAGAGTCCTGACAAATGCATGGACTGCCTACTATATCAGTCACTGAGTTAGGGGCATATAACCTGGAGCCCGAAGTTTAGATATGTGGGTAGCTAAATCCCAAAGATAACCCCTAATGGACCATGCTTCCTGTTATTGCTTCTGCTTAGTCCTCCCTATGTTAAATCTGGGCTATCCCTGTGATTTGCTTTAAGAATGTGACAGAGTGATTTAGCCCAGGGTTTAGCCCAGATTATTCCCCATGTAGTAAGCAAGCCTGCCTGGGCTTCTGAGATGGAAAATGGACTCTGCCTCATTCCGAGACCAGTTCTGGGTCTAGGTCTTAAAAATGGCTTCTACTTTCATGCTTTTGGAGCCCTAAGTTACCATGTATCAAGTGTGACTACCCTGGATGAAGACACCATGTTAAAACCACATGGAGAGGGGGGCATCGCTGAGACAGAGAGGGAGCTAGGCTAGGGATCCCCACATCCCAGCTGAGCCCAGGCTTCCAGCTATTCCCACCGAGTCAATAGACATACGAGGCAAGACATTTTGGACGTTCCAGGCCCAACTGCCACCATACTAAAGCCCTGTGGGAGACCCCAAGGCAGTCCAGAGAAGAACCTTACAGCTGAGCTCCATTTAATCTGCTAAATCAAGAGAACTAATACGGTTGCTGTTTTAGGTACTGAGTTTTAGGATGAGTTATTATACATCAATAGATAGTGGAACAAATGTCTAGATCCAATAATTAAGTAGCCAAGCTTCAAGGGATGCAATCCAGCTAATTTTTCTTTCTCTTTAAAAATAAAATTCTTCATAGATAAATATTATGTTATATAATATTCATAAATATTCACACAAATATTTGCAAATATTATAAACATGTAATATAAATATATAATATGATTTATGGATTATCCCACATATAATATCATGTTATCAGTTATATAATATACAGAGATACAATGTAGGTCAAAACTTTAATAGTGATAATAACATGCAAGACTCCAAACTTTGCTGTGGATTGACAGAAATAAAAACTGAAATTTACACTTCTACTACATTTCACTATGTATGTATGTGACAATTAGGGTTCAAAGTTGCAGAGAAGGGATTACTGAAAGGATACTGGGTAACTCTTAGATGAACTGGGAAGGCTGGAGAATGAGATTGGAAAGTGAGCAGGAATAAACAAAGCTGGGCAGCAGCTGGGATCGTGGCCAGAATTGCTCCAGAATCACTCTTCAAAGATACTTCATGAAGATACCACTGCTGCTGCTGCTAAACACAGAACACCAAGTCTTGCTCTGCTGCCAGCAGAACTGATGTTGGCCACACCATGGCCACTGCTGCTGCCGCCACCTTAGGTAACTGGAAGTTGTCACTGCTTTTGCTACTGCCTCATGGGATTCTCCATGGCCCCTGTACCTGGGGTCCCCAGCTCCCTGATCAGCATTTGGAGTAGGTACATCTGACTGGTCTGATGGGTTTAGCCCAGGTTGTTCCCCATGTAGTAAGCAAGCCTGGCTGGACTTTTGAGATGGAAAATGGACTCTGCCTCACTCTGAGACCGGGATGCAGGGAATTCTCTAAACACAGATTTAGAAAAGAGGTAGCAAAAAATTGACAGACATGCCACTATAATTTTTCCTTTTAAAATGACTGGATTTTCTATTGATAGAGCAAAAGACATAGCTTCTTGCTTTCTCCTCCTTTTTGAATATTTTAAACTAATTTAGAAAAACCATACCAACTTCTAAAGAGCTATTTTAAGACAATTTCTCCATTGTGTTACCACCATCTGTAAGAGTTCTGCTGAGACTCTGGGAATTGAGGTGTGTATCTGATGGTCACCCCATTCTCCATGTGCTGTCTGGTCCAGCCTTCCTCCTGGACTTGGACACCCTCTAATGCTGCTGCCATGCCAGGACTCTCTGAGGTCCCACACCCCTTATGGTCCTGTTGTCCCCATCAATGACTGTGGTCATTCCTAGACAGGTCTTAGGTGCTGTGCTAAAATCACTTTCTCATAATCTTTTTGGTATTCTTTTGTTTATCCCTGCAGGCCTACTAAGTAGCATCTCCTTTCAATTTTCTCAGGGAATACAAAAAGTCTCATACCACCTTTAAGCCCTTTCAACTAGGAATATCCTGTCAACACTGTTTAACAGAATCAACAAAAACAGTGAGCATGTGGTATATCTTCTTGAAATACAAATAAATGTATTACATTGTCATAAGGTGTATAGCACAATGGCTAAACTACAGATAGACCTGGCTTTGAACCATGGTCCTGCCATTTACTAAGAGTGTAGACCTCAGATTATCTAATCTTTCAAAGACTGAGTTTTCCCATTTGTAAAATGAAAATGCTAATACCCAAGCACACTAGGTTAGTATAACGATTAAATGGGATAATGTGTATAAATCACATAAGTGCCTTGCACAAAGTACTCAATAACAGTAATTATTAATATTAATAAGGTATATAAAATAATTATTTTAACCAATTTGTTATTACTAGTCTTATGGAAAAAATGAAATGCTATGAGAGAATCATAAAGATACAAAAACTCTACGATGCATTATGAAAAGAAAATGAAGGGTTATAGTTAATCAGATATTTATTCTGAGATATATTGAGTCACCAATTTTTTAAAGACGGAATACAGTAAAATATATATGTAATGTTACAACTATGCTAAATGTAATAGTATTCTTCTTTGATAATGAATAAGGATATTTTAGACCCAGGGGCAGACGTCATGAACTCCAATTATCATTGCAATGACAAAGCACAGAAGTTGCAGTTAGTATAATTGTCCCCACAGAAGAACTATTGACAACCAATTCTTACTGTTGCTCCGTTTGGTTCTAAATATAAATATTAGTTCAAAGAAAGAGATTAACATTGCAAAAGGAAAAAGCAACTTATTGTTCTACGAGAAAGACAGCTTGGTCTGGGAGCTTAAGCGTATCTTGGAAGCTAGGACTTACCAATAGTTCACCGATTAGGAATGGATAAGAAAGATTAGACAGAATCGAAAACTGCAATGTTAACATTAATTATTTGAATTGAAAAGACATGTGGCCATGTCCAGTGTCATATTTTTAGGGGTGAGCCAGCCTTGGTGCAAACAGCAAGACATCTGTGTGTGATCGCATGTCTTGATGGCTAAGATATGGGCCTCCCTACTGTATCTGTCTGGGTAAGGGTCCCTCTTAAGGTGGCTGCCAAAAGAAAATTTCTTTCTCATTGTCTGTGTGAGTTAACACAGATGTTGATATTATTCTAGCAGATCTCTGCAGGTTCTACTAGAAGAAAGGAACCCCAGGAAAGGAGCGGCAGCCTTTATTGGAAAACTGCATTTTTTTTTTTTTTTAATTATAAAAAGGGGAAACAGCCATTACAGAGTCTTTGGCTTGAGGGCCCATAATTTAAACATATGCCATCGGTGAGAAAGAGCCTCAAAATGCCTGGGAGCCAATTCTTCCCCTCTGTACAACAAACAGTAAATATTTAAGGCTCATTAGAGGAACTGGCAAATAGCTGATAGCCAATAGCTACAAAACTTAACTAAGGCAATCATCTCCCTGGCAGACATATGCTTTCCTTGTTCAAATGTTGGTTATGTGTCATTATCATTTCAATACTTACGTCCCTGGAGAACTATGAAACCAAGAAATGAAGAAAGCAAAATTTTTGAAGACTGAAAAATGAAAATTCTCCTATGCCATATAATTAAAGTTAACAAAAGAAACAGACTCCCCTTCATGGTGCAGGGAGAAGCTGAAGCTTCAAATGACTGATTTGCCACAGCAAGTAATTACTTTATGTTTTTCACAAACATTTGAAACCCATTATTATTTTCAGAGTGGCACACATCAACAGACGACTGTCACCTAAGGGAGAAATGGGGAACTGGGCTGTAATTAATTTCTGGTCGAATATATCATGAAGCCTTTAATGTTGTCAATAAAAGGCTCTAGCCACTAAAAATCCCCAAGCTCTCCCTCCCTCCTAGGTCCCCAATACCCCAAAATGTTTAATCAGCGTCTCTGTGAAACAGATTGCCTAGAGGAGAATGAGATGCAGCGTCAATGCCTGCTGAAAAGTCGAGGCCATTGATCCACTCTTTCCCCTGACCGTGCATGTCAAGAGAAAGAAGTCAATCAAGAGCTGGCCTCTCCTACCCCACTTGTTTTTTTTTTTCTCATTTTACTCTATCTGCAATTGAGAAAAATAGACGGTGCACAATTCTTTGGAGGAATTTAGACATGCAGATGCCAGGCAATGGAAATCATTACCGCAGCAACTGAAGCCTGTATCGTTAAAGGTTAGAACACAAAGATTTAAGAGTGCCTCCAGGAAAAAGTGAAATGGCTGATCTGAATAAAACCTTTCCATCAATTGGAAAAACCACAGCACAGCGAAGGAGATGAAGAGCTACAGCAGATGTGACATTTATGTTTTTGAGTACCTACATGTTTATTTTTTGAATTACCGTTCAGAGCCTTAAAAGACCTTTATAGGTCATGCAAAGGCAGTAGTCAGCTGCTATCTGTCTCGCTCTCCTGTACGTGTGGTGAGCAAATGCCACAAGCACAATCTGGACTATAATAATAAACACTTCATCCCTCGTTCGTTCATTCGTACACACACACACACACACACACATTAGTTTTTCCTCCCTCCTCCCTCATTCATTACTTCCTCCCTCATTCATTCATTTGTACACACATACATTAGTTTTTCCAGTCAATAAACATTAAAATGCCTGTTATGTGCTGTATATCCCAGAAATCTTTACAGTGTCTTTATGGAATTGGATTGGAGCTAATTTCCTTCCTTTTAAAATCCTTTCCTGGGATAGTCTCTCTTGAGAGCTAGGAGTTGAGGTAGACCTCTACACCTCTCTGCCCCATTTCCGGCTCTGTATCTTGGAACTGGACAAGTCAAATCTGCAAGAGACCCTACAGCTGATCTTCTAGTCTAACCCCTTATTTCACAGGTGAGGAAACTTCAGCCAAGAGTGCTGAGGCAACTTGCTCAAGTTTATGCAACGATCAAGGGTTAAATTTATTAGCCACACACTAGACAGACGAAATACCATTTAGTTCACGGCAAAAATTCCAACACCACAACTTGACTCTGCCTTAAATATGTAAACTGAGAATCATAATGGTGGTGACCTTGTGGGCTTGTTTTAATGATGATTCAACTCAAACCACAAAGGTGCTGTCAGGTTATTTTTACTTTCACTGCACGTGCAGTAGTAGACAAAACACTAAGGGAGACTAAAGGAGGAGGCTGAAAGGAAAACAGCCTGGATGTACATGGACCTCAAAGAAAATGGGGTCAGGCCAGTATTTCCCCAAGAGTGTCCATGAATTACCTCCGTCAGGATCTCCTGGGCACTTGTTAAACTGCATATGCCTGAGCCCTATCCTCAACCTTCTGAATCAGAACTTTTAGAGGTGGAGTTTCTACTTAAAACAAGTTCCCCAGGAAATTCTTACATTCTTTAGCCTTTGAGAACCACTTGGGTAAGCTGCTTATTGTATTAAAATAAAAGCACAGGCATATGCATCTGGGACTAATGACGCAGTTGGCCAGTGCTGTGGACCATGTGCTAGTTCTAACTTGTGGTGCGGTTCCCAGCTAGTGGTGCTGGGCATTAAGTGCTACTGCTCCAGGACAGTCATTTGGAAGGTCAGGAGAAGACTAATAATCAGTACAGAACACCTGATGACTGAGCAAAACCAACCCTGTAATACCTAACAAGGCAGGAGGAATGTGCAGAGCCCTCGACCATCAAGCTGTTAATTAAAACTGCCAGCAATAAGAACTCAATGGAAATCAAGGGGGGGGTAAGACACACAACCAGAAAAATAAAGGAAAAGAAAATGTTTGAGAAGAGCCTAATTGAAAATGAAATCATATTTTAATTAAACAAAGCAAAACAAAGATCAAATATTCACCAAAATGATAGCCTTATTCAACATGGTATATGTAGACCTTGGGGTTGGATTGACCTAAGTTTGAATCTTACCTCTATTATTAATATATAAACAGAGTTTATTTAACCTCCTTAATATTTAGTTTTTCCAACTATAAAATGCAGTAATAATATTAGTAGCTACATATAGAGTTTCAGGGAGGATTCAGGGAACCAATGTAGGGAAAGCATTCACTATAATTCATATCATATATTGAGTTCAATGATATAATAGTAATAATTAGTCTCTTATTAAAATGGTAATATGCCATCATCATTGAGAGAGAGTAACCAATTTAGGCCTCTAGGATTTACACAAAGATACTTGCCTTCGAGGAGCTGTCCTTGTTTTAGAGAAAGCAGTTTAGAGTCAAAGGCTAGGTACAAACACAACTTCTTGTTAATTTGCTTGCTAAAGATGCTCTCTAAAACATACATGAGAAGTCATATACACCAAACATATTTTGAAGCCCAAATTACATTCATAAACACTTTATATTGCTGACTATGAGGCTATTACAGAGAGGGAGAAAAAAGAAAAAACCCAGAAAGAAAACAACCAAACAAAATACAATCATGGTAATTAGTCACAAGAACTTTATAAAAGTGGAGAGGGAGAATGTGCTAATAAAAATTAGAGCAATAAAATATTTAAAAGATGGCTACCAATGAATATGGCACATAACAAAGTATTAATTTAAGAGCATAGAAAAATCAGGGAAAAAAAAAGAAGGCTGATAAAGAGAATAACTGATATGGACCAGACACACCGAGGAAGATTTTAAGAGAGCAAAAGAGCCTTCAGCGGAGTGCTGATCATGGAGTTCACAGTGGCCCTGTGGCCTGCCTTCAGTACTCTGGTCTTGTTGTCTTTTGATCAGCAAAGGGTGTAAGCAAAGCAGGGGGTGGGAATGGAGAAGAGGCCTTTTGGTATACCATGCAGCAGGCACAGGGAGGGGCTGAATAGGAAGCCTGGCCTTGAAGTGGTTTGTAAGGGGTTGGAGCTCTGTTTTTACAACAACATCAATTGTGCCTGTTTCCTACTTTTAAGCACCAAAATTTAAACACTACATCTCTATTTAGAAAACAAGAAAGGTCAGCTTCCAGCCTCAAGTTTTCCAGTAAGAATTCTAATAGAGTCAATAAATGATCATTCTTGAGCCTTAGTCACAGAACAAGCTTAATGTCTTTTCAGTACAACGCAATCCTTCCCCGGCAGAAAAATAGCCTCATTGGGTGGGTTAATTCAATTTCCTAACTATGATGACTACAGAGGTATTGCAGGATATATATATATAAACAGCACAATTTGATGAGAGATTTTGGACAAGTCACTACTGATTTCTGTTCCTTGGGATCTTTATTGGATAATAATAACACCTGCCATTTATGCTAATCTCCAAATCATTCCAATTCTAGCATATGTGCTATGAAGGGAAGACTGCTACTGTCTGCCAATAATCTTGAGGAACCCCAAATATACACTGACAATATATGTACAAGATATGGTGACATTAATTGAGCATAATCAAAAGAAATCTTAATCAAAGCTTCACATATAAAATATGCTTATAAAAAATCAAACATCAATTACTGACAGGTTATTTTTTTTTAGTCTTGTAAGTTCTCATTGTTCTCGGATGTCCTATGAAGGATATGAGAATCCTAATTAAACATTTAATTAGACATCAATTAATTATTACAATGTATGGAACCTACTATAAGTGTAATAAACACACAAAAAAAGGAGATCAGTAGAAAGTGATGTGGTCAGAAATGGGGTAGCAAAGTCAAATGAAGGTTTAAGAGAGATGTGATATTACTTAAATCTACCTATATAAAGATCTTTTAAAAAGTTCTTTCAGAGATCAGGACATACAAGATTTTGTTTCATTATTTAATTGTATTAACTGGTATATTTCCTTCTACCAGGCAACAAAAGCTATGTAACCCATCACATTTCCCATTTTACTCTGGCCCCTAGGGAAATTGGGGCTAGCTTTTTATAACTATTAAATTCAGGAGATTTAATAGATTTTTTTAGAGACATCATCATTAAAAAGAATTTTTAGCAGCAGACTAATATCTTCTACAAAATTAATCACAAATCCACATGGTTAATGATCTTGAGTTGAAAATCTGGAGTATTATAGGTAAAGCCTGGAGAAGGAATAGGTTACCTAGAATTAGAAAGGCAAACAAGCCTTTCCAATGGCAGGATAAAGCTGGGGGGACAAAAGAGAGAAAAGGATGCTGAAAATACTGTTTCTTCCTCAGAAGCAAAACCGCTCCTCTAGCAAAGCAGTCAAATAAAATTTTATTTGATAGGTGGGGGTAATTTCATCTTTTCAGCCATGTCACCTCTGAAGTCTACTTTGGGGGCAATACCCACTCTTACATTCAGAGACCTCACACATTCATCTTTCTGGATGTCTGTGGGTGTCTCCAGTAGGTGGCAGCATGTCATTGCTAATCCCCCTCTATCAACCGACACCCTGGTCACTCCATGTAGGAAAACTCATAACCTTTCCTGCACAAAACAAAAGTAATGTTCCTGGTGCAGTAGGTTTGTAGGAAATAAGTCTATGTAAACAGCTCCCCTGGGAGGAATTCGACATTCTCAGCCACGCCAGAGATCATTCCTGGCCTTAGAGAAGGTACAAGGATCAAGGATAAAGCAAGGATCCGAAGTAGTATGTTTACTTTCCAGGCTGGCTTTGTCACTCCCTGTCACCCTGAGGAAAGCATCCGGGACAGCTTACCGCAAACAGGAGTTAGAGACATTAAAATGAGAAAATGCCTTCATTTATTGCGAAGAAAGATGCTACATCAATTTATGGGGAAAGTATCATTTCTGTGCAGGCAGCAATGTGACCTTCATGAGATATCCTCTTTTGTCCCTTGTCCTTTGAGACTATTCCTTCCCTACCCTCTTCTGGGACTCCTCTTCCTTCTCATGCCTTTGTTGGTTCTTCCCAGGGGATTGTTATCCAACTACAGTATTTACCTCTTCTAATGGTTTTAAACAACACTATGCTGACGATTCCCCAAATCTATTTGTTCAATCCTGGCCTCTTCACCAAGCTTCTAGCTCACATATCCAGTAGCATATTAGACATATGCACTTGGAAGTCCACAGGCATCTTACACTCATCATGACCACTGATGATGTTTCCTCCATCAAACCTACTCCTTCCACAGGTTTATCTTACATGATGGCATTGTGAGCTGGTTAGATACCCATGTCAGAAACTGGAGAGTCATCCTTGACTCCCTTTTCTTTACTGTCACTATTCAATTGCTCTCCAAATCCTACAATGTTAGTTCCTTCACACTTATCAAATCTGTCTCCTCTACCCATTGCACCCCTAGCATAGATCTAGTTCAAGCCCTATACATCACTCTCTTACCAATCACCTTCCAATTGTTCTACAAGGCCTCCAGTTCCTTCTCCCTCAATCCAAGTCCTACATAGCTGCTGAAATGATCTACCTAGCTGACCATCTCACTCCTCCACTTAAAACCCTTCAGTCGGCCGGGCGCTGTGGCTCACGCCTGTAATCCTAGCTCTTGGGAGGCCGAGGCGGGCGGATTGCTCAAGGTCAGGAGTTCAAAACCAGCCTGAGCAAGAGCGAGACCCCGTCTCTACTATAAATAGAAAGAAATTAATTGGCCAACTGATATATATATAAAAAAAATTAGCCGGGCATGGTGGCGCATGCCTGTAGTCCCAGCTACTCGGGAGGCTGAGGCAGGAGGATCGCTTGAGCCCAGGAGTTTGAGGTTGCTGTGAGCTAGGCTGACGCCACGGCACTCACTCTAGCCTGGACAACAAAGTGAGACTCTGTCTCAAAAAAAAAAAAAAAAAAAAAAAAAAAAAAAAAAACCCTTCAGTCACCTAGGAGATAAAGTCCAAATGACTTTATTACCCCACAAGTATTTACTGAATGTCTACTACATGCCAGGTACTGGTCTAGGTCCTGGGGCTGCAGCCGTGAACAAAAAAAGTCCATGCCCATGAAGCTCATGTTCTACTTGGGGTAGACAGATAAAGAACAAATAAACAACTATATATAAAATGTCAGATATGTATAAAAAAATGAATCAGGGTAAGGAGAGCAGGGAGTGCTGGTGGGGGAAGAAGGCATGTCTTGAAAGAGAGAGGAGGAGAGAAGGGCTCTGAGAAGGAGGCATTTGTAGCTTGCCCTGAGCTTATCCCTGCCTTCCCCTCAGTTCTCACCTTTCAACACCCCTTCCTGGAACATCTGCTTCAGTCTCCCTGAACCCCCTTTCTCTTGGAAATGGCTCTCTCTGTACCCTGGATAATTCCATTCAAGACTAATATTAAGCATCACCTTCTCCAAAAATTATTTCTTTATCTCCTACCTCTCAGGATGGATTAGGGAAACTAATGAGCCAGATATTTCCTTTACAAAGTTCCTCCTTCAATGAGAGTATAAAACTTGAGCTACTCATTTCCTATGTCATATCATTTTGGATTTTTAAAGCTTTAAAGCTCAACCTCTTTTTTTTTTTTAAATAGCTTTATGAAGATATAATTCTCATACCAGACAATTTGCACACTTACGGTGTATAATTCAAGGTCTTTTAGTATAGTCATAGGATTGTATTAATACAACCATCAGCACAATCTATTTTAGAACATTTTCATCACCCCCCAAAGACATCCTGTATCCCTTTCCCCTCTTCCTCTCAACCCTCTGGCTCTAAGTAACCACTAATCTACTTGCTATCTTTGTAAAGATGTCTATTTTGGACATTTCATGTGAATAGTATTGTGCAATATGCAGTCTTTTGTGACTAGCTTCTTAAATTTAACATAACTTTCAAGGTTCATCCATGCTGTATTACATATCAGCATGTTATCTCTTTTTATGGCCAGATAATATCCATTGTATGGATTTACCACATTCTACTCATCTATCAGTAGATACTAGGTTGCTTTTACTTTTTGGCTATTATAAGTAATATTGCTATGAACATTTGTGTACAAAATTTGGAGTGCAGGTATGTTTCATTTCTCTTGGGTATACATCTAGGAGTGGAATTGCTGGGTCATATAACTCTCTGTTTAACTTTTTGAGGAACTGACAAATTGTTTTCCAAACCAACTGCACCAGTTTACATTCCCACCAGCAATACATGAGGATTTCATTTTCTCCACATCCGCATCAATGCTTTTATTGTCTTGGTTTTTGAGGATAGCATTCCTGGTGGGTGTAGAGTGGCATCTCATTGTGATTTTGATCCACAGTTCCCTAATAACGAATGATGTTGAGCATCTTTTCATGCTCAACATGAATTAGCCACCTGTATATCTTCTTTGGATAAGTGTCTATTCAAATTCTTTGCCTATTTTATTTTATTTTTTGGCTGACTTTATTTCTTAGAATAATTTTAGATTTACAGAAAAATCGAGAATATAGTACAGAGTTCCCATATAAATTGTACCCAGTTTCCTTATTATTAATACCTTTTATTAGTATAGTACATTTGTCACAACTAATGAACCATATGAACACATTATTAACTAAAATCCATAGTTTTTTCAGGTTTCCTTAGTTTCTACCTAATGTCCTTTTTTGGTTCCAGGAGCCCATCCAGGACAACATATTACATTTAGATACTTGATCTTAGCCAAAAGGCCAAGAATTGATACATATTATAGTTAGTCACCATGTCTCCTACTTTCCTGTTGGTTGTGAAAGTTTCTCAGACTTTTCTTTTTTTCTGATGACTTTGACAATTTGAAGGACTATAAGTATTTCATAGGATAGTCCTCTACTGGATTCTCATGTTTTTTTCATAATTAGATTGAGGTTATGGGTTTTTGGTAAAGTGTCATTTTCATCACATCATATCAAGGGCACATACTGTCAACATGATTTATGCACGTTGACGCTGATCTTGAGAAAAGAGAAATTGCCAATTTGGTCTGTTTTTTTTAATATAACAAACAAAACATGTATTAGGAAAGCCTCATTGGCATGCATTTCATTCTGTTCATAAGGTTTAGGAATTTAAATTAATATCAGTGTTATTTAAGAACATGGGTACTAACATTAATATTATTTAGCATTTTTTTATTTCAATAGATTTAAGGGTACAAGTGGTTTTTGGTTACATGGATGAATTGTATAGTAGTGAAGTTTGGGCTTTCAGTATGTATACCCATCACCCAAATAGTGTACACTGCACCCAATAGGTAATTTTTCCCCGTCACCTCTGTTCTACTCACCCCCTTCCCCAATCTCTTATGTCCACTCTACCACTCTGTATGCCCTAGCACAACTTGGCCTTTTATATATCACACTGGAAACACTCTAATTGCATTTTGTTTGCCCTGATTGCATCAGACCCTACCATAGAATTGAGGAGCGAGAAGCCTGTTCCCAAATACATACATCTGAAGTTTGTTCCTACCTTAGGCAAATTGTGTAGGGAAGATGAAGGAATGTAAACCAAAGCAGTCCAGGCCTTTGGTGAAGCCCACGAGTGGCCAGTTCTCTGTCTTAAGCTAATTTAACCTCTCAGCGGCATTTGACACAGATGAAGACACTCTCTTCTTCACTTCACTTGACAACACTTCACTTGACTTCCCTCTCCTAGTTACCCTTCCTACTTTACTGGCTGTGTCGTCTGCTTCCTCTGCCGGTTCTTCTTCAGCAACTAAACAGTGGGGTTCCCAAGGCCCAATTCTTGGATAGCTTCTCTTTTTTTTCTACTTGTGCTCCTAACTTGATCTCACCTCTCACCCTTTCTCATGGCTTTAAATCTTATCCATATGCTAATGATTCCCCAACTACTATCTCCGGCCCATACCTCTCTCCTGAACTCTAGGTTTACATTAATATATCCAACTCTTTCTTTGTTATCTCTACTCAGACATCTAAGAGGCATCTCAAACCTACTATTTCAACCCAAACTCTTGGTATCTCTTCTGCATTGGTCCTCTGCCCTCCACACCCTCAACTGGGCTCTTCCAGAGTCTGGTTCATTTTCTTTTCAGCAAATGAAAACTCCATGCTTTGATTTGCTCAGAACAAAAACCTTGGAGTCATTGGTTCACTTCTAACCCCTCGGCAAATCCTGTCAGCTCTATTTTTAAAATATCTCCTCATCTGACCATGTCTCATCCTCTCCACGACTACCATCTTGCTTTACGTCACAACTGCCTTTTACCTAGAAGATTATTGCCATAGTTTTCTAACAGGTCCTCCTGCTTCTTTTCCCTTGCCTACAACCTCCCCTCCACAACTGCGTATTTTCAATATAGCAGCCAGAGTGATTCAGATTATGGTGCTCTTCTGCTCTAAACCCTCTAACGGCTTCCTAGCTCATACAAAGTAAAAGTCAATGCCATTATAGCAGGCTTCAAGATCTCAGGTCCTATAGATCAAACCTCTGACTTCATCGCTTATTCTTTCCCTGCTCACTCACTTCATCCGTAATGGTCTTTCTGCTGTTCTTCAAATGCCAAGCATGCTCCTCCCTCTGGGTCTTTCCCCTTAGATTCCCTTTTCTGTTATACTCTTTCCCTAGATATCCACATGGCTTGCTCCCACTCTTCCTTAGGTTTTTCCTCTAATGTTACCATTTCATTAAGGACTTCCATGAACACTCTGAAATTTCAGATTACCTCCAATATATCCTGGCACTCTCTATTCCTCCCATGCCTAGTTTTTCAGCATAGCATATACCATCATGTGACATACTTTATAGTTTACTCATTTATTAGTTTATGTCTTGCCCCACAATAATGCAAGTTCCATGAGAGCAGGATCCAGGGAGAACACACACTATAAATATTTGTTGAAGGAATGAAAGCATTCCTTGATCCAGGGTAAGGAAGCCGCCTTGTGTGTCAGAACTTTTCTCCTCACCACTTCCTGAACCTTAGCATTCATTTCTTTACCTTTGTCAGATTTAAGAATGAGAGATATCAGTCTACAGAAGACCAAAATGAAGGGGAAAGAATTGAGGAGCAATGAAATCTTGAAGGATGAAAGCAGGAAGTAGTGTGATAGGAGAAACAAAGGAGAAAGGAAAGGCAACTGAGATGAAAGGGACAGATACAAAAGGGAAAACAGGGTAGACGGGGAGAACTGAGAAGAAAACTCTGGAATATTCTTTTTGAATGATGGCTTCACTTAAACTCTAAAGATCGCCAGATACACCATGGGGACTTCAATGCTTGAATATTCAGACCTCTCTTGTCACCACCTGGACTCCTAGGAGGCTTCAGACACTCACTTTTGGAAAGGCACATGACAGCTCAAGTTAAGATGATTTGTGATGAAAGGAACTAAAAAAGCACACTCATAAAGCCCTTCTACTTTCCAGTTAATCTCCAGTGATTTTCCTGGACAAAGAATCTTTCTGAGTCTGAAAATTAACAGTGGGGTCAAAAGGCTCAAAATCATAGCAGAGCTTAAGTGATCACAACCACAGAGGACAGGGGCTCTCTGTACCTTTGGTAACGTTACAGGTTGTCTTGATCCTTTGCTCACCCAAGATTTATCCTCCTATTAGAGATTAGAGAAAATGTGTGTATAAAGAGACAGACACCACCACCACGAGTAGAAGAATCAACATAAATGGAATCACTCCAGATCCCTGTGTCTTTATTACTGAAAGGTATTGTACTTTCCTCTGGCCAGGAAGGCTGCAGAAGTAAAAAAAAAAAAAAAAAAACAAACAACTACAAGCACTTTGCAACTTCTCGTTAAATAAGTTTTCTGACACATGGCAACTAGTGATTAATTACTGTGTTAGAAGATAACATTCCTATAGAGATTTGCTGGAAATACAGATGCTGTCCATGCTTGATTAGACATTGCTTAAGGAATGCTGAGGCACACTGCTGCAGTCTATTATTTCTGGCTTATTTTGGTATCCCTGTTATATTTATTTTACATAGTTTCAAATTTGGTAGAATTGATGGAGCCCATTTCGCAAAACCTGTCCCGACCAAAAACAAAAAGGGGAAAAAAAATAAGGCTATAAAGTGTGTCTATATGAGAGCAAGAGAAAATGAGAGAGAAAGGGACTGTGAATAGCAGGGCTACATTATTCCTTCTTGCAATGTTTTCTGTTTTACAAAGAAAGAACTGCAAGGGAGATGCTGTTTCTTATAAGCCTATAAGAAAACTGACCCATGTCAGCTGGCTAAACCTTCAAGGAACTAAAGATACACGAAGCTGTCATTATGCAAGCCCGTCATCAACACCAAAACAGGCCTTGATTTGATATCCCTATTCATTCATTCGATACACATAGTGAGCACTTACTCTGGTCCAGGCTCTGAGACACAAAGTGACAGCCTCTTGGCGCTTACGGTCTAGGCAGGAGATGTCTTCTGAGCCAGGATCAGAAGGACAGAATCATTCAAGGCTATATCTGTTCATGCTAGCCTATTTCCTTTCATAATCCATATAAGAATAAAGAGTAATGGTAGCAGAACCTCTCCCAAGTGATCACAGTCCGCTTCTACCTACTTCCTTGGACGTAATTCACCAGTTCAACAGTGAAAGGCAGGACTTGTTGCCATTCAGTTATTTCCTGAAGAAACGCTTCATCAGCACCTGATCCACTGATGTCAACCTCGATACCGCCCAGTCAGCATTGCATTACTCGGATGCCCGTTTCTCCAGTACGCGTTCAGGCCCCATTCTGGCTGCCAAAAACTGTGTTAATTTACTTACTTCAGCAAATAAAAAAAATCATTTAAAAAAGGATGATTGAATTTAGGAATTATATTCCTCAGAGAATTTGTAACGGTTCTCTGTATCCCTCAGGCCTCCATGTTCTTAACTTCCCCTTGTCAATGTTATTATGACTAGACTAATTCAATAATGAGATCATTCCCCACTAGAGCGACCAAATAAATGCAGCATTCAGTCACACCTGGTTTCCCTAATCTGAGCAAGGAAGGCTTTCCACCAAATTTAGCCTAAAACAGGGAATTTAATGAAAACACAAATACACACACACACACACTTTCCCGCAAACAGGGAAAAAAAGGGAAGGAGAAGAACCAAAAAGCAGAGGAAGAAGGTAGCAATGGAACAAATGGAGTAATAGATTTGGGAAGAAAGGTTAAAAATGAACATATACAGTTCATTTTCAAAATAATGATCATAGTATATATGTCTTTATAATTGTCAAAGTAGATAATATTTCATCATTCCGTTAAAAGATTCAAGAATTGTTTCAAATTTTCGTAGACTTTTGAAGGAATTAAAACATTAAGTGAAAAGACATAGAAGCGCTAAATATTAGGCAGGGGCATTCTGGGTTATTAAAAACAAATGACTTCCTAGCCATAAAGGCTTCTGTAAAATGAAGGAGTTTATAGAATAATCCACATATGTATAAAGAGCAATACAGTGTGGAGATACCATAATTGTCATCTATCCCCTTCAAATTTGTTTAAGCTTTCATGAAAGTACTAGAGCTTTGATGTTTTAAGTAAAGTATAGACAGTGTTAAGACCAAATGAAGAGAGAACAAAATTAACTCTCAAATTTGAAAGAGTATATTATAGAAAAAGATTAAATATTGAGATCAGCAAACCTAGAAAAGAGAAAGGATAGTGATAAGTACCCATGCTCCTCCCAGAAAACAAGAGGAGGAGATAGGTTTCAACTGGAACAAGACAGGAAGAGATGAAGAAATAGATTCACGTAAACGTGAGCTCAATACATGTTATTTACAATGAAAGAAAATAATGGAAAAAAGTTCAAATGTCCCCAAATTTGCAAATGGATGAAAAAATAAATTATGGTTCATTTATACCACAGAATATTTGTTCAACCATTAAAAGTAATGTTTTCAAGGAGTATTAATGAATGTGGGAAAAATCATGCTTTCAAAGAATATTACTGATAAGGAAAAACAATTAAGTTAATATGAAATTACATTAACATAGTTCCAATTTTGTAAAAAGAGAAATCCTACACATATATATGTGGGGAAAGTCATAAATACACATAGGACATGCACAAAAGCCAGGATAAAGTATCCTAAATATCACAGTTTCTAGATCAAAGATTTATGCATGATGTTTATATTAGTCTTTGTATTTTATCTTACATATTTTATAAAATGAATATATATATATATTTTATACTCGGAAGAAAATTACTAAAATTTTGTAGTAAGAACAACTTAGGTCAGACAGCAGGAAAAACTATCTGCCTAAGTGATGTCAAACATTCAATAGAATTTTGTAGAATTACCTTCTTTATGATCTAAGAACATCTATCTCTTTCTTTCTTCCTTCCTTTTTTTAAATTAAGCTTTTTAAGTACCAAAAATCCATCTTTAAAAATGACTTTATAGGCAATGAGGTCTTGGCTTTGGTATAAGAAATTAAGCCCAGTTTTCCATCCTACCTTGCAAAGTCCAAGTCTGCCTCCCGAGACATGGTGATGTTGGTCAAATTCTGCTGAAGAACAAAAATGTTCCTACACATTTTCTTGATGCCGGACTCACTGATGCGCCGGAAGTACTGGGCACCATTAATGAGGATGCAGGAGATCAGGTGGCCCAGGCCTGAGGGGTCCACACAGAGCAGTGGGGAGAGAAGAGAAGATAGATGAGTGGCAACCTGCAGAAACTCATGCACAGAACTTCTCTCTTCTAATACTCCATAAATTTAAATGACCAAAGAAAACGTATCTTTGATGTTTGCATCTGCTGATCTTACAGTAATTTCAGAGTATTTCTACATTGTCCTAGTAGCTATACACGGGTAGACTTTATGCTGGCAACAAAACCTGGTATATCCAGAGATCCAGCATTGGCATATGCACCTACTGCCACCATGGCAAGGGCTTAGAGAACATGCCAGGTTGTCATAAACTATTTAACACGCATAGGAACTCCTGCTTTTCTGTATAGATAATTGGGAAGCAGAAAGAGCACATGTACATACAATGATCTATTTGGCCTTGCCTTTCTCCTCCAAAACAGTGGGGCATACTTTTGTCTCAAAAGTTGACTGGGAGCCTACCTAAGTAAAAATAAATCAATATGAAATTGGGCATTGACAATAATGCTAATATACTTCAGCACTGACAAGTAAAAATAAATCAGTAAGAAACTGGGTTACTGGCAATAATGCTAACGCACTCCAACATTGGCAATGGGGTATATTTCTAAAGCAGTAATTGGAGAGAATGTAATCAGAAGCAAAGGGCTAAGGAAAAGTAGATCGTATGTTGGTTGTTTAGTTTGCATGAGACACCTATTCTGGGGTCCCCTATGTGGTATGTTCTTACGTCTGAAGGGCTGTCTTATGGCCTATGGAATTTACTTAAGGGCAGCTCAGGACATCAACAAACTAACAGGTCTCTTCCAGGATATCCCGTGTAATTAAGTTGAGAAATGCTGGTTCAGAACAACGTGAAGCGCATATGGGTTACTATTTTTAAAAGTTAGATTTTAATTCTAAATGGAATTCAGTAAACGTGTATTCATTCTGTTTTTCCTATTCTTGCAAAGTTGGACTCTAGTAGGACATTTTCCTAGGAATTCTAAAGCTGGTCTGGCTAGTCCCAAGCAGTCTCCTATTTTTGTTATTTTCTTCTTTGGAAGTCCTAAGTCCCTTCATAGAGATTCAAAGGTTCAGATGTGAATGTCAGGCTCTTCCTAAGGTTCAATGGCTCTGTTTTCAAAATGACTTTTCCCTAGGTTAAGGTGGAGGTAGAAAATGAGTGAGGAAAATGCTTTCTCCTGCTTCAGTTACACTCACCCAACATCACCTCAAGACCACAAACTTGTCTGTGCTAACTGAAAGTGAAAGAAATAGGATTTCACTTTTGTAAATGTACATGGATTGTATATTGAAAGCCAGACAACTTATTTCTCTGATAAATCTCTGTAGGTCAAGTTTTGGTGTCATTCTTTTGAGCCCGTAACTTTAGGTATTATTTTTTCCTTCCATGGTACAATGTGGTCTGTCCAAAGTATAGGCAACGATGGGTGCATTATTTACAGAGAATAAGAAATAATAAGTTACAAGATTTATATTAAAGAAATACATATTCTAATATGATACTCAGGGCTGGGAAGAGTCACAGTCAAGAGCAAAGAGGAACTCTGTGTATTAAGATAAAAGCAAATTCTCCGATGGTCACTGCAGCTTCAAGCTGCAGAGTAGTGTAGGTGCCACAAAATTCACTGGTATATCTGGATATACCAGAGTGCCATGGGGCTAACTAACAGCTAACCCTTTAATCACTTATACTTTTTGGCTTAAGTCTTTCAGGGACATTCCCCATCAGAGCATGTCTCTATCTTTATTATTTAATGGGGAAATAGAATTTGGGGTGTGTGTGTCCAAACTTGCTGGAATATAACTGTTACATGAAGCAAGCATGGGTCATGCATTGTCAGTTTGCCACAATCCTGTGCACAGTGTACCTTCTTAATTGTTTTAAATAATCCTGGTTTTATTCTGTAAGAGAACACAGATACTTTTGGCATCTAGGTCTACACACAAACAAACCAAAATGAGTAAAAAGGGAATATAATTTGAAATCCTAACAGGGGTCCTATGGGTGAAATTTACCATGAAAAATATTTGGCTGGTGGCACATTTGTCACAATTGTGACGATAAATGTCTTTAGATGGTACTTGCTGTCTCTCACACCCTTCCTTGCCTGCCTGCCCCTGAAGGCATTTATGGATGCAGCCTTCCAAACATCTCCCGTAATCAGAGGCTTCTGTTCTTTCAGATGATAACGCATTCCATGAGAAAACTTCCCATTCCAGCGATAACTTTAGCCAATGAGGGGTCTTTCAGGATTCTCTCCTCATTGTGTATGCGTGTTTTCTTTTTCTTTTATAAGCTCCTCTCGAGTTCATTTACGGCCCCCTCCACACATTCGCTCAAATCTCATCAGTGGCATGTCAGGGAGGCAGCCATCTGCCTTATCTTGGATTAAATCTCCTTATCAACCAGGAGCAGATGGCAGCCATATTGTTGTCTAACTAGTCAAACACAGAGCGGCCAGGTATGGCAGAGTTCGCTCAAACAAACAAACAAGCAAACAAACGACTTTTTCTATAAGTTTTTAACGTCAATAATATAGCATCTCGGGGAAACCTTCACCCTTCCTTCCTTTCGAACCCCCGAGACAGAAGCAAGGTCTGTACCTTCAAAGATATACTGGAACTTGTGCTGCTGAAGGCTGGAGCTCATGGCCTCTTCAATGGCACTGATGTCTTTGTTTAGCTTGACCACCAGAGGGTCGTAATCCATGCTTTCCACGTTAGCAACAATGGCATAGTTTCCCTCCTTCGCAAGAGGGATGAGATAGTGGAAACAGTGAACCCTGAAAAAAAAGAAAGATGGGGACAACAGTTAATAATGAATCTTTCCAGTGAAGATCATGGTCTTCTTGGGACAGAGAACCAAAATATCTGAAGCAGCAGTGGCCTTGTAAATTTTTATGTAAACTACCTCCCACCTTTTTAACCAGAAAGCCATCTTAGTTATTCTATAGAACAACAGTGATCTGGAACAAGCTGGCTTCTGTGATTTTGGCTTGTTTAATCCATATAGGGTTGATATAGTAAGGAGTTCTAAAATTCTTTTTAATGCCAGGATTGTATGCAAAGTGTGAAAAGCATTATGTCTTAAAACAGATATTATTGCACTGAAAATGAGAGGCAAAGTTTACAAATCTTAAAAGTATAGGTTTTGGAAGGAGACGACTTTGGCTTTGGTTCCCAATTCCAACATTTACCAGCTGTATGACTTTAGGCAAGTTACTTTATTTTTCAATGCCTCAGTTTCCTTACCTGTGAAATGGGGGTGATAATAGCACCTACTTCCCAAGGTGTTGTGAGGAACTACTACACAGAAAGTGGCACATGCTGAGTGCACAGTAAGTGCTGGCTGTTATGACTAGGCATATTTATTGCTGTTAAATTTATTAGTTCAATAAATTACTTTCCAAACATCTATGAATTTGTTAGAAATTATGATACGTCCTGGGAATATAAGATAATTTGTGGCCTTAAAGACACCATAGCCTAGTGGGGCGGATCCAAGAAAAAACAAGAGAAAGAGAATATGGTCTCATTCCAAGCCTGGGTGCCATGGAAATCTGCCAGAAAGGGTGCCAGAAAAAGTTCATGATGGGAGGTGATACTTGAATCTCACAGAAGGCATCTGAATGAGCTTGAGGAAGGAGAACATTTCTGTGTTGACATGGCCTGAGTCAGTCTGGTTCTACACAATTCTTAGGTTCTCTCTGGTAGATACTAGTAACTGCCAAATAAGTCGGAGGTAGGTAAGGAATGGTTATACCTCCACAGCTTTTTAAATTTGTAATGAAAGTGTCTGTCCAAATTTTGCCACACATCTAGGCATTTACTTTTGGGGAAAAAAAACAAAAACCCAAAAACAAATAAACAGAAAGCTCAAAACCAACACCATCCACTGGCAGGCACCGTTCCAACACGTTGATCCGTAAGCCCAGCGCAGTCCTAACTATGCATCTTTTTCATTGCTATGACTGATCTTGCATGGAAGGTTCACTGGGGCAGACGGCATGACAAACCAGAGTCAGCGTTCTGTCATCCGTATAGTTGGCATCAAGAACAAGAGATCTTCCTAAACAAATGGCTGCAAAAGCCCTGGGCGTTATCCCTAATGATACAACCACAGGCTTTGTTTGCCTGTCATCTTTCTCTTTCTAAAGTCAGGTTTACTGAGAAATAATTTATAAACAGTAAAATTCTCTCTTTTTAGTGCACAGTTCTATGAGTTTTGACAAACACATACAGTTGTATAAGCACCACCATTATCAAATTATAGAACATGACTATCAGCTACAAAATTCCCTGTTCCCCTTTGCAGTCAATCCCTACTTACCACTAAGCCTTTGGCAACCACTAATCTATTTTCTGTCCTTACAGTTTTGTCTTTTCCAGAATGCCATGTAAATGGAGTCATGCAGTATGTAGTGTTTTTGGTTTGGCTCTTTTGCTTTGCATAAAGCATTTGAGATTTATCTATGTTCTTTTCATTCCTTTTTATTGCTGAGCAAGCAGCCTTTCACTGAATGGATATATACTCCATAGTCTATCCATTTACCAGTTGACATTTAGGTGGTTTCCAGTTTTGCTTGGCTATGAATAAAGCTACTTCATCTATAAGTTTTTGTGTAAATATAAATTTTCATTCCTCTCAAGTAAATACCTAGAAATGGGATTGCTGGATCATATAGTAAGAGTATGTTTCATTTTATAAGAAACTGCTAAACTGTTTTCCAAAGAAGCTGTGCCATTTTGCTTTCCTACTGGCAATGTGCAAGAGTTCCAATTGCTCTGCATCCTCACTGACACTCAGCATTGTCAGTTTTTTTAAAAGAAATTTTCTTTTGGTCATTCTAATAGATATATAGTGGTATCTCACTGTGGTTTTAATTTGCATTTTGCTAATGACTAATGATGTTGAGCATATTTCATTGCTTATTTTCCATCTATATATCTTTGGTAAAGTATCTGTTCATATCATTTGCCTAATTTTTATAATTGGGTTGTTTGTTTTCTTATTAATTTTTGAGAGTTCTTTATATACCTGGATATAAGTCTTTTATCAGATATGCATTTTGCAAATATTTTCTCCCTATCTTTGGCTTGTGTTTTCATCTTAGCAATGTCTTTGAAACAATGGATTTTAATTTTGATGAGGTTCACTTATTTTTTTCTTTTATGGATGGTGCTTTTGGTGTCATATTTAAGAAACCTTTGCCTAAACAAAGTCACAAAAATTTTCTAGAAGTTTCAGAGTTTTAGGTTTTACATTTCGTTCCATGATCCATATTGAGCTAAGTTTTTAATAGGATGTGTCATATTCTTATAACCTGTTCATGCAAGAGAATCCAAATATCTTGATTATTGCTAATTTTCATTGATGGGTGCTCATCTTAACAGATGCTAATTAACTAATGACTAGTTGCACAAATAAAAACTCATTCTGACATTCACATACTAATTGACAACATGTATAGTTTTGGTCAGGGTACCAGTATTTAGCACTGGTCACAGACCCCTCTGGAATGTGACTGTTCTGATATAATGAAAGTTGACCAACCCTGGGGTGGGATTCATGACTAGGGCAACTGATTGCTACTGTGGTTGAAATTTAAACCAAATAGCACTTAGTTGAAAGTAAAATTTAAGCATCTACGCTAAAGTATTTTTAAATTAAATTACAGACATTATGACCCCAGACAATGGCAAAACCTTGTAAAAAAGGCATGAGACTTTGAATGAAGGATGGTTCTGTGGAATGGTGAGTGGTTCCTTTCTGCTGTACACAGGTCACATGACAGAGGCATGAGGTGAGCTTGGGAGATGGGCAGGGGCCAGGTTATCATAGGCTTTGGAGATCACCTAAAAGATCTGGACTTCTAGAAGCCATAGGGAGACTTAGGAGAATTTTAAGAGGTAAAATGATATAATCAGATAAGAGCTTTGGCAAGATCACTCTAGTACAATACGAGTGGATTAATGGTAGAGAATGGAAGTAGAGAGACTAATTAGGAAATTCTTATGAATGGGAAGTGAGACCTTATGAGATTCTGAAGCTATTGGCAGAGAGGAGAGATCAACCACTGTTTAAGATACTATCTTCTTCTTACCAAATGTTCAGAGATTTAAAAAAAAAGAAGAAGAAATTAAAATAGCCATCAGAGAATGTCAAATTCAAATCAAGTTTTTTTTTCTTTTAAATTCTGGCATGTTGTTGCTGACCTTAACATGACTTTGGCATTAAGGTTTTCTGCAAACACTGCTGATTACACTGCAGGATGGTTGATTTTCAGAAAGTGCACACTTAGGATCCCAACAGTGACAGGCAGTTGCTGTTGAACCCACTCAGAGCCCTCCTGATGGTGAGAAAAATCAGCTGATAAAGGTGACATTCTTGGCATGTTGGACTCAAATGGCAACTTAATTTTCTTCTTCTAAAGTTCAAATAGGGAAAAAAATCTCAATAATTTTTAATGGTCTCAACCATGTCCTTCATCTCTTAGGGATATCATGTGCCTTATGCTTCAAACTGTGGAAAGGGGCTGCTTGGTGGTTAAATATGACCTACAATGACACAGGTAAAATGTCAAATGCTCTTTGGATGGGTCCTTTAACACAGAATTTGCTAGACTTGAGAATATTTTTTGGTTTGAACTTTAACAACATTAAAGAAAAATACGAGTTATGGATATAAAGATATTTTGGGGAGTAAGACAAATTTTTGGCATTTGAAGTTGTTCCGGACATTTTACTAGCATATCCCATTAATTTTTTTCCAAGACTTTTTTTTTCCCTGTTCTATCTGTGCACTCTTATTACAGTGGCTTCTTGGCTAAAAGTGCCAGACACCTCTTCATCACACCAGCTCCTGGACCACAGGGCTTATGTTCTAATTCTTTTATACAGCAGGATGGGAATATAACAAACAGTTGTGGATTATGATGCCGAAGATGATGTTGGCCACAGTTTTTGTGCCTCTGAGATTCATGTAGTAGACTTGCAGGTGGACTAATAGGCTAACACAGAGTCTACAAACCAATTCATTTTCTTTAAAGAGCAACAGGTTTTGTTTGGAGGAATAGCACTTATTTTATCTGGGTTCGGTTTCAAACCAGCTAATTCTTAGGAATCAAGTTTTTACTGAGCACCTGGTATGCAGCAGGGCTGTTTCAGGATCAGGGGTGGGACATAACAATGAACAAGACACTCCTGGAACAGCTAACAGTTACTCCACAGTCACACACCAGAGTACCCAGAGCACTCAGCCTCTATTCTAGCATCATTATACTATAACGTAATGATTTGAGTGAGATCTGTCTTATTCATTTCGTAGCATTACTGTACAACCCCCCCCTAAAAAAATTGTTAATATGACAAGGACAGAATATGCATGTCCACATTCACTGTCTGAGCCATATGTGGAGTATTCTGTTAGTTTCATGTACCATAGTTTAAAAGTTTAAAAGGAACAAAGACAAAATGGAGCATACTCATTAAGAGAGCAGCCTGAATGGTGAAACCATGTTATAAAAGGAAGTGAGGAGATTTAATGTATAAAAAATAAATTTGTTTAGTGTTCTCAATAAAAGTCAAGGAAATATAATTCTGCATCCAGGACTCTAAAATTCAGTCTTTTGTTCTTATTCATTCTTTTTTTTTTTTTGAGACAGAGTCTCACTTTGTTGCCCAGGCTAGAGTGAGTGCCGTGGCGTCAGCCTAGCTCACAGCAACCTCAAACTACTGGGCTCAAGCGATCCTCCTTGTCTCAGCCTCCCGAGTAGCTGGGACTACAGGCATGCACCACCATGCCCAGCTAATTTTTGTATATATTTTTAGTTGGCCAATTAATTTCTTTCCATTTTTATAGTATAGACGGGGTCTTGCTCTTGCTCAGGCTGGTTTTGAACTCCTGACCTTGAGCAATCCACCCGCCTTGGCCTCCCAGAGTGCCAGGATTACAGGCGTGAGCCACCGCGCCTGGCCTGATTCATTCTTAAAATTACCTTTTTCTGTTTTTAAACTATTGTTGAAGGAGATACAGCAATGGGTGTTATAGCACTGTATGGTTTCTTGTAAAATTAATAAATAATGACTAAAACATGTTCAGTATTAAGAATAGTATTGCCAACATGTACAAAAATAAGACCAGAATAGGGGTTAAAGATTTAAAAGACCTTCCTCAAACATGTTGCAAATATCCCACTTGGAATTAACTACACTACAAATAGATAATTCTGAATATACAACATGTCATATAACCACACAATCAATAGTATAAATTCTAGGAGTTGCGATAATAATTAAATTGGTATTCCCTTGTTTTTCTTTGCAACCCAGGTAGCAGAAGCATCAGAATATTACTGGGTGTTTTTCCCTGCCTTCTGCCTATTGCATTTATCTATTCCTAGAAAACACATGATTTATTTCACTGTCTACTTGTAAATAAATAGAAAATAAATCTAAAAATTATCGCAAAACAAATCAGAAAACATGGAAAGAGACCTTATTTCTGGACAGCTTAGTGTAAGAAATAAGATCAGAAATAATACTAAGTAAAAGAGATTCCAAAGCTGCAATGCTACTTCTCTTGTTCCACTCACAAGGTGCTCACAAACAATAAAGAGCAAGGTCGTGAAGAATGAAAACAGCAAGTGGCACATAAAAGGAGTGACACCAACACCCCCTGAAAGACACCCAAGTTCTAACTGGAGTCCAGACATACTTCAAAGGTCCCCTATCGACCAAAGTTGTACTTACATTTTTAAAATATAAATCTAGTAAAGGCTTCAAATGAAAAGAAAATATTCTACCAACTTCAATAATGTTCCAAAGTAATACAGGACAAAATGTTTTACCATACCATACACTTTCTGATCCTGAAGTTTTGAAAGTTTATAGCCAACTGTCTATTTGACATGGCTACCTAGATGGTAAATAAGCATCTGCAATGGGACATCTCTAAAATAGAATTCTTGATTTATACTCTCCACCCACCAACCTTTCTTCTCCCTCAGCCTTTCTTACCTCAGTTGATGCCCCTCTTCATTGACACAGTTGCCTTGGCCCCAAAACTGGTCGTCTTCCTTGAGTCCTTTCTTTCTCCCACTGCCACCAGCCCAAGCCCAATCCAATCTATTAACGAATTTTATCAGCTCCACCTTCAGTATATGTCCCAAATCCAGCACTCCTCACACTTCCACCTCTGTCACCTTGGTGCTCAATGGGTCTCAACTGGTCACCCTGCTTCCATTCATGTTTCTTCCCGCCATTCCTTTTCCATACAACAGCCAGAGTGATCTTTTAAAGATGTTAATTCATTAATTAACATTTCTCCCCTGCTTAAAAACCCTCCTATGGCTTCTTATTGCCATGATAGTTATGGTACCTGAACTATTCACTTGGTCTGTAAGACCGTGTAATGTATCTGGCTTCGTGACCCCACGTGATCGGGCTCCAGCTTGTGTCTTGGACTTTCTTCCATTCCTGCCCACTCATCTTGCTCATCAGGCTACAATCACTTCAGGCTGCTCTCTGCTCCTTAAAATGGCCAAACTTGATTTTGTCTCAGGACCTTTGTGAGTATTGCTTCCTCTGTCTAAAACTCTTCCACTAGATGTTTGTACAGATGGCTCCTTCTTGTTACTTTGTCATAATCCTCTGACTACTTTATATACATAAAAAAAAGAAAAAGAATCCCCTTTCTGGTCAACTCAACCCCAGCCACGCAGTATGACAGCACTGGCCACACAGCTTCTGAGCACTTGAAATGTGACCAGTCCAAATTGTGATTTAAAAGAGAAGTGTGAAATATTCACATTTCAAAGGCTTACGAAAGAAAAAAAAAAAGCAAAACGTCTCATGAATCATTTTTATATAAATTACATGTTAAAATGATAGTATTTTAGACATATTGGGTTAACTAAAATATATTATTATAATTCTTCACCTGTTTCCCTCTACTTTTTCAAATGTGACTATTAGAAAATTTAAAATCATCTGTGGCTTGCATTTATAGCTCAGCTTATCTTCTATAGAATATCACTGCTTGATCCCATTATGTTATTTTATTATTTTAGTCGAACTTATCTAAAATTATATTTTTTGTTTGCTCCTTGGCTATTTCCCTCCATTAGAATGTAGTTCCATGAGAGCAAGGACCTTGAATGTTTTGTTCACTGCTGCAACCCAATTTTTAGACTACTACTTGGCACAAAGAGGGTACTCAATAAATACTTATTGAGTGAACGAGTGAATAATTGAAGGCTTCCTAGTCCTTTCTTTCTTCCACTTCCATATGTATAATAATATGTTTTTCTTAAATTATTATTTTACTTAATCTTTCCATTTGGGTTGTGAGTTCCTTGCAGGGATTATGACTCTGACATCTGTAAACTCCCTTCTTGACTAGCAGAGTACCTTAGTAAAAACATCAATAACAATAAAGTCATCATAATTGCAAAGCTACCACATTTTGAACACTTACTGTATGGCCAACATTGTGCTAATGATTTATTATTTCATTTATAAAATCTTTATACATTAGAAATTACCACTTCCATTTTTAAGGTGAGGAAACCGAGGGTTTGTAAAGCTAATTAACTGACTTGAGATCACGTAGCCAGTGTGTTATGGACATTCAAATACAGATCACTCTGATTTCATAGGCCATGCCAATTCTGAATCACCCCACTCACAGCACAGCATGTGTTCAGATACTTTAAGAGTGACCAAATAATGCTAAAAAATCACATTCAGTATAAGAAAAGGACAATATCATAATATGAGTCAAAAACCATGGTGATACTCTCCAGAAATAAGCAAGTGATCTAGGAACCACGCAGTCCCGTGCTTTGCCGTGCCATACCTCACTTCCAGATGTAAGACCAGCAGGCAGCGGTCAGCCATATCCTGGAACGACTTGGCAAGCTCATTCAGAGTCCGCATGATCAGATCCGACACTGGGGGCAGACCCACATACGTGTGGCTATCTTGAGCAGGAGAAAGCACTGAAAAAAGGGGTGAGGACAAAACACCAATCATTTCATTAGATGTCAAGAGGTTCTTTTGAAATAACATGTTATCTTGTTGTTCATCTCCTTGTTTTTACCAATTTGGCTAATGCTAGTTGTTGGCAGCATTAGAAGTCCAAGATGCAATAGAGACTATTTCTATACTTGATTAAACATAGCAGCTCGGCTGATTGTCTTGAATCAATTCATAGAATGATAGAAACAGAACCGCAGAGTTGGAAGTGGCCTTAACAATCACGCAGCCCAACCACTTGGTCTGTGCTTGTGTCTCTTTTTTTACATCTTCATGTGGTGGTTCAGCTTCTAGATTCACACTCACACAAATGTTGGTGAAAGGAAATACCTTTCCAGGCAGCCTACTCCATCTGTGAGAGATTTGACCATCTCATGTCAAGCCAGTATCTGTCTTCATTAACTTCTGATCACTGGCTCTGATACTACCTAACTTTGCAATCATTTTCATGCATGTTAGTACTCCAAGTACTAAAGATATCTCTTTTAGTTTCCTTGAAGTCTTCCCTTTTCCAGGCTAAATGTCCACAATTCTTTAACCCCTCTTCCAATGACTGGACTGAATCATTTTATAATTCTCAAAGTTGATGACCAAAATAACGCAGTTTTTTCATACTTCCCTTAAAATGGGGGGCTTAGAGCCAAGCAGAATAAACACTACAGAGGGCCCCGACTTGTCTAGAGAGAATGATCAATTTCCTTTTCCTAGATGCTATGCTGCTTGCACTGAAGCCTAAAATCTGCGGAGTGGAAGTGGTAGTGGATCGCATTCCATTCTACCTCCTATATATATCATGGCCAACTAACAGCCCTAAAAAGGTCTTTTTAGAAAATCTGGTAAAGCTACCTTCTATATCTCTCCAAAATAATTTATAACAATATTTAACAGCACTTGGACATTTTCTTCAGGAAAATAATGAACAACAAAAATGTGAACTACACACATTATAGAAGTCTAGATATAATCTCTAGACTTCTACTATATTTCTGGTTCCCCACACTTTCTCAAAGATCACCAACAATAATTTGATAATCTCAATTCAAAAGTTCTCTTAGTCCTCTAGAACCTCAAAGTTTGGCTTTGAGTCCCATCTCTAGCACTAACTTTATGTAACCAAGAACTATTAATAATTATTTAAATTCTCTGATTTTCTTCTTCTGTAAAATGGGGATTGTAGTACCTACATTGTGGGGTTGAGTGAACTAATGTAGATAAAACACTTAAAATAACAGCATGTAAAACTTACTCCATATAAACAGGAAACATAAGCAATTGTCACTATTCTTTAGCATATAATTTGTCCAGATTGAGTTTTAAGCTTAAAGCAACAAGATACTTACAAAATATTCCATCTATCTTGAAGTTCAATCTCCAGTATATTTTTGCTTTTCTGTCTAAAAATCATCCTTTCAGAGGACACAGCATCCTTTGAAAGAAGGGATTCCCTAGACTTGGGCACATGGGATTTGGTGAGCCATCACTAAATCACACAGGAGGCCATTCACCATATTGGGTAGGGAGCCAACATCTGGCTGTAACAGTGTCTATAATTATAGCCTTCAGTGCTGTATCTATTCCTAGTCTTTGCCAAGCCCAGAGAGGGCTCAAATAGACAATCCAGACTTATAAGACTAAGTTCTCCTCTGTTGAACCAGACTCTAATAAAGTAAAATAACATGGCAAACATAAAAAAAAAAAAAAAAAAAGGTTCAAGAGAATTGAAGTGTAAGAAGGAAGGGAATATAGTAATGTAGATTTTACATTATTACCAGCCTTGGTATAATCCTACATGTTCACTAACTGGATCTGCCAGAGGCTGGGTGTATGACATTGTATCCCCTCTCTAATGTTAATATCATTCACACTTGATTGCAAAGCAAGATCACGGCCTTGGTGATGTTTTCACATAGCAGGCTGAAAGAAACTATAAGTAATACTGTTAAAATATTTCAAAGCATTTTAGGGCTTTTCAGCCCTTAGATTTTTCTGTTTTGTAACTGTGACATGGAAAGTTATCTATATATCGGCAAGAAGAGGCAGAAATTGAACCCTGAACTCTCACTTGTGGTCTGAGGTCCAAAGTTACATTAATCGACCAAATTTCATCAAAGGCATTCTGGACAAATTCTACCAAGAAACTAAGAAATTTCCATTTCCTATTACAGAAATATATAATTTCATTATGTGGCAATTGACTACTGTCAGAACACAAATTGAAAAAAAAAATCCAAGTAGAGTAAGCCTGTGGCAAGATTAGATGCTGAGGTAAAACTTGCAAATGAATGAGGTAAGAGTACTTTCAAATAGCAGTTCACCATAAATTTCATTTGACTGTAATCTATAGCAAAACCACAACATTTATTAAAACAACATGGAAAATTATGCCCAGAGGTCTACTGAAAAGCTGGCTTGTGAGTTCCTGAGGGCTCCCTGAAATTTCCAAAGTTCTCTTAACAAGAAGGAATAAATTGAGCAAAGAAATGCTGAGCATGGCAAACAAAGGGAACACAAAACAATTAACTAGCACTTAAATGTCAAAGGGAAATCTGTTGGGTCTGGTGGAGAGTAAACAGGTAGCAAGTAAACAGGCCAGGGGTGGAGAGGGGGAACGGAATTGTAGCTAGGAACCAAATTGTGGTCAGGAACTGTTCCCTGGTGGAAACATACATGGTAAAAAGTTCCTAGTAACCCTTAACTGACTTAGAGCTCATTACCATCTAATTAGCATAACATTAGTGGAGCTTCAAGGAGAATTCTGGAAAAGATGCATGCACAGAAAGGGAAACTATTATATAACCTACCCTGTATGTATCCTGGCATGTGATCTGTTATGTAACACCAACCTGTCAATCACCTCCAAAGGCGGGAAATGGCATCCAATCCTGCCAGGGGAAAGGCGGGGGTGGGGGTGGGGTGGGGACAAACTAGTGGGCTTAAAAAGGCAATGTGTGCTCAGCCTCCAGCATCTTTCTCCACTTGTGGAGACTGATGCATTCCACTCTCTCTGGAACATACTTTCACTTTGTATGGCCTCCTTCCTTCCTTTCATTCTTTCTTTTATGTGATAAACTGTTTGTATAAGATTGTTGCTCTGTGTTTGTGATTACTCTGTCATCGGCTCCACTTGGTACCAGCACTCACTCTTGACACTGGGAACCAGGGGACTAGAGAACATCTACACAGATGCTGACTGAATCTGCTTGGAGAGTATGGTTAAGATAGGAGGTTACTGCTACACACACACACACACACACACACACACATTTGAACAGACCCTTTTAGAGGCTGTGTGGTTGTATATTTATCTCAGATGTATTGCTCTTCGTATCAGCAGAGTCCACATGTATTGGGCTTTAAAGATATGAATACTAGATCACGTATGAACACATGCACTTTGAGCTGTTTTTCTAATACTGGGGATGGGTGACATCAGATAATTCATAATATCCTTGTTTATCCTATGACTACTGCATAAAAACATGTATCTTCCAATCCCTTCACCCTTGCTTACTCCACTATAGACTCTGGAAAGCTAAATGTTTGTATTCTCAGCCCTGTTTGTTGCTAGAGGTGGCCATGTGTCATAGTCTGTCTAGTAACCCCCTTAAGTAGAATCTTCTGTGACTTTGGGGAAGTCTTTTGTTTTTCCTGTCAAAAGGAGAGCGCTGAAGCTGGTGGCATCCCTATCCCCACCTTTCTCCCATTTCCTGAATTGAATGTGGAACCTGAATTTGCAACAACCATCTTGCTATTGAGAGGGAAAGACGGAAAATCAGAGGGCTGCTAGACTAAGTATTGTTGAACCACAGGCCAATACCAGCAACTGCTTAGCTTCAGACTTCTTGTTATATTAGGAAAACAAGCACCTCTTTAAACCACTGCAAATTAAAAAAACAAATAACTTGCTGCTAAGTTAAATCCTGGTTTCAGCCTCTGAAATTTTAAATTCTATTTTCATATTCTGAGATCAAAAACTTTTCTTTTCCCATTCTCTCAAACCTTCATTTCCATTCCACTTGCTGTAAGTTTAACTCTGCAATCTCTTCATTTTCTCCTGGTAGAACAGGTCCCTCTTAGGGTCCTCAGGATGGATTGTGTGGTTGATCTCCTGAGCTACTCTTTCAATAGAAACCTCAACTCCCTTGAATACTCATCTTTCACTATAACTGCCCTAAAACTCAATATATAATCCTGGGTCAATTTTACAGCTCATCCTATGACAGGAAAACAAAACAAAAGTAAAGATTGTTCCTTGATCCTAAAACCAGACAAAGACACAACCAAAAAAGAAAACTATAGGCCAATACTCCTGATGAACACAGATATAAAAAATCCTCAACAAAATACTAGCGAACAGAATTCAACAACACATCAAAAAGATCATTCACCATGATCAAGTGGGATTCATACCAGGGATGCAAGGATGATTCAACATATACAAATCAATAAATATGATACATCACATCAAGAGATTCAAGGACAAAAACCATATGATCATTTCAGTAGATTGCAGAAAAGCATCTGATAAAACTCAAGATCCCTTCTTGATAAAAACTCTCAAAAAATTGGGTATAGAAGGAACATATGTCAACATGATAAAGGCTACATATGAAAATCTGATGGCTATTGTCATACTGAATGGGGAAAAATTGAAAGCCTTTCCAGTAAGATATGGAATAAGGTAAGAATGCCTACTTTCACCACTTCTATTCAAGATTGTACTGGAAGTCCTAGCCAGAGCAATTATGTAAGAGAAAGAAATAAAGGACATCCAAATGGGAAAGAAAGAAGTCAAATTATCCTTGTTGGCAGATGATATAATCTTTTTCTAAATTAG
Organism: Microcebus murinus; assembly: GCF_040939455.1. Classification (NCBI taxonomy): domain Eukaryota; kingdom Metazoa; phylum Chordata; class Mammalia; order Primates; family Cheirogaleidae; genus Microcebus; species Microcebus murinus. The sequence continues at coordinate 85,287,142 of NC_134112.1, read as the reverse complement.
AAAAACCTAAAGACTCCACCAAAAAATTATTAGAATTGATAAACTCAGTAAAGTTACAGGATATGAAATCCACGTATAAAAATCAACATTTCTGTAAGTTAATAGTGAGCAATCTGAAAAAGAAATAAAAACAATTTTATTTACAATAGCTACAACCTCCCCCCCCCAAAAAAATCCTCTAGGAATAAATTTCACCAAAAAAGTAAAAGATCTCTATGAGGAAAACTATAAAACACTGATGAAAGCAATTGAGGAGGGCACAAAAAATGGAAAGATACCCCATGATCATGGATTGGAAGAATGAATATTGTTAAAAATGTCTATACTACTCAAAGAGATCTGCAGATTCAATGTACTCTCTATCAAAATATCAATGACAACCTTCACAGAAATAGAAAAATAATCTTAAAATTTATATGGAACCACAAAAGACTTCAAATAGCTAAAGCAATCCTAAGGAAAAAGAACAAACCTGGAGGCATCACACTACCTGTTCTTAAATTGTACTGCAATGCTATAGGAACCAAAACAGCATGGTACTGGCAAAAACAGGCACATAGCCCAATGGAACAGAATAGGGAACCCAGAAATTAATCCATGCACTTACAGCTAACTAACTCATTTTCAACAAAGACACCAAGAATATATATTGGGGGACAGACAGTCTCTTTAGTAAATGGTACTGGGAAAACTGGATATCCATATGCAGAAGAATGGAACTAGATTCTTATCTTTTACCACAGACATAAATAAACTCAAAATGCATTAAAGACTTAAATGTAACACCTGAAAATATGAAACTACTATAAGATAGCATTGAGGAAATGTTCCAGGCCATTGGTCTGTACAAAGATTCTTTGGGTAAGACCTCAAAAGCACAGGCAACCAAAGCAAAAATAGATAAATGAGATCACATCAAGCTAAACCTAAAGAAAGGGAGGAAATATTTGCAAACTATCTACCTGCCAAGGGATTAACTAGATCATATAAGGAACTCAAACTTTCTAATAGAACAAACCAGATAATCTGATTTTAAAATGCACATAAGACCTGAACAGACATTTCCCAAAGGAAGACATACAAATAGTCAACAAGTGTATGAAAAAATGACCAACATCACTAATCATCAGGGAAATGCAAATCAAAACCACAATGAGATATTATCTTACCTCAGTTAGAATGGCTATTACCAAAAAGACAAAAATACAAAAACAAAAACACACCAAAATGATGGTGAAGATGTGGAGAAAGGGAACACTCATACACTGTTGAGAAATATAAAGCTTAGTGCTGCTATTATGGAAAACAGTATGGATGTTCCTCCTAAAACTATGTAACTACCATATAATCCAGCAATCCTACTGCTGGGTTCAACTCCAAAAGAAAGGAAATCAGTACTTCAAATAACTACCTGCACTCCCGTATTTACTGCAGCACTATTTATAATACCCAAGATATGGAATCACCTTAAGTATCCATGAATGGATGAATGGATAAAGAAAATGTACATATACACCATGGAATACTATTCAGCCATAAAAAGAATGAAATCCAGTCATTTGTAGCAACATGAATGGAATCTGAGGTCATTAGGTTAAGTAAAATAAGCTAGGCACAGAGAAAGACAAACATTTCATGTTCTCACTCATATACAGGCGCTAACAAGTAGATCTCATGGAACTAGAGAGTAGATTGGTGGTTACCAGAAGCTGGGAAGGGAAGAGCGGAGGGGAAGGAAAAAGAGAGTTGGTTGGGTACAAAAGCACAGTTTGGGTACAAGGAGTAAGTTATATTATTTGATAGCATATAGGGTAATTATAGTCAACAATAATTTATTGTGTATTTCAAAATAGCTAGAAGAGAAGAATTGTAATGTTCCCAATACAAAGAAATTAGAAATGTTTGAGGTGGTAGATATTTCAACTACCCTGATTTGATCATTACACATTGTATACATGTATCAAAATATTGCATGTACCCCCAAAATATAAGACTATAAAACATCAATAAAAAGATACAAAAAAACTACAGATTGTTGCCACTAAAATTTTAATCTCAAAAAAGCTTTTGATGTCCTTGTTAATCCTTTCACCAGTGCATGGTTAGCTCCTTACCTTTCTTAGGAACTTCTCCAGATTCATGTTCTCCCCTGGCCCTTTGTCCTGTATACTCCCTACTATTCTTCCCATGAGGACCTCACATTTTTAATAAGACTTCAAAAGAATTGTCAACAACTGCTTTCTCCAGTCTTGCCTTCTATCAACGCTCCAGTGTGCCACAATCTGATTTCTGCCTTCAACTCTTTACCAAAAAATTACTCTGAAATTTGCTGTGTGTGGTGGCCCATGCCTGTAATCCTAGTACTCTGGGAGGCCGGGGCAGGAGTATCACTTGAGGGCAGGAGTTTGAAGTTGCAGTGAGCTACGATGACGCCACTGCACTCTGGCTGGGGTAACAGAGTGAGACTGTCTCAAAACAAACTAACAAACAAAACACTCTTCAACCCACTGGATGCTTTTCCGTCCTAATCTCAAAAAAGCTCTCTGCTACATCTGAATTTAGTGGCCATTTACTTCTTGAAATTATGTCTTCCTTTGGCTTAGCTGGCATCATATTCTTCTGGGTGTTCTTTTAGCTCTCTGACATTTTCTTCATAATTTCCTTCACTGAATCCTCTACCTTTAGTTCACTCATAAATGCTGGTGTTCCTGGGAATAATTTTCCTCTATTGGTCCTCCTTACTTGACATTTTGCTCTGAGTGAGCTCATTTACGTTTCATCATTTGCACTATTATCCATGAAAGGATGACTCCTAAACATAATTTGATCAACTATTTGCAAGATATCTCTACCTGTATATCCCATAGGCATCTCAAATGCAATGTGTTTGAAATTAAACTCATTATCTTTCTGTAGCATCTGTTCTTTATTGTGAATTCCCTTTCTACAGGTGATACATCAATTTAGGAATCTAAACTGCAAGCATGAACGTAACATTTGACTCACTCCTCCCCAGCAAAGACTAATTTCTGCCAATTTTATTTACTAAATATTTTCTAAATATTTGTTTTTTCTTTTCTATATTTACTTCTATAGCCACTTTCTCAGTTTCAACCTCATCTCTTCCACGGACTACTGCAATAGTCTCCTGACTGGTCTCTTTGCTACTTAACCAGCTCCTTTTTTATCTAATTAAATAGGAGTTAAAGAGAGTTATTTACCCAAAACACAAATTTGACTATGCTGATTCCTTGTATAAATAACATCAGTGTTTTCCTGTTGCTTATATGATACAATCCAAGCTTCTTAGCAAGGCTTTCCATGACTTTTGATTTCTGCCCAAACCTTCCAGTTTTTCTTCCTTTCTCATCACTCTCTCCCCTTCTTATCCAACTTTCTGCCTAACCCTGGACCTTTGACCTACTATCCTTTTAAAGCAAATCTCCCAAATATATCATGCTGTCTCATGATTCTATACCTATGATGGCTCTTACATCTCTTTCAAAATGATTCATGCTTTCTCTGGCTCAGAAAGTCTTTCCTGATTGCTCAGGCAGGGTTTACTGGTTCTTCTAAGCCTTTTAAATAAAACTGAATGAATGATTTAATTGACCAATAAAAATGACAAGGAATTCACATAAAAACAGATTGATAAAGATCAGAAAAAAGAAGGAGCAACTTGCCATTTACAAGTGTGACTTTCTTCTTCCTTTCCTGAATATAATCAATGGAGAGGGTGAGCATGGAGAAGTAGTTCATTATAGCTGGTTTCCTGGGCTACCCAGGAATCCTACAGAAATACAGTTTAAAGCATTTCTGATCAGACCCTACAGGCCAAGTTCTTTCCCTATAAACTGCATTTCCTTTAGAAGCCACTTTAATTTTGTGAGTAGTCAGTACACTTTGCTGCAGCCAAGACTTGGGGTCTCTATTTTTTATTGACATAAAATCCCTGGTCTGTTAAATACCCGGCATCTCCCAAGGAAAGCCAACATACTTACTGTCATGGAGAAGCAATCAGACTAGGACATTAGAATGTCTCAAGTGGTTCCACATCCTAATATTAACCAGCCTGAAATCTGTTTAGGTCTTAAAATTAGTCAAAATTAGACTCATTCAGGCCCAGAAGAGCATCTGTTTTCAAGGATGCAGCTGCTACACTTTCAATGGCAACTTACTGTGACTTCTTTAATTGATTCATATGAGGATGTCCTTGTGCATCTGCAATATTATCTAAAATTGTTACAATATTAGCTTAGACTAGTATCAGCTGTCATGAGAGTGATAAATTGAAAAGGGAAAGATGGTTATCTCGGCAGGAAAGGAAAGGTTAATGCTGTAAATTCAAACTTTTTAGAAGATAGAAAAAGACATTGAAGAGCCATCCTATGAGACGTTTTCACTGGATATATTTTAGAAGATCAAATTTTGGCACAAAAATTTCTGAATTCTCTTCCCATTTGTATAGAGGTGAGAGACATCACATAATGATTTCTGCTTTAACCTGGGATAAAATTATTTAATTTTATTTTTAAAAATTTTATTTTATTTTTATTTCTTGTAGAGAAAGGGTCTCCCTATGTTGCCCAGGTTTGTCCCAAACCCCTGGCCTCAAGTGAGCCTCCCACCTCAGCCTCCCAAGGTGCTGGGATTATAGGGGAGAGCTGCTATGCCCAGCCAAATTATTTAATTTTAATCTTTAGTTTTCCTTTTTAGAAAATTATAATAATAGCACCTTCCCAACTCCTAGAGCAATGTGTCATTAGGTCTTATACATAATTCTGAAATCCTTGGATGTTGTTACTTGGCCAAACACTTTTTTGTAAAATACAAATAGGAATGCTGGTAGGTCTGTGCCATTAAGAATTCATGGGGCTCACAAAGTCAATGGGGTCTGTGGCAGGAGTCCCTCCATCTAATCTCTTTCCTTAAATGCCTGTGGGATATGCTACTATCAAGTCTAGAGCTGAGACAGGATTTTAAAGTGTCAGATACTATAACACCCAGTTTCAAGTTGGAAATTTAATGTCAACTATATCTATCCTCAGTCTTCATAATTTCTTTGAACTACTACACTTTTTATTTATTCTTTTTATTCATTCTCTTGAATCATCTGCAAACCTATACAAGCTAACCTTCCCCTACCCCAGTGCTCTGTACACTGCAGGTACTTAATACATATTTGTTAAATGAATTATTTATCTATTTATGAAGCCTACTGGCTTTTGGAATGGATAGGTGATCTTCACATGCTAAAATATCTACCACCTTATTGACATCTAATTTGAATTTTCTTAGGATAGTGATGTACTTTTCTCTCCAAACTTAAATTTCATGGTAACTCTTTTTGATCACTCTCTTCCTGAGACAAATTTTCCAAAGCTATCATCTACTCTTTCTCAACAGTCCTCAGCTTCTGCCACGATTATCAATTCACTTATTTAGTTGTCCTTTCCCACCTTCCAAACCATCTATAACCTAGTTAAGTTCTTCTGCTGCATTTCTACACAAGGAGGGGCCTTTTCTAAGACATGTGTTTGGAAAGTTCTCTTCATTTTGCTTCCTATTTCAGAAGCAATGGTTCTTCTGTTCCCAAATAATAATAACTATCTTTCTCCATGGATGCCGGAAGTTTAGGGTTTCAACTAGCAAGGTCAATTGGTTTTGAAAACCAATAGGCTGGCTGAGACTGTCACTGGACCAACAGAATTCTGATTCCAAAGGATGGAGACATACTGCACATGATTCAGCTTAGACCCTATACATGCAAACACAAATATATAACCAGCTCTGAAAATGTAGTTTACTGAGACATAACACCCAACCAATAAACCCCTTTACATCTGAACAGCTGTGCAGCAAGAATTCCCAGCCTTTTCACTGCTGCCCCTCTTTTGTCCACTCTTACAGGGAAGAAGGGCAAATGGAGAGATTCATGGGAGTGGGGAAAAGTGGAAGAAATTCATTACCAGGAAGGAAAAAAGTGGTAGGAATGTGCGAACTGGAAGATGAAAGGAAGACGTCTTATTCAGCAATGGAAAAATTTTATAGCATCTTATGAGAAAGAAAAATGTTACATGTTGTTTTAAAAGACAGCTCAGAGAAACTTTGGAAGCTGGCAACTCTGACTGTTGAGTGACAGTGGTAAATAAAACCAATCCTAGAGTCATGGCAAGCTGTTTCAGCAACTACTAGGTAAAACTGGTGTTAGAGTCACAACAGGCCATTTTAGCAGCTGGCCTTGTGGAAAGTTTAATTCTTGGAGCAGGTGCTATGTGTACTTCGAGTATTTTCTCCCCTGGCCTCTCGATTTTGATTTAGTTGGGTATGACAAGAATAACCCAATTTGTATAATTAACTTTCATAGAGGGAACACTTTATATGTGGGTATAGGAGGCAGAGACCTACTTTTTTTTTTATGTGGTAACATTTGTTATTCAAATGGTGTGTTACACCTTTTCCCCCTATTGGCCATAAGACTATGGACAGCATAACTTCTTGGTGTTCCTTAGAAAGCCTCCTCCGAAATGTCCTAGTTATTACCCTAACTATAGACAGTAATTTGGGGGGGAAGAAAAGGTATGGCTGTTCCACCCACCTCCCAGCTTAATGTTTCAGACATTCAATAACATTTGTTTGAGAATGTATCACGAGGCCGCCCGCCCCCACACTTAAAAAAAAAAAAAGATCAACAACCAAACTCTTATGAAGAACTTGCACTTCATTTTAAGGATGTTGCTTAAGAGAAATTTTCTTCATCTCTATGAAGCCATACTCTTTCCTGCTGCTTCCCAGAGGAGAATAATTTATTCTTCCATTTTTTATTACCTTTAAAACAAATTTCTTAACAACTCTAAGCTTGTTTTCCTCATATACACAACTTAGAGAGTTGTTGTGACAACCAAATGAGGGAATGTCACACCTGGCACTGTGCCTGCCACAAAGCTGAGGACCATACTTTGAACTCCAGTTACACTCTCTCCTGGACTTGGCACATTTCATCTTGTGCTCTATGTGCCTATAGCATCCCTAGTACACTGTGAGATCCATGATAACAAAAACAGTAACTTGTTCCTCCTGGCATCTCTCCTAGTAAATAGCTCTTCCTTACACTCAGCAGACTGCCAATAATTCTTGTAGAATTTAATCTTCAAGTTAAGGACAAATCAAAGAGTTTCATAGCCATTTTTTACATTTAATTTCCACAATTCCTTTAACCTAACATCTTCCAAATAGTTCATTAGCCTGGAACATTATTCTGTTCCAGGGTAAGAAACTGATACCCAGAAAGGATATCTGAAACTGAAGAATTATTTCAAGTATCGAACTGTATAGAAAGAACAAAGGAGATCTATGTAAGGCCAATTCTGAAGAGCAAAACAAAAATAAGAATCAAGGTAAAAATGGACAGTTGTCCCCTTAGGCTATCACAGAGCAAGTGGCCAATTCTAAGCCAATACTGTATACTTCACATTGCACAGATCTGTAGAGAGCAAACTGTGTGCAGTTACTCATGAAACAGTGCTTGATGGTAGCAAGTCCGAGCAAGCCTCAAGTCCCCCAAGACATTTAGCTTTGGGGTCCTATCTACATACAGTGCAAAGCAGCTCAGACACATGATTTTTAAAGCTTGTGATGGATAGTACAGACCTCAGACTCTTTCAGTCCTGGGGAGAAACATTAAGGTTGATTTCCTCCTTTATTCCAAATAATCCTCCCTGAGGCTGGGTAAAAACCTCATCATCTACTAAAAAGGCATGTGGTGTGGCCAATTCAGCTCCTGCCGGATATGAAAAAGGGAAAGGGTGCGGGGGGGGGGGGGGGGGGGGGAGTGGAAGCTAATGAACAACTCCCGTCTGTCTGTTGAAAAGCACTATTGTGGAGCTGTATTAGATTTCCATGGACTTTGTAAGCCTTTTGTAAAAGCTTTTGTAAAATCCTGCAACAAAGAGCATCTTAAAGTGTTAGCAAATACTTAGCCAGATCTTTTGGGTGAATAAGTGACACAGATTTAAGTTTTAAGAGAATTTTAGAGGTAAAAATACGACATGGTAGAGCAATAATACTTGTCTAGTGTTCAAACAGGAGCCTTCTCACTTAGCATTTTGTGAATCTTCCAAAGAGCCTCAGGGAATGGCTTAGTCACTGGACAAATTAGAAATATTAGGCCCATCTACACATGGTAAAACTAAGCCAGACAGAAATAAAGCACGTTTTCCAACACGACACAGCAAGCGCCACAGATAGGGACAGAACTAAAGGAGTGGAACTGAAAGTCCTATACTGAGCCCCTCTTTAATGTAACTTTTTCCAGTTGCCTAATTTCCTTTTCAGGCAGCTGCATCACTCCTTAATTTGGACCTGAATGGAGAAATCATCCTTACCTTCTTGACTGAGAGCAGGTATAACCTTACTTTTGCCTTTCATCCCCAATATGCAATGTGGTTTCTGGAACTAGCAGGTGAGGTACCAAGTATAGCAAACAGGAAGGTGCCCTCTGGAGGCAGAGAGACCTGAGTTCAAATTCCGGGCTTTCTAACATACCATCTGGATGAATTTCTCTACAACAGATTCCCACCTGTGAAAGACGAACATTGTACCTGGCTCACAGGATTCTGATGATTAAATGAGAAAATATATAAAGGCTTAGAGTAGTGTTTGACATACAGCATTTAATACATGGCAATTACTATTACTACTATCATGTATTCAGTGAAGTTGTTGAATAAACAAATAACAAAAACCCAGTATCTTTCTCCTTCATCTATAGTTTTACATAGGCATTGGAACAGTTAGACTAGAGTTATACATTTGATGGCAAAATGTGAGAGCCACTATGACAGCAGAGGAAAACAGGCAGAGTCCTAGAAGCCAAGGCCACTCTGATCCCATTGTAGTGTGGATAACATATAGACAACTGGTTTACCTAGAAGCAGCAGCTGACCCTGCCACCACGCACAAAGACCATAACCATGACTAGCTGTGTAACTGGTGGGGGCTCCTTTGAAGCACATTAGAAGCAAGGACTGCAGAATGAATTAACTTGCTGACACATGGTGCAGAATTTGTGGGTGTAAATCTTGCTAAGACAATTTCTACTCAGTGAGGACAAGTGTGGCCACTTCTCAGTATGTGGTAAAGATAACAGTTAAGTTTCTCCCCTTTAATCTCTCTTGTGTCAGATATTCCTTATGCAGCCTAAATTGATGAGCTGGTGCAATACACATATTGACTAATGCCTTGTGAAGGTTAATAATATATGACCATATTTCTGTCTTTCTACATTAGTAACACATGAATACTGTTCACACATCCATTCCAGTTTTGCCATAGAATCCCAAGAATAATTAACAGTTCATATAGATGCTTCCGGAATCAATTTTCCTAAAAACCAAAAGATTAATAATCTGTGTTTATGCCAGTTAAGGGTAAATGACATAGAGAAGCAATCATCTACCTATCGGATGATTACATAATTTCAAGATATTACCTAAAAATTTAAATATCCTTCTCTAAGTAAAAGGATATGAGTATTCTCATATTAACTATGAACCAAATCTTCCTATCTACAACATTTCCCTTGGATTACCATTTCTTTTGTTTCTGTTTTTTTTTTAATTTTTAATTAGTATGGGTACATAATAGTTGTACATCTTTATACGGTATATGTAACGTCTTGATACAGGCATACAATGTGAATTAACGAAGTCAGGGTAATTGATGTATCCATCACTTCAAGAATTTATCATTTCTTTGTATTAGGAACATTTCAATTCTATTCTTTTAGTTATTTGAAAGTATACTCTATTACTGATTATAGTCCCTTTGTTGTACTATCAAGTATTATTCATTCTATCTAACTATATTTTTGCACCCATTAACCATTCTCACTTTATCTCCCACTCCCCATCCTTCCCAGCCTCTGGTAACCATCATTCTACTTTCTGTCTCCACAAGATCCATTGTTTTTAATATTTATTAATAGCTCCCACATGTGAGTAAGAACATGAGAGATTTGCCTTTCTGTGCTTGGCTTATTTCACTTAATGTTCTTTAGTTCCATCCCTGTTGTTGCAAATGGCAGGATTTAATTCATTTTTGTGGCTATATAATATTCCATTGTGTGCATATATTACAATTTCCTTATCCATTCATCCATTGATGGACACTTAGGTTGATTCCATACATTGGCTATTGAGAATAGTGCTGCAATAAACATGCAAGTGCACACAGCTTTTTGATATACTGAATTTCTTTCCTTTGAATATATACCAAGCAGTGGGATTGCTGGGTCATACGGTTGACAACCATTTCTTTTGGATTAGCCCAACAAGTAGTGGTTTAATTCTGATTCAACCACTTACTAATTGATTAACTTTGGGCAAATTGTTAAACCTGTGAATCAGAGTGACATCATTTTCAGTCTCAGAAGGTCATTATAAGGATTCAATGAGATAAAACATAAAAAGCATTTAGAATGATCGGCACATAGTAAGTGCTCAGCAAATCCAGGTTATTATTGTTGAGTCCCCTGGTGGAAATCTTGAAAGAGTGAGATTCCTATACTCATCTTCTTATCAAAAAACCTTGTAAGAAATCTGATTGCTGTGGGCTTAGTTGTTTGTGATGGCTAATAATGTTCAGACAGGAAATGATATATTGATACATTAAAACATTGACATTGTGTAAGATCATGACTTTTTGAATTCAAAATAGGAAATCACAAAACTGTGAGAACAGCCTAGGAGTCTAGAAATGTTCAAATCAGTGAAGACATGCAGGAGAAAAAAGGCATTAATCAGGGACAGGTTTAAATTTTATCTTTTCATCCATAAAACGTAACTTTCTTCAGAGTTGAGGATTCGATAGCAGATTTGGCATTTCAGCAGTCATGAGTTAAGTGTAATTTGGTGAGAAACATGGAATGATGCTCAGGAGCAGCTTGGGAAGAGATGAAGTAGTGGTTTTTAATTTTTTTTTGTTGGTTTTTAAAAAAATATTAATATTTCTTATTTCAAAATATTAAGGGAGTACAAATGTTTTTGTTACATGGATATATGAAGTTGGGGCTTTCAGTGTGCTTGTCACGTGGATGGTGTTCATTGTAACTGATAGGTAAGTTTTTTATCCCTCATCCCCTTCTCACCCTCCCTAATTTCCAATGTCCTTTACATGTCTTTTTTGCATAAAATGATTTATTTTCCTTTTGTAGATACCCAGTACTGGAACTGCTGGATCCAACAGTAGGTCTACTTTTAGTTCTTTGAGGAATCTCAATACTATTTCCATAGAGGTTGTACTAGTTTGCAGTCTCACCAACAGTGTATAAACATTTCTTTTTCTAGGCATTTATGCCGGTGTTTTGTTGATGTCCTATTTGCTATGAATCTTCCAGGTGTTCAATGACCATCTTATATCTGGATATCTAAACCCCTGATGATACCAGGGATGTTTCCTCAATAATTCCCTCAAATAGGTTTTCCATGCTTTTTTGTTTTTCTTCTCCTCCCTCAGGGATACCTATAATTCTTATAATAACCTAATTATAGGTTATAACAACATAATAAGAACCTGTAATAACCTAATTCTGGCTCTCTTTGCATAGTCCCCTACTTCTCTGAGTGTTTGTTCATTCTTCTTTATCCTTTTTATTTTTTTACATCTTTAACTGACTGGGTTTGTTCCAAACCTTGTCTACAGGCTCTGAAATGCTTTCTCCTTCTTGGTCTAGCTTGTTGTTGAGGCTTTCTGCTGTATTTTTAAGTTCCCTAAATGACTCTTGTATTTCTTCAAGTTTTGTTATATCTTTTCTTATGTTGTCTCTTTAGTCACTTTTTCATTCATGTCCTGAATTATTTTTTGGTTTCTTTGTGTTGGTTTTTGACTTTCTCATGAATTCCATTCATCTTATTTGCCACCTATATTCTGAATTCTATCTCTGACATTTCAACATTTTTTTTTAGGTTGGTGTCAGTTGCTGGAGACCTATTGCGATCCCTTGGGGGTGTCGAAACAGCTTGTCTTTTCATGTTGCCAGAGTTCTTATGCTGGTTCCTTCTCATCTGAAATCTCTTCTCTCAGCTCAAGACAGATAAATTTGTGGTGTATCTGTTCTCCTCTGCTTGGGAACTCTCCAAGAGAGGAAAGGTCCCTGGCTGGTGCACCTGTGCCCTATTTGGGAGGAATGATCCAGTGGGAAAGGGGCAGATGTACTAAGAGCCTGTAATGCAGCTGTTCTCCTGTATCATCCCATTCTCCCATGGTTGTTACAGTCCAAGCCAGTGCAGAGGATATTTGTATGGAGTGGTATGTTGGTCTCCAGGGTGCTGTGGGAAGCTCAGGTGGGGGGCTGGGTGACTTCCTCTCCACAAAGGCTGGCGGCAGGGAAGTTTGCTCTGCTCAGGCCTCCCTGCAGTGGTGGCAATGGCAGCAAGGTAAGGCTATTTAGGCGTTGGCCCCAGATGTCAGGGCTGTGGGTGTTCACTCAATTTAGTTCCAGGTGTGGTGGTGGTACATGGAGGGCTGGGGAAAGGTGACTTTTAGTGAGTGGATCTTCAGTGATTTCTAGGGAGCAGTGCAGCACAGGGTGCGGGTTGGGATAGCTGGTGTGCAGGGTGCATGGCATGTGAGGCCACTCAGGTGTGTGGGATGTAGGGCTGTGGCAGTTGGGTAGGTTGCAGGACCTTGGTGGGCACCTGGGCACATTGCAGGACTATGGAGGGTGCCTGGGCGTGTCATGGGACTGCAGCCAGTGGTGGAACAGGTTGTGTGACCTTGGTGGGCACATGGGTGTTTTGTGGGACTGCAGCCAGTAGTGGGATGGGCAGGCATCTGGGTGGATTAGGGGGCTTTGCCTGGCACCTGGGCAGGTCACGGGACCCCAGCCAGTGGTAGGTTGGCTCGTTGGGCCACAGCAGCTGGGTGGCCTGTGGTTGGTGGGGCTGGGGGGAACAAAAGTAGTGTTTTTCACATTATTTTGAGGAATGAATCACAGGGATCTCTATTTCCATAGAAAGGATGCCTGTGGAGCTCGGTTCTTTAACAGTGAACTTAGGAGTCATTTTAGGAATTCAAAAGAACATTCAATGATGGTTTGACATTGTTCATGTGTTTGAGAGATCAGGTCTGCCTTACAGATCTGAAACAGGTCCCGAGAGGCCATACTTTTACTTTGAATCAGCATTTATCTCATGACCACAGTTTATTTCCTTTCTGCCAAAGGCACTACGAGGAAAAGAACACACATGAGTGTGACTCCATGGGGTACAGAGGTGAGGGAGTAATGATTATGAATCTAAATAGCCATTACTGACAACTATGGAATTTTGACCTGAAATAATACAAGTTTTGTTATTTTAAAATGAAGAGGCAGAAATTGGCTTATAGATTATTTTAGTATTCACTGACACTGACAAAATCAGGTCTTTTATGAAGGATTAAAACAGCTGAATCAGGATTATTTTGGAAAGATGCTTTTTATATTTACTACCATATGAGTCTTGCTATTTTATTTGTTTTCTTAGAAATATGTTCACCTTACTAAACTCTAGACTAAATTTACTATATAAAGTGCAATGAAAAAATACCCCCATTCCCTGTTTGCTGTCAACTCAGCATTATCCCTGGCTGCATAGGAACATTTTCCAACTTCTTGCCAGCAGCGTTTGGGGTTTGGATTCTGCCACGAAGAGTCGCTCCCAAAAGACGTGTAAGGCAAAAAGAAAAGGAAGGCAATATTTTCCTCTTGCAGTGGTAGAAAGATGTGCAGGCAGCTGGCAAATATGAGGCTGACGGCAGCTTCCAAGAGAGACCCTTCAAACAGCTGCTTCCTCACCACAGGTAGGGAAAACCCCAGGCTGCATTTCCTGATTTTCCCGAAGGTCAGCAGCTAGTTTCCTTGTTGTTTTGCTTCCTTCCAACTGTTGGCTAAGCCCTTTCAGCAATTTTAAAAACATCTAATTTCCTGTATTAAATTCCCTCATGCTCGAAATACCTAAAATGGTTTCTGTTTTCCTGACTGAGCATTGAGAATGATTGTAACACCTTGTACTCATGAGATATTTCTGAGCGGTGGCATCTCCAATCTCAGAGAACATTTCAAGCATTAAGGAATGGGATGAAGGGGTCGTCAAGAATCCCTGGGCTACCCTTTGATGGAATGTTGTAACCTCTAAGGCAAAGATTTCCGGAAGGTCCTCCGCAGAGTTCCTAATCTCTGCTAAAAGATAAAAATTACAACAAATACAGATCTTAATTGGTTTTTATTTGTGATTCTAGAATCATGCAGCCAAAAGGGTTCAGAATGCTCTGCCCGACCACCTGTGCAGTTTTATGTATAGCCAGAGAAAAGGAAGTGACATACAACGGGGTGAGGCGCAGGGACAGCTCAATTGGTTCAAGCTCAGTGTTTGCCTTATTTGAACCTGGTTTGAACAGTTGGCTGCCTGTGATTGACTGAAAATTTGTTGTTGTGATTGTCTGAGATTCAGCTACTCGTTACAAGAGTAGATTATAGTCTGTTTACATGACAAGTTAGGTTATAGTTCACTATGTACGAAAACCATTTACGCTGAACTTAAAATATGTACAGAGGCAGATTTAGGTCAAGCTTAATTCAATTTAACATTTCTCAATCTCTATTCTTTCCATCTTGCTCTCCCCTACCTAATCAGAGAAGCTCCATTTTTATTTGTTACCCATTTAAGATTTTACAGTAAAATTCTGCTGGGAAAAAAGGGTTTTGCTGCTAAAAAAAAAATGCTATTTACGAACCACTGCCCTTGAAAAGGGAAGAATTTGGTTCTAGCAAACAAGTTCCCACTGCATTCTACTCTCTAGTTGCCAGCCAAAGTAGGGATAAAAGCCAAACATTTAAATTATAATACGACTCCTACAGACTGAGGATGAGTGGCAGGAAAATCTACATAAATAATATTTATTTGGAAACAAGTGATCTGCTTTTTCCTTTCTCTTATTTCAGTTACTAATATCTAGTATGTGTTTTTATAATTTACTAAGTACTGAGCAAAGTATGAATTGCTCTTAATCTTAATAATGCAATCAAGATTTCCTTCCAAAGTAGATTCAGCCTTCCTTTTAGAAAATAGTTTGCTTTGTTATTTTTCAGAAAAGTGTACCATGGGTTTCTGTACTTTTTTTCAAATAAATCCCAGGTTAATGATGTAGACCTCAACAAAACAGACTTCTCAGCAAGGCCACGGAATTTGGAGCTGTTTTCTGTGATTCTATAAAACCTTTAGCTTAACACTGAATGTATCTTCCAAACAAACTCCATGTTCATGATCACCTTAGGGTGTTAGAACTTCTGGGTTCCATAGCTTAAACCACCAACCCTTTGGCAACTAAGTTAAAGGTATGAAATTGAGAAGGAACCACCTAGTAAGGCAGAAAAGCTCAGCTCTGTTTTTCCTGAGGCTCATTCATCAGTAAATTCACATTTAAAAAGTAAAATACCCTTAAAGTTTTACGTCTTCCTCTACTGAACTGATTAAACAGAATTTCATTTTCATAGAAAAAAATAAGCTGATATAGGTAAACCTTGGTTTGATAGGACAATAGAGCCAAGTTGAAAAATATATTCACATGTATTTGGAAATTAAACATAGATATTTGAGATTGGGCAAGACTTGGTCTCAGATCACTAATTGTAAGGAAATACACACAGTGCCCCTGTTCCCTCCATTGTAAACCCTGCCCAGTCTCTTTGGGGACCTATCATGCTTTTATTTTCCTCCTGTGAACTATGTTGCCTCCTGGCACTCAACACATTTTTTTCCTAATTGCTAACAATCATATTGGTTCTAGGGATCACTGTCTAAAACTTTAGTCTACAGTTTCTAGAATTTCTTCTTTCACTCTGTTTTGAGAATGGGAATATCTGCTGTCATCTGGTGTTCTGTCACCTTTTACATGCTCTACAATTTATCAAATTTCCTTAATACCCTCAGATTTGATCCATTTGAGCTCTCAAGGAGCCAGATGCCATCTGATTCTCTCCTCACAACTATTTCTTACCATGACTTGTCTGATCCTGACATTTGAAGAGCAGGCCCCTTTCTAAATAAGATAGAAACAGAAGAGAAGTAGTGGTTCTGCTTTGTATTAACATGACACTCCTCATTCACCAATCAGAGGGCTTATCCATTTCGCGTTCTTTCTGTGCCTAAACATAGCCACACACTGCCTTTTGTTGTCTTCAGCATCTCTAATGATGATCGAGTCATTCTGGGGTTTAGCTTCCCTGAAACTACATGTAAAGGCCAACCTTACATTCTGTGTGCCTGCTACGCACTCATCTTTGGTTGCAGGTTTCTTCTTTCATTTTTAAAGACATATTCTTCTATGTAAGCTCATCAGAGAGTTCTCTGGATGTCATACAATAGTGTGGTGGTTTAAAGCACAGACTGTGAAGGCATAATGAATAGGTTCAAATTCTGCCTCTTCTACTTAATAACCTCAGAGCTGTGTGTCCTTGGGTAAGTTATTTCACCTTTCTGTGCCTGAGTTTCCCAGTATGTAAAAATGGTGATAATGATGGTATCCACTTCCTGAGTTATTGTGAAAATAAAATGAGTAGTGTGTAACTGTGTGTTTTATAATATACCCTGTCATAGAATGTGTTTAGAATTATTTTTTATTAAAAGTACTTAGCATTTTATGGTTCAAACTTTCTGTTGTATAATCTCCTGAACCTCATCATGAATTATATTTCCTTTGATAGGTTGCAATCACGGTATCACATCTATATTTTCTCCATTGTCTAAAAATTTAGCTTTCTGAAAACTAAACATCCAGTTAGGCCTGGTATTTACTCTCTTTGCTGTGTGAACTCCAATATGATATGTTAACATTCTCCAAAGATTATTATAATTTTTATATTCCCAGTGAATTCTTCCTTTTGGTCATAATTATGTATAAAGTATTGGTTATCACCATGTTTTTCCCTCTTGGGAAGAAAAATCATCCCAAAGACAAGTTGAGAACTTATTTATCATTCTATTTTAGCTGAATTAGACTTTTGGAAATGTCAAGCTCATTGAAACCTCCCATCACTACTACTACCTAATGTCAAGAAAGCATCATCCATACCCTCTATCTCACCAAGTAATATACTTTTATAATGGTATCACTTGCTTCGTCCTTCTTGGTTTTATTCTTCATTTGAATATTATTTCCAACTTCTCAGGGAGGCGAAATTCCATAAAATTTTCCCGCATTTTACCTATTAACAAGGACGGTCGCTAAATAGCTGTGCTTTCCTCCATATGAGAGAGAGAACTCAAAAGTTGTAGGAATTTATATTGGATTCTAATTTACTTGGTTGCCACAAATGGTCCATTTGGTACTTTGCCATAATTTCAGGTGAAAACATGTACGGCAAAGATGTTGGTAAGTACTTGCAAAATCAATAGTAGACTCAATTCTCAATGAAACTTATACGGAATCCCATAAATTTATTTAGTTAGTAGCATCAACCTCTACCTTCATTAAACCATTCACAAGAACTGCTAACAAGTAGAGTTACTTTAGGGGCACTTAGAAGCTTAATGCCCACTGTGGGAATTATTAATATCTTCTTTGCCCTTGTGCTGAATCTTTCTAGGCTGTTTAGCTGCTTATAATTCTGCATGTTAACCCCCAAACAGAACTCCTATTTCACTCTATCTCCCGGCATGGGACAAATACAGAGCATGAAAAAAATGACATTTAAGTAAGTCTATGTTGCTGCTTCTAATAGGTCATTTAAGAGAATAGTAGCTAAGATTAAATTTGCATATTACAGATCAAATAATATTACTGTAAATATCTTTATACCAGAAGATATTTCTATGAGCCAACTGTATACAATCCAAGGATAATTTTTTACAATAAAGTTTGAGTTCAATTAAATAATTTGTATGGTTTCCTTTAGTTGTTTGCAGTTAGATTTAAGCTGTAGTACATATCTCTGATGTGAAGGTAAAGTTTCATTTTCATGAATGTCATTTTAACATACGGCTCTATTTGGCACAGATAATTCCATATCCTAGCACAGTGCTTGACATAGTCAGAGGTGCCCAGTTGTACAGTCAAGGAAATTGGAAATACCTTTGATACCTCTGCCTCCTGTGGTCCCTATATCATTCTTTCTTATTATCTTTTGAGTCCAATCCTACTACCTCTACTTTGGTACAGTCTGCTATGGTTTAATGTGTCCCCCCAAAAGCATGGGTTGAAAATTTAATCCCCAATGCAACAGTGCTAAGAGGTGGGACCTTTAAGAAACAATTAAGCTATGAGAGCTTCACCCTCATGAATGGATTAAGGCCATCAGAATGCGAGTGGGTTCATTATAAGAGGCTAAGTTTGGTCCCCTCTTTCTCCCTTCTGCTGTCCACCATGGGATGATGCAGCATGAAGGTCCCCATCACATGCAGGCCCCTCAATCTTGGACTTTCCAACCTCCAGAACTATAAGAAATAAATCTCTATTCTTTATAAACTACCTAGTCTCAGATACTTGGTTATAGCAGACAAAACAGAGTAAGACAAGTCCTTCACCACTTATCACCCGTTTTAATGTATCTGGTTTCTAAATAATCTCTTTGTCTTAAGAATTACTCCTCTCTAATTCATTCCCCTATATCTTTCTGGAAAAATCATTCCAAAACACTATCCAGTCAAATTTCTCTTATGTCTAAAATCTTTCAATAGCTTGACCTTGCCCTCCAAATAAAATCTCAGCTAGCCTTGCCCACACCTCTAGCTTCATTGCTTGTTGCTTCCCTAAATTGAGCTCCATGTTCCAGCTCTACTGAATACATGAATTATGCTGAACTCACCATATTTTCTTTCATTTCATAGCCTTTTCTTTCTTTTATTTAGTTTGCCTTCCATAATATAACTTTCTATTTGTGACTAATTACTATTTATCCTTCAAGACTCAGAAAGTCTTTCCTTATATTTGTATTCCCCTTAAGATGCACACTTCATATATTTCCAAATGCGCTGTGTTTTATCTCTAGTTGCCAAATCACATTATGGGGTAATTACTTTCATGCCTATCTTTTATAAGACTTTTAAATCCCTGCAAGTGGAATTACCTGTGTCCCTACGGCCTAGAGTATAGCTGATACTGTGTTATTTGTTAAACTGAATTGATCCCCAAATATTTACTGAATGAATGAATATCTTCCCTGATGTCCCCACAAGACAGGGCTTCATTGATCTAGTTTACTTTCTATTGGACAAATTCCCCAGAACGCATGATTTATAAATCCCTATCTATGCACGTAACCTCTGTGACTGTCTGGCTGACTGACGACATGTCTGTTTCCTCAGTAGGCACACCTCCTGAAGAAGATGGACAGTGAACCAGGGGGCAAAGCCAGGAAGCACAACAGGAGGGTCACAGGTCAAAGGCGAAAAGAAAAAAGCCAAATTTCCTTTTCCAAATAGTACCACTTTCAGCACTTCCTCTTTCTGTGGAACTCAAAAACCCACCACACACAAAATTGCAAAAAAAAAAAAAAATCCCTAATATAGAGAGTGGAAATCTCCAAGTTTTTATATATGCAGTGTTTATCTAAGAGTTGCTTTATTTAAATATAAAGACATGTAAATAATCTTTCCTCTTGCATATCCTACCACACCATATTTTCAAATATACTGTGAACTTAACGAAGCAATTTTGGTATTTCAAGTTTGTTAAAATGTCATTTTACCTGTTTTTATTAGGTGAGGAAACAACTTAAATGATGGAAAGTAAAGAACTTTCTAATCCAGAAATTAGAAAGCATGTCCAAGAGTCACCAAAGTAGACCTTTAAAAGAAAATGGATCTTCGCTATACACTTCAGATAAAGGAGTGTTAAATTTTTTTTTGTTATGAGAAAGTAGAAATCATAAATATAGTAGACAGACTAATCGCTTACACTGAGGGGTATTGAAAGAATGAAAAGTACAGAATATAAGAAGGACAAAGAAAAACATGGTAAAATATCTTGTTAGTTCAATGAAAAGTGAGGTGGCTCTCATGTCAATACCCCAGCCAGCTCTATCGCTGGCTAAGCATAGCTCACACCATTTATTCTTCTGTTTTTCCATCCATCAAATGGGAATAAAGATGTTCACTTTCTAATGTGCTCAGAAAGTGGACGTGGCAATTAACCAATGGGGGACTATTGTGTAAGGTATGAATGTACGAGGCTAGAGAGTTTTTGCTGTGAACACATCAGGAAGTCAAAGAGAAAGGAAAGACAATTGAAAAATGGACACCTGGATAACTTCGTAGCTTCCTTGGGACTCCTGGGTTGTTCATTTCAATGAAGAGAGGAGGGCTGCCCAATGGAGCTCAGAAAGTGATGTAAACCCATTTGAGATGAGCTGTGATAAGCAGGCCTGACCGCGGTCCCCATCAGCTCGGTAAACACTAATGATAGAGCCGGTGCAGGCTGCCACTGGTGATAAAGAGCCAGCTAACCACTCTATTAGTTTTTCATTTTGTGAATTAATGTCCTTCATGGCGTGTGTACACTAACTAGTAATGAATTGTCTCTTTCGAACTGCCTGGGGTAGTCCTCACTGCCTCTGCAAGAAGGCATACATTTCGCATGGAAATTAGCACTTTTAAGAAGGCAATCACTCCTTTAAAAGAGGTTTGTTTTCCATTAGTTTCTGCAAACATCCTGCCTTGAGAAAATTTGTCGTTATTAAAAAAATCTATCTACTCTATTTTATAAAAATTAAATTAAAAAAGAGGCAAAATAATCCTCCATAAGTATATTCAATATATATTTCACATAAGAGTCCAGATATGAGTGGAGAATTTTTTTTTTTAAACCCAACAACTCTGAAGCCTGATTGTTCTTCTGTAATAAAGAGGAATCAATTTTTTACTCATTGAGTCCTATTCATTAACCCCGATGATTAGATTTTTCTCCATTTGCCAAGGTCTTCTAAAGCTTCTCTAGCCCTGCAGAATGAGAAAGTCAAGCCCAGGCCTCTGATGCACATGGTGGTATTTCATTTATCTTGGGTTTATAATCTTTCCATCTCACAAAGGACCATAAAATAAGGGCTGAGGTCCTCTATTTAGCCTTTGACCAGCTTCTGTGTGGATTCTTCATCCAGAAGACATTTCTTGGAGACTCAGGTGTAATTTGGGAGTCATTTTAAGGTCTAAGGAGAACTCAGTAGATGCAGAAAAGGAAGGTGGGTCTGGGGAAGGTCGTTTGGAGACTTGAGTCTCTGGGTGGTGGCTGTCCACTCTAAGGCTGACCATCTTGAGCCAGTGGAGCCTACACTGATAAAATTAAGTTTAAAAGCCTGAAGAAAGACAACATGTTAGTTCTTCAACTTAGCTGGCTTTCTTTTTTAATATAAAAAGTTATGATTCTGACATAAAGAATTGGATGAAAGCCAGGAGGTCTCAGTTCTATTACTGGTTCTTTTGCTGATTTTTCTAAGAGGGTTTTGGATTTATTTTCTTCCCTAAAGACTTATATACTGCCTATTTTCCTAAGAACTTGAAGTTCTTTCTCATATATTACCTCATATTAGCCTTGCAGATTTTAATTAAAAAGATTTCACAGGGGCATACATACATAATAAAAATATTCTCATAAAATATATAAGACAAGTCCCTCTTTCTATATACTTAACATTCTTAACATTCATCCTTTCAAGATGAACTACCCCTTTCTTCTTTTCTCCGGGATTTTCAATATTTCCTAGGCAACCGTGTTAAAAATAAAACAAAGCCTCTGTGTTAATTTAACTGTGTCTTCTGTAGATAATGGTCCCAGTTAGGCTGTAAGCCCTAAAGTGGCCAGGACCCTGTATCTAATGTTCATTCTACAATCAATCCCCCAAGCCCAGTGCAGTCCTGGCCACAGGGCAGGTGAATGACTGAAGTAACAGAATGAAGAAAGGAACAATATCCATTCTTGCTCAGTACCCATTTCATCTTCCTCTCCCCTTTCATGGGAATTCTTCTCTCTTTCTTTTTTGACACTTTAATATCATGGATTACTCTCTAATAATTTAAGCACAAAATCTGTCCCCCAAATCCTTGACACTGCAGTTATCCCAGGTGGGTTGGGTCCCACAACATCTACTATTTGTCACTTTCCTTTTGCTCCTTGCCTTACTTTTCGGGGACACCCCTGAGTGCTGGCAGTTTTTTTTTTTTACCCCTAGGCTGTTTGTAGTCTAAAGAGAAGTTCCTAAGGGTTCAAAATTTCTGTGTTCTACTGTGGAATATATTTTCTAGTTTATGACATTAAGGCAGTACTTAAGGGAGGCTGATGGTTTTGTTGTTGACCAATTAACATTTATTAAACACTTGGCTTATACACAATATATACCCATGAAAATGTACTCTAGAACTAAAAAGCATTCAGGTTTTTTTTAATTTGTAGGCATTTTAAAGTTCTGAGCACTTTATACATGGGTCCCTCCCCTTTCACCCACTGAAACAAAAATGGGAGCCCCCAAACCACCTTTCTGTGATACCTGATCTAAGAGAGTAAGAAGAGGCACAAGTGCAGCTAGTGATTAGCAGGTTGTCACCTGGTACAGTGGAGGGACCACGGCAGGTGCCCTAGGCTAGAGTACTCCCTTCCCTTGGGATCAACTCCCTGTTTTTATAATGCCTGCCACCCTAGTATCTCAAAGCTGTCCCTACATGTGCAGCATGTGAAAACATATTGAAATCCTCTTTGGATCACAATACATCTGTTCCAAGAGGCTGAATGAGAGATGCCAGGGGAACATTAACTCAGAATTTCCTAACTTGAGTGCAATTAAAATCTCAGCCGCAGTGTGGAATTAATGTAGCCCTTTGCATTTTAAATACATATTTTAATTAAATGACACCCATCTGTAGAATATGAGACTGCATTTTTATTGAGGATTTCAAATGATATAATCTGTTCCTATGAAGCGTAAATGGCTCAGTTCATGTTTCCAAAAACCTCAAAAGAATTACATAGATCTGGCATAAGCACATGTGGTGACACTCAATTTTGCTTAAATTTAAATCTGTTTAGCTTGCATGCTAAGTGTTGTTTGTGTGATGAGATTTAGACTGTGTATAAAGAGTGACGGAAAATAAGAGCACAGCCTTTTAAACGTCTCGGGGTGTGTCTGCAAAGAGGCTGTCAGAGGGAGCCCGAGGGTCAGAGGTGGCACATTTCTGTCCTGGCTAGAGCTATTTAGTCACAGTGATCATCTTTTTACTAATTTAACCTAACGAGAAGGGTCGTCTAAGGTAATAGTATGTTAATGAGCCCAACTAACAAAATGCAGGCAGAACAAAGCTAGTTGGGAGCCGCACAATTAGTTCTGACAGAAAAGATTTGGGGTATGTGTAAAGTTCCTCAGGAAACCAAACTACACTAACTAAAAACTATAGAGCAAATGCGTCTTTTTTCTATTTAGAGCTGTCATTTAGTATCTTTGCTTGAGGCGGTATTTTCGCCTGCATTTCCACAGTAAGTATGCTCTTCAAGAAGATAAAGCCCGAGACAAGGCAGGAGGTAGCCTTGGTCTAGACCTGGCTGTGGCACACCCTGCATGTGTGACTTCCAGAGAGTCAGAGTTTGGCTCTCAGTTTTCTTGTTCGTAAACGGCTAGAAGGGAGCAAAGTTGTGTGGAAATGAAGAATGTGGGCGCTGGAATCTGACTGCACAGCTTTAAATCCTGCCTCTACCCCTCTCAGCCTCAATGTCCTCTGAGAAACGAGGGCAACCACCGCCCACCTGACAGGTTGCTGTAAGAACTAGGCAAGGTAACGCATTAGAGTGCGTAGACTCAAGCCTACCTCCTCCTTGGCTGGGGTTCAGTAAATGCCAGCTATGACTGCAATTGGAAGAGTCTAGTCTGGGAGTCGCATTGCCCTAGGTTCCATCTTGGCTTTGCCACTTGCTACTTCGTGGTTGTAGAGAAGTGACTCCATCTTTGAACCTTATTTTTGACATATGAGGCATGGAGCCAGTTATACCTACTGTGTTAGCTTCCTATCATTGCTATGACAAACTGCCACATACATACCTTATGGCTTAAAACCACATAAGTTTATTATCTTACAGTTCTGGAGATTAGAAGTTAGACATGGGTCTCAATGGCCTCAACAGGTGTCAGAGGCTCTGGGGTGAATCCATTGCCTTGTCTCTTCCATTTTTCTAGAGGCTGCCGCATTCCTTGCCTTGTGGCCTTCCTCATCTGCAAAGCTAGCATTGATGAGTTGAGTCTGTCTCACATTGCATTATTCTAATCCATTCTTCTGCCTCCCTCTTCTCCTTTTAAGGGTCCTTGTAATTACAGTGGGCTCAGCTGCATAATCTAGAATAATCTCCCTGTCCTGAGGTGAGCTGATTGGCAACTTCATTTCCCCTTTGCCTAGCATATTCATAGGTTGTGGGGAGTAGGGTGTGAGCATCTTTGGTGGGCCATTATTCTACCTACCATACTTACCCTCACAGGGTTGTGAAAATTAGTGTTGATATTCTAAAACCCTCAGTATAAACTCTTGTGCATAACAAATTCTCAATAAATGGCAGTGCTCATCCTTGGAGTTGACTACTGGCTAAGGCCCTGTCAAACCTGGAAGTTCTGGGATCTTATAATCACATAGCTAAATGTTTTGCTAATAGCTTTATGTTCTGATTATAAAGAAGTAAAGTGTAAGTCCTGACCATTTACCTGTAAACATTTGTCTGTTAATAGCCAGAATATTATAGCAACATAATAGTTGGTTCTCTGTTTGATCTGCTGGTAGTAACTTAAGGCAGGTTAAATCTCCTAGCAGAAATAATGTGTATGCATAGACATAGAGTGTGGAATAATAGACATTGGAGACTCAGGAGGGTGGGAGGAAGGGAAAATGTCTGAGAAATAGGTGCAATGTGCATTATTCAGGTGATGATTATACTGAAAGCCCAGAGTTCACCACCATGCAATATATCCATGTAACAAAACTACACTTGTACCCCTTATAATTATACAAATAAAATCTTAAAAACAGAAAAAAAAAACACCCTATTGGTATTATAGAAGAAAAAACTGATGCACAATAACATTGTAAAGAGTTAAAATAAACAAACAAATAAATCCCCTAGTAGGATTATTATCCTACTACCTATCCTATTACTATCCTATCCCTTAAGGGATCTGTCTCAAAAGCTCTGACAAATAACATGTAGAAATATCTGCACAGTAACAAGTTGTTTATCATATTACTTACGGGGAGTACAACGTTATATCTCTAAATATTAAACATACTCGCATTATTTTTTACCAATTTTTCCCATCTATGTGTATTTGTTTATTAATGCACACACATACTATATAGGCACAAAAGGTTTTCATTATACCTAAAAAACTAAGTCAAAATTTTTAGGGTTCTCCTGTGTCTCATGGAAGTACTTCTGATGAACTGAAACCAGCTCCATCTACTTTGACAGGCATCCTACTGTGTGAAGGCCTGTCCTGTTGGTTTTAGCTATCCAATAATGGTCTTTTTGAAACCCCAAAACACCTTGGTAAAGACAGTGCACCCACGAGGAGGGCAGGAAGTAGTAGAAGGACACCAACTGGGATTTTATTAAATACTGGATAGTACAGCTTTTATCATCTCACTCAAACCCAAGCAAGTAAATTAGTCTGGTCAGATTTGGTTTTGGTGGTCCGTACTAGAAATGAGGAGAGATTATAGAGTACTTCCTGTCAAATTTCACATTCTGAAAGTCCAGATTCCAACTGACATTTGGAAGGTCTACTTTTCTCTAGTTTTTAAATCTCAGGAGGACTAACTGGAACTTTGTGGACAGCAGACTCTTTCTTGATTGGGTCTACCAACATATTTTCACATAACAGTGCACATTATTCATTGGAATTGATTAAAAGCTTAAAGTGAGCACTCGAAGAGGATTTTCACTACTGTAATCATTTTTTAGTTCACTTTTTATTCTAATCAGAGCTAGATATGCACATAAAGAGTCAAGTCGTTTTCTTAAGTCCCCCCGCCTCCTTAGAAAACCACTTGTTGATTTTTTTGGTTCTTATCCCTGTAGAGTTAAAGAACTTGCCTATTTTGCTTCTTTGTGATTTTTCAGTTTTAGATGGTTATCTGTTGCCCTCCCACCATGAAACATGAGGACTTAACTCTTCTTCATATACACATTCTTTCCATTACTCTCTCACTGCAGATTTCTCCCAATTTTGGTTAAATCAACATTGTGTGTTTACATGATTGTGGCTTGATAAACACTATTGACATCTAAAGCTATATAGTATGTTCAACAGGTTTGTTTTGTCTGGTTTTATAACAATCTTATTAGTTGTTTGCTTATTTTTCTAAGTACTGAGGAATCATTCAACTCTAAACTTCTCCTTTCCATAAATGCAAACACATTGGGTAGTCCATCGATATTGTCTCCCTGAACAAAGCTCTCCTGGGCCCTGAGCTGCTCCTCTCTGGGTTGGTTACTTCCTAGGCCTGTGGCAGAGCTGTTATCTTGGCACCTACTGTCATTATCATTCTGGGGATCTTTCTCTTTCTGTAAGTGTTCTAGAATCTCCATTTATTGTAGCCCAGGTCTTTCTATTTTTATGTAAACTCCTTCAGATTGGTAGATTTTGTGGAAGACTTCATGGAAGATAAGTTTTTTTGAGACCTTGTCTGTCTCAAAACATCTGTATTCTTCCCTCACACTGAATTGGTAGTGTGGTTAGATATATAATTCTAGGTTGGAAATCATTTTTCTTAGAATCTTAAAGGTATTTTTCTACTGTCTTCTAGCTCCCTATGTTACTTTTGACAAGTCACTGCTTTTTTGTTTTTTGGTCCTTTGTATAAAAACTTTTTTTTGACAGTTATAGGATTTTCTCTTTATCCTGAGTGCTCTGAAATGTTTTATTTTTTTTAAAAAATCACTTCCTTGGTGAGAATCTAGGTCTGTTTTCATCCACTGAGCTCTTTCAATTTGAAAATTTATATTTTCCATTTTGGGAAGTTTTCTTAAATTTTTTGATGGTGCTCTCCCCTTTATTTCCTTCCTTCTTTTTCTCTGTGGCCCTATTATTCAGTTGTTGAATATCCTGGACTGTTCTATAGGATCTTCTTTTTTGTTTTTTTGTTTTAGTTTCTTGGATATTTCTTCAAATCTTTCTTTTGACCTTTCTTCTGAGATTTTCATCTCACTTATTTCCAACAGTTCTTGTTTTCTGAATGTTCCTTTCATATAGTATATTGTTCTTGTTTCATGGATACAATATTTTAATATTTTCTCTTATTTCTTCTAGGGATATTAGCTTTAGTTTTTTTTGTTGTTGTTTTTTTCTTTCCAGATAATTGCTATCTCCTCTGAGTTATTTTTTCTATTTGTTTTGGTCTGTGGGTTTCATATTATATGGTCTCCTCAAGTGTCTACTGTCCTTGGCTGTCTGCTCATATTCAAGTGGGGCTGACTGAAGTTTGGTGTCTGTGAGGTGGGGCTGATGGACTGTAGTCATCCTTGTAGGTCATATGGCTTGTCTCTTTTATTGGGGAACCACCATTGCTAGTGTCTGGGTTGGTTTGTGTGTTTTTTCCCCTCTGGGGCCTATCAGATTCTTTAGAGAAGACATTCTAGTGTTTTGTTGGAAGTCATGTATGTGGATGCCAGCCAGCAGGAGAGAGAAGGGAGATCTCAACCGTCATTAATGCAAACTGTGCTTCATTTCAGTATAATAGCCCCCACACTCAGCTGTATGACTTATGTCCCTCAGTCTGAAGAATCTTTATAGTACCATTGTTAGAGACTAAACCTCCAGTGTGCTGTTGCAATTTGGACAGCAGCAGTGGCACAAGTACGTGAAGTAGGGGAGAAAATCTGAGGGTAAATGTCTTCTAAACAGATTTTCAGCAAGTCTTCCTGTTTTTAGCCTCATCTTCATTCTTCTGTCAATGGTAATTAGCTATGCTAATTCCCTACCTTGTAGGTTAAAAAAGAACTGTAAATTTTTTAAATTAAAAAAAATTTAATATCTGGTAAAAAAAAAAAAAAGAACTAGAACACCTATATTATCTAGTGAGTGAATATCTGTGCTAAAGTAGGTACTGAAGAAAAGATTGTTTAAGGAAAGTCAAAGCAGAAGGTCAGAGAGAACCTTTTCAGTAAATAAAATCCACATTTAGCAAAGGATAAAACATGCACATAATTAAATATATTGCTTTAAATACGGAAGTTAATGATCAAAATACTGTAGAAGCTCAAAGGTAATTGTATTATTTAATCCTAAGAGAAATTCTTAACAGAGATAAATGGATGACTAGAGAGGAAACTTCCTGTGCTATAAGATAATTGTTATTATCAGAGCTTGAAATGTGAGAGAAAAAGAAAAAAGTAATACTTGGTAATACTTGCAAAAATAATTTTAAAAGGTTGGTTCATTTGATTTAGCATCCAATTCAGCAAACGGAAGCAGGGTAGCAGATTTCAGGCCCTCACTGGAAGCATTTTGTTAATTTAATTCACTTTGATAAAACGTTTGCTGAGTACCTGCTATGTTCACGGAGTTATGCCTTAATCTGGTTTTATTACTGATCCTGATAATCACACTGGCCCTGTCAATGTCTAAATCAACAGGATGTATTTGCCCCACGAGGTCCACTCAGGTTGGTTGTGATTTCTATCTAGTACTTTGGCTTGTAATCTAAGTCATGATGTGAAGTATTAATGACGGAAAAAAGTCTTAGCGCTAACTGATCTGGCAGTGGGGCTGGGTTGTTAACTAATTCACAGGACTAATTCAGTGTGGAAAGTAGAAAATTAAGTGGATTGCAACATGGGTAATTGACCTCTAATGAATTCAAGCTAAATAGCTATTTTCACTATTCTTGTTTCCCAGCCCTTCCAAGTATGTCACTGGGAGGCATTTCTCAACTATTTAGATGTTTCAAATGGTTCTGTTCACGCTAATAGAAGCTCCTGATAATGAAGCCTTTTGTTATTTCTTGATGCATGTGAAACCTTAGGAAATGATCCTTAATAAAGTGTTGGTATACAAAGGAAGTCGTAGAGTAATCCGTTATCCAAAATAGGGAACACAGAAAATACCACATTAACATTTAAGATCTTGACTTCCTAATCTGAAGACCAGAATGGCTTGAACTCCTTACACTCTCATAAAGAAAATCTTAATTTAGACTAAGTTATGCTTTGCCACTAGGAATTACTGAAGACAAAAGACTACAGTTATTTAAAATGAAATACTTGAAAGTTATGGTAGATGTTTTAATTAATGCATATTTATTTTCTAATTTCCAGTATATATGGCATTAATGAAGTATCAGTATTCTGTACACTTTCTTAGGGCTTTTCAGGGTCACTCAGACATTTAACAGTCTATAATTATTCTGCCTTTCTAAAATAAAACTATAAGAAGTCCAACTGAAAAAAGAATCCCTATGAACAATCTATTCAGTAAGACATGTTACAAATTAATCTCTAATGAAGAAAAGAAGAAAAGCCATGACTTTAGGGAAATACACTTGCATTGAAAACGTAGCTTAGTTAATTGTAAGCTATGAATATAAAGACCATTTTGAGTATACTATTCAAGAATACTAAAAAGCAGCATCATTTTAATTGTGCATCTAAGTCTCTATATAGTCCTCAAGATGACAAAAAAAAAAAAAAAAACCCAAAACAACAAAACAATCAAGTGTATTATCAGTTGGAAAATACATTTTTTAAATAAGGAAATGCATAGAAAACACGTTTTGTGTCCAGGCCAAAGTGATTAATTATGAATAAGTACTATATCTTTTCTGGTATTATTTCCTCATAATTTACCAGAGTGGTAGAATAAACATAATCACAATTCTTTGTAGCTTTTCCTATTAAGAAGTAGTCAGTCCAGCACTCCGGGAGGCAAAAGTGGGAGGATCACTTGAGGCCAGGATCCTGTTCAAGACCAGCCTGGGCAATATAGCAAGACCTGTCTCTACCAAACCAAACCAAACCAAACCAAACCAAACCAAACCAAACCAAACCAAACCAACAAAAAAGCAAGCTGGGGAAGGGGGTGTGCACCTGTAGTTCAGCTTCTCAGGAGATGGAGGCAGGAGGATCACCCGAGCCCAGCAGTTAGAAGCTGCGATGAGCTATGATCACACCACTGCACTCTAGCTTGAGTGACAGAGTAAGAACCTGTCTCTCTTAAAAAAAAAAAGAAAAGAAAAGAAAAAGAAGGAAAAGAAAAGAAAAGAAAAGAAAAGAAAAGAAAAGAAAAGAAAAGAAAAGAAAAGAAAAGAAAAGAAAAGAAAAGAAGGAGACAGAGTCTTTTCCCCACCTCTTAAATCTGAACTGGCCTTACAGTTTATGTTGACTGACAGGACATGGCTGAAGTTCTGTTGTGCGAGTTCTAGAACCTGGGCCTTAGGTATTTCAGCTTCTTGGAACTGCCCTGAGAGCTGAGCACACTGGAGCAGCCCAGGACAAGAGGTTGCATGAGAGAGGCCCAGCCTTCCCGGATGAGGCAGCCTCCAGCTGAGCTGCCAGCGGAACACATCTGCTTGAGGAGCTCTGGCTCAGTCAACTCATCGAATTGTGAGAAATATTGGGGTGATTTGCTGCAAGTAACAGATAATAGATAAATGAAAGGCCCAGTTTCTGTACACTCTAGCAGAACCTTTCTTTGGTCATGACATGCTTCACTTTGCAATGATTAAAATGGACAAAAGAGCTTCCATAGAGGACTGTTGTTAGTCTCTCCTTTTTTGTCAGAAAATCCTATCCTATTTGAGTCACTTCTATCCTTTACCACTTACTTTCAGTTACATGGAAAGAATCTGGAGGCTCTAAGATTCTAATTATGTCGACTTTTCAGATTCAAGTCACAGTGTTCATCAAAAACAAAGCAAACGAAACAATAAGAGTAGGAAGAACAGGCCAGGTGCAGTGGCTCATGCCTATAAGCCCAGCAAGTGGGAGGATCACTTGAGGCCAAGATACACCTGGGCAACATAGTGAGACCCTGTCTCTACAAAAAATTAAAAGAAAAAAAAAAAACTAGGTGTGGTAGTGTGTGCCTGTAGTCCTAGCTACTGGAGAGGATGAGAAGGGAGGATCGCTTGAGCCCAGGAGTTCAAGGTTACAGTGAGCTATGACGATGCCACTGCTCCAGCCTAGGCAACGGAGTGAGATTCTGTCTCTAAAAAAAAAAAGCCAACACAAAACACAAAAAGCAATGGCAATGCTGTTCCCATGGTCCCATAACAACTTCATTTGGAGATGATACTGTCTAAAGCAATGATCTTCAAATTCCTTTAATTAGATTATCCTAGCAGCAAAAAACTTTTGAATCCAGATCATCAGTATATGTACATTTAGTTATTTATAGATTATATGCATCTGTTACGGTACTAATACATTATATACATTAAAAAATATAACCGGAAGTCAATAAAAGATAACCTAAAGATGGAATAAGTGATATTCTTAAATGTCTTCTTGATCCTGATAGTTTTAAACTGATATTAGCTAATATCTCAAGGCACATATATAATTAGGGAGAGGTTCACGTTAATGACTGTGGACGTAAATCCATATTCCAAATAATTATGCTGACCACGTTCCAGTTCCTCTGCCTGTTTTGTCATTTGATCAGATTATTACTGCTTAGATAACATTACAATGTAGAGCCCACCAGGAACAAGGTCAGTGTCAGCTCTGCCATTCTCTCACTGCTCATTCTTGCTTCTATTTATTTTCAATCCATGGATTCCCTTTTAAGCCACTTATCCATTTTGGGAAGGTGAGTTTAGTAAAAACTAGGATATGTAATCTATAAATCCACTTTACCAAGCACATATTATAAAATTGAAAATTTACAAAATGCAGAGCATGCCAAAGTTGGCCCCTCTTTGTTGTAGAATCCTTGGGGGTTCCTTGGGGTACCTCCCACGTAGTACTTGCTGTATGGCTCAAATGAGGGCTGCCACGTCATTTCTCATATTCAGTATCAGTAAAAATTATATTGTTCCTGATTGTTTTAGTTTTAAAAAGTATAAATGATCTCATGCTTTCTTCTCATTCCTCCTTGTATTGTTTTACACACTTTTCCTATTAAGAAGTAGAGTCAGTCTACTTAACAGTGGGGTCATATGGCCCACACTGTTAATAGGTGATCTAGAGAACAGAATAGTAAGCTTAAATTTCGATGGTAAATTCTATTCTGAATTCTCTAGGAGTGCCAGAGGGGAAACATATAGGACTTTTTCAATTTTTTATTTTCTATTTCAGGAGGTGGTAAAGAATACTGATTCATTTGACGGTGGCAGAGTGTGACGGTTAAGAGCATTGAATCCTGATGTCACTTGAATGTGAGTTTGCATACTAACTCCACCACTTACAGCCAGAAAAAATGAACCTCATAGGTCATAGATCATGAAGATTAGGTGAAATGATATAAGGAGCTTGGCATATATTATCATCATATCTGAGAAAAATGCTGACCTTTTTTCAGAAGGAATCATCTATATAAGCAATGGGGGCTAGGAAAAGTATTAATAAAAAGAAATATGAAGTATATCTGGTCTCAAATCACTCATTTCCACAATTTCATTTCTGGGCATATACACAAAAGAATTGAAAGCAGGGACTTGGAAGAGATTTGTACACCCATGTTCATAGCAGCATTATTCACAATAGCCAAAAGGTGAAAGCAACTTAAGCATCCATTCATGGATAAATGGGAAACCAAAATGTGGCATATCCATACATTAGAATATCACACAGCCTTAAAAAAGAAGGAAATACTGACACATGCTACATCATGGATGAACCTTGAAGACATCATGCTAAATGAAATAAGCCAAGCACCAAAGGACACTTACTGTATAATTCCACTTATATGGGGTACCTAGGGAAGTCAAATCCACAGAGACAGGAAGTAGAATGGAGGTTGCCAGGGACTGCAGGGAGGGAGCAACGAGAGCTTATTGTTTAATGAATATGGAGTTTCACTTTGGGAAGATGAAAAAAGTTCTGCAGATGGATGATGCTTACACAACAATGTGAATGTACTTAATGCCACTGAACTGTACATTTAAAAATGTTAAAACGATAATAAAAAAAGAATACTAATTTCCATTCCCAGCTAACACTCCTAAAATCCTAGCAAAATTGGGATTCCCAGAACTCCCTTAAGTGTTTTATTATCCCAGAGGCCGCAGAGAAGAGGTAAGTGCATAACCAGATTATTTGTTACCCCTGTGGAGCTATTCCAAGACCCAATTTAACAGAGAATCCTTTGATGTTGAAAGGCCTAAGAGTTGCACGGCTACTATGGGCTCTGGAATTAGACAGTCTGCCATTTTCATTAGAGTTTTTACTAAAGCCACAAGGCAGCAGCTTCTTCATTTCTGTACCTCCTGTGACACTGATGTACCAAGTTTACAGAAAAAGTTATTTAATGAGAGCTGGAGGTTTAACCTTAAGTGTGACTCACTCATTGTGGCCCTGAATAAATACAAACCCTGCTCTGTGCCTAAGTTCCAAGGCCATGAGGGTTTTGGAAGGCTGTTAAACTTAAGAGCTCAGAATCTAATTTCAAATGCAATACACTAAAGATCCCTTGAAAATGAAATGAAATTTTCAAGCAGAATGGCCCAGCTATCCACAGGAGGCGGGGAAATAAACAGGAGGCAGACCCAGGCATTTCACATTGAGTACCATTATGGGCAAATACTGGCAGCAAAAT
The DNA here is from genome assembly GCF_040939455.1 of Microcebus murinus. Taxonomy (NCBI): domain Eukaryota; kingdom Metazoa; phylum Chordata; class Mammalia; order Primates; family Cheirogaleidae; genus Microcebus; species Microcebus murinus. Next base: position 85,253,394 of record NC_134112.1, on the reverse strand, counting down.
GAGAGTCAGAAATACAAAATCCTCAGGATGGCCAAGGATGATGAAAAGAGCTTTAAAAAGGTGAAACGGCAGAAGAAAGAAAATCATTTATCCAGTGATCACTGTTCGCTCGTCCTGGTATCAGGCTCGGTGTATACATTAGTTGACTTGATCCTCTAAACAATCCTAAGAGGGATTTATGATACAGAAGACACCATCAGCAATGTCAAATACTTTGTCCAAGGACAAGCCCCTCTCCTCTACTGAATTACGCTGGTGCTGAGGAATAGAATAAGGTAGGGGTGTAACAGATGTTGAGTTCGCCTCAATATTCCATGGGTAGAGCTGGGTCAAGGGAGAGAAAGTCCCGGCACAGCAGTTAGAGAAAACACTTCTCCCCACTTGTTTTGCAGGAATGGGAGCTGGTGGGAGGGGTTTCTGGCCGCTGGTGGCGCCTGTGGCAGCCATCTGTCTGTGGTGACCTGTGCTCAGCTTCCTGGAGAGAGGCAGATACAGCAGCATATGCAAAACTCTTTTGTGGGGGTGTTTCTCTAGCGCACTTCCAAGATTTCTGTGAAAAGCTAAAAGGCTGTTGGCTTGAACAAATGCGTTAATTGGGCATGTGGTCCCACTAAACAAATAATACAACGGTAGATTTTTTACTCACGTTCTCTCTTTTAGAAGCAGACGTGGCGAGCATCTCCTGTCTCCGGGTAAAGTTTGAGCAAATATTTTTCTTCATAAAGCCAATCCTCAGGGACGGCCCTTCTTATTAGTGTTTGAAGAAAGACTCCAGTGTTATTTCTGTCTGATGCTTACAACAATAAGCCATACATCTTAGAATGAATATTTTGCTGAGATTTTATAACACAATCTTTTTCAGTATTCTGATATCAGTTGAAAGATCGTACTCATAAAAGGTCAAAATCTTGTCATCAAACTTCCTGAATGAAGTTCTGTACTTCCCTAAAAACTGGGAGAGACTCTCTTGGTCCTCAGGAGGCTTTAAAGAGAGTCCCCAGTGAAGAAAGATGTCTGGCCCTTTTACTCTGTTCCTTTGTTTACACTTTCACACCTAAAACTGCCCGGGATTCTCATTATAAGAAGAGATTTGATCTTAACTAAAAGAGCCTTATTCTCTGAGTGCCCAAGATAAAACCTGGAGTAAAAGGTAAATACCTAAAAGTATGTGTTCTAGATCAGGTCCAAAACTTGGGTACAGTATATAGATTTTTCCAAATCCTTTTGGAACCACAGGTAGTAGATTTTTTTTTTCAGGCTTAAAATAGTTAAAAGTCTCAATAATGAACTATGGATAGAAAGAGATGTTGTTTGAACTGGCAGGTCTCTCCCCCAGGTGCCAGGCTAATGACTTTATCGTTTTCCTTTCAGGAAGTTTCTCATATAAAGACAGTCTATATTTACAGAGAGATCCACTTAACATTGCTTATCACCACCGTAGTGAGGTTTTATAATATAATAATTCTGATAATACTTTCCTCGCCTTGTCTTCTAACCACATCAGGCTTCATAATACCTCATCTTTGCCGTACACTGTGTGTTTTAGCAGAATGGGGGGTTCAAAAGAGATATAAAATACACATATATTGGAAAATAAAAGGAATACAGAAGAAGAGGGGAAAACCCCAATGGCAATTAAAATGCCATAGGCCTCCACTGCACGTCCCAACGCTAGTTAATACAGACATTTCCAATAACTTTAATCTTTAAGTGGTGATTGTTGAAAAAAAGAAATCAAGTTTGCATTTCTTAGAAGACAAGAGGGAAGAAAATGACTTGTCATATCTACTGGTTTGGAAATATAAAATCCAATTCTGAAGAAGTAGAGATAAGAAAAGTGCGGTGGAAGTGCCATCAGCTTAGCAAACACTAAATAATGAACAATGCAGAGACTGTCCAGCATGATAAAATACTCTATTAGAGGGACTGTTTTTAAATGAGTGATAATTGTGGCACAGCCACAGTGAAAGGTTATTGAATTTTTATCTGTAGCAAGAAGCTTTTGACAGACTTGCTGAAAAGTCACCTACAAATAGTACCTTCTTTGGATGAATTTGACCAAAGGGGTTTTCCAGCATGTAACATGTTTCTGACATTTACAGGACTTTTGCTTCCTTGAAGAATCTGATCAGATTTTCTTGGTTTCTATAAAGACACTTCGGTTTTTCATCAGTTTTACAGAAAAGTCCTCATTATTCTTCCTTTCATAAAAATTGGATTAAAATGTTAGTTAAGAACTGAAGTTAAATCCACCCAGAATTCAATGACCAGAGTTCATAGATGTTAGTACACAGAATTAAATGCTATTAATAAGCAACACTTGTGCCTTGGAGACCTACATCTGACATATACCTGTATCTCATATGAAGGAGGTCTTTTACGTTTTCATTGCATAATTTATAACATTTAATATAAATGACAGTATTGAATTTAAGATAATGAAAACATTTCCCTGAATACATGACTACCAAATTTAGTTCCACAATAGGTCCTTTGGGGTTGGGAGGTATAGTTTTTACACCCTAGCTTCTTAAAATTAATGTCAAGATCATGTATCCTCACTCCTTTTAAACTGTATTCAATGACATTCATACCTGGGACCCTGCACTGCACTCATCCTGCTGCTGAAATTTGTAGGGAGAGAGCTGAGAAACAGCATTCTCTGTGGGGAAACAAAGGCCCACTGCTTTGGTGTTCCCGTAACTCTGTCATTTATAACTTATAGTAGATGATTATGTTGTTTTCCCAGACAGTCTGGTCTGTACTCTGAGAACAGTCAAATGTAGTCTAGATTTTTGTGGCTGACTCAATTTGACCTTGGGCAACTGGCCAAACTTCTGTATTTCATGATCATGCCTTGTAAAACTGAGAAAATAATGGCTTGCCTGTCAACTACAGCTTGAGGCAGGGATAAGGGATTAAGAATTAATGAATACAAAGGTCCTTGAAAGTATGCAATGTAATCTGAATGTTGAATGCCATTATCATCATTCTGGTATCCATTGGGACTGTGGCACGCGCACACATTCGCACATCCTGCCCCTTTGCTGCACTTTCCTGGGGCTGGCAGTCTGGAAAAAGTCTTCATGCACTATTAATAAGGAAGCTGTTTGAGAAAGCATATCCAGTTTACATCTAAAACATTTTTTTTTTTTTTAATTCAGTCCCACCAAGTGATAGAAATTTCTTCCATGAAACCTCAGCCAGTTCTCCATCCTCTTTCTGGTTTTCCTATCAGGATTTATCTCCCTTCACCCATTGCATCTTGTAGCAGACCTAAACTTGGTTTCAAGGGTGAAGAAGTGAAAGTATACACTCTTCCTCTAGTGAGGAGTTCATTAAGTCACAATGTCACACTGGTTCCTGGGCTTATCTCAAGTTTTAATGGACCTGACTATCTAAGGGCTTTTCTAGATAAGAGCCTAGAAGACTGAATACTGTAATCAGTGCCTTCAGGGACAATCTTCCACTGCTCTTTGTTGGAAGATGTGTTTCTATTTGGCAGCCAAAGTCACAGCAGCCATTCTTCCTCACAGCTGTTCAGGGTGTTGGCTCAGGTTCAGGTAATTCTCCATGTCCACCATCTTCTCAGGCTGGCCCTGCAATTTCAGCACCCCCCTCTTGCTTTCCAACTTCTTCTGCAGAGATTTTCATTTATATTTCTTCTTCCTACACCCATTTTATAGCCTTGCTTAAAGATACAATCATTAAGCCGGCAGCTCCTAGCCACCACACATAAGCATCCATGATATTATCATATTTTAATAAAATATTTCCCTTATGGATACAAATGTTGGCATTTCCAAAGAAACAGCCACATAATTCTTTATGGGCAGGTACTTAGAACTCCATAATTACATTGAAAACGCCCACAGCACTAGCCTTCTGTAGCCCCACGACAGATAATCACCTCCTTATGGAAGGAGTTAGGATACTGCTTTCTAATCAGAGGCACAGGACAATGAACTCTACAGTTGACCAGCTGATTGACAGAAGGGAATAGGGTTTGGATCTGGCATGTTTTGCAATAATAGCTGACCCCTCTTTTCATGGTTTTGAGGAACAAAAAGGTTCCCTTTTCAAATTCAACTCCGGCTTCTCAGATGGGCACTTGTAGGCTCTCAGATGCGAATCCACTCTCAGACTCATTCCCATGACATCAGATACATTTGGGAACTCTAGTGGAGTGAGATGTGTGATCTGTGCTCTTGAATCATTTACTGGAGATGCAAATGATTTCAGAAGCACAGATATTAACAGAGTTTTAAAAGCAACCCTACGACTTGAGATAAAAGAGAAGCCTCAAGGGGCAGGAGGAATGTGAATACCAAGTATAATGAATGAGAGCTCTAGTGATAAGATTCATGGTAGGAAGTCCAGGAACCCCATATTGAGTACCCACTGCATGTCAGACACTGCTAAGAAGTTTACGTTCCTCATCTTGTTTAATAGCTACAGCAACCCAATGAATATCCATCATTATTTCTATTTAACAGGTGAGAAGACTTATTTAGCTCAGCTGATTGACAGAAAAGCTAAATAATTTCCAGAAAGGCTAAATTTTCAGAAACATTTCCCCATGGAGATACACTAATTTGCCTGATTTGTCCTCATCTGTGTCTGACTTCAAAGTCAATTTTGTGCTATACGCCTCCCAGATTAAAGGAGAAGAATGAGAAAGATTTCATGAATTAAAAGACTAAGAATGTGTGGGGAGAGGCAAAAGCAACCATGTTTTGGGAGCCATGGGAGGGCATTCAATGAAGAAAGGGAATAATAGAGTAGAAAGAAGCCTTTGAAAAAGGGAGTAACCCATGTGCATCAGCATTTAAAATGCACTCAAAGCAAAGGAACGTGGTGGCATACCCCACCAAGGTCAGCCTGAAGCTTGGATGATAACTAAGAGCAACAGTGTATAGCACATCAATGTGGGGAAGGAGACTGAGAGGTCCAGGTGGTATTCCTTAGAAAACAAAAGAATAAGCAATGTATTCACTCCTAGTAACAACATGGGTTTCAGAAGAGTCCTAAGAGTAATCAGGTGAACACCCTGAGCCCAAGGGCTTTCCACACAATTCTTTCTTCATTATGATAAATTTCAATGAGTTTGTAAATATCAACAGAGCACAATTAAGGCTGAAAATGACCAAAACTGAATCATCATTAAATTATCAGTTGGTGTTTTTATTCCTATAAAACATAATTAGTTGTGACATTAGGTACAACATGGAAATATATTTGGACATTATTTTTAAAAGAGAGAAAGGCTCATACAGAAGTACAAGCTGTCAGTCAGATAAGACCAAAACAAATTTAGAGTTGGACAGTGGGTGGGAAGCTCATGAACAAAATACAATACCAATGATAATTTAATTTTCTTAGTTAATGGCATGATCATGAAATCAACCAATGACAATGAATTTGGAAGGTATCATCAATAAAAGAAGAAGAAGAATGATAGGAATGAAGCCATCGAATGAGAGTTAGCTGAAGAAAATGACAATAAGTCCAAAAAATGATGAACGGCACAGAAAGTCTAACCACAGAAAGATGATTAGAGAAACTAAACATGCAAGGTAAGCTAAGTAATGCTGAGAAGGAGCTCTGATAACAGTCAACAAATATTTGAAACTTGTAAATACCGAAGTGGGAGAGGAATTACCATGCAGAGAGTTCTAATTAAAAAGAATCAGATGAAATTATGACAAGGAAAACTCTGGTTTAATGGTTTGACAAAAGCAAAGCTAAAACAGGATAGTTTCCCATGAGATCTTGGGTAAGGAAATTTTTATTCTCATTTGTGCCAAGGCAGAAAAACAAACAGCCGGGAGATTTGCATTTTATTTTTAATTTACCATTAAGGCACAAAAAGTCCAAGATAGTGAGCTCTAGCATGGGTTAATTCATATTCCACCTTCTAGAGAATGTAAATCATAGTAAGCAATGCATAAAAACATCCTGGTACACTGCACACCATATTCTTGGGGGACAGAGGTGGCCAGACACCTAAACCTTTCCTATCTTTATTTTCAATAATATAATTGACTGGTAAACACGTGCACATCCACTCAGTTGGTTTGGCAACTGCAGCTTTCTGTGTTAAGAGAAACATGGATTCCTTGTGCCCTTCTCATTTAGCTGTCTTGAAAAGCATAGGAGGAACATTTTTATTTTTAATCAGATTTGGGCAACAGTTCAGCTAACTAACAACTGCTAAGCAGAAGTGGGTTGTTGTCCTAACTCTGGCATAGATACAAAGTATAGTATCTCTGTGCCTGGTGTTCTTGTCCATAAAACGGGAAATCATGTTAATCTCAAACTTCCAAGAATAGAAGAACCGGCAAAATAACTACAAAGCACTTCCCAAATATAGAGAGCCACAGAAATTAAAGAAGAAATTTTTAGGGGCTCTAAATCAGTGGTTCTCAACCCTGGCTGTTGAAATTGTTCAGGGAGAGTTAAAAGGTATAGGCAACTCTGATAGGAGACAAGGTTGAGAACCACTCCTTTAGAACAGTGGTTCTTAGCCTCTGATTTGATTGGTTTGGGGTATAGCCTGATGCCCAGGCTGTACCTTGGAACAAGCACATCAAAATCTCTGGGAGTGGGGGGGCCCAGCATCAGTATTTTTAAACCTCTCCAACTGATTATAACTGATGTGCAGTCAAGTTTGAGAAGTGCTACTATAAAAGGACATGTCTCAGGAAGCAAGTTACACTTGTAAATGAGTCAATATTGCACATTAAAGCCTAACAATGTAAAAGAAATGAAGAAAGTAATCCCATTTACAATAGTTACAAATAAAATAAAATACCTAGGAATAAACTTAACCAAAGAAGTGAAATATCTCTATAATGAAAACTATAAAACATTGATGAAAGAATTTGAAGAGCACACACAAAAAATGGAAAGATATGCCATGCTTATGGATTAGAAGAATTAATAATGTTAAAATATCCATACTACCCAAAGCAATCTACAGATTCAATGTAATCCCCATTGGAATACTAATGATGTTATTACAGAAATAGAAAAAAAAATCCTAAAATTTATATGGAACCATAAAAGCCAAAATAGTCAAAGCTATCCTGGGCAAAACTAGATGAATCACATTACCTGAAGTCAAATTATACTACAAAGCTGTAGTAACCCGAATAGCATGGTATTGTCATAAAAACAGACACAAAGACCAATGGAACAGAATATGGAACCCAGAAATAAATCCACACATCTATAATGAATTTATCTTTGACAAAGTTGCCAAGAACATACAGTCGGGAAAGGACAGTCTCTCCAATAAATGGTGCTGGGAAAACTGGGTATCCACATGCAGAAGAATAAAATTAGACCCTTATCTCTCACCACATACAAAAATTAAATCAAAATGGATTAAAGACTTAAATCTAAGATCTGAAGCTATGAAATTACTAAAAGAAAACATTGGGGAAATGCTTCATGACATTGGTCTGGGCAGTGATTTCTTGAGTAATATCCCCAAAGCACAGGCAATCAAAGCAAAATTGGACAGATGGGATCACATCAAGCTAAAAAGGAAACAACCATGTGAAGAGACAATCCACAGAATGGGAGAAAATACTTGCAAACTACCCATCTGACAAGGGATTAATAACTAGAATATATAAAGAGCTCCAACAACCAATAGGAAAACATCAAATAATCCAATATTAAAAAATGAGCAAAGGATATGAATAGACATTGCCCAAAAGAAGTCACAGAAATGGACAACAGGTATATTAAAAAATGCTCTACATCATTAGTCACTAGAAAAATGGACAATGAGATATCATCTCACCCCAGTTAAAATGGCTTTTATCAAAAAGACAGGCAATAACAAATGCTGGGGAGGATGTGGAGAGAGAGGAATCCTTGTACACTGTTGGTGGGAATGTAAATTAGTGCAATCACTTTGGAGAACAGCATGGTGGTTCTTCAAAAAACTAAAAATAGAACTACCATATGACTCAGCAATCCCACTGCTAGGTATATATCCAAAGGAAGGGAATTCAGTATTGTGTTACTCCGAAAATAAGACCTACCCATAAAATAAGTCCTGGCAGGATTTCTAAGCATTTGTGCAATATAAGTACTATCCCGAAAATAAGACCTAGTGATGGGCATGGCTACGTTGTGTATCTGCACAACCCATGCATTTCATCATAGAGCAGTAAAGAAGATGAGCAGCCCTTCTCATCTGCCCCATCGTGACAGCTACTATCCCAGAGGTGACCAGAAAGGTGTGGGCAGGCCCACCAACAAGGTTGGCTCCCCCTGTCAGGTCCCGGCCATCCTGTGTGTGCTACAAGCTGAGACTTTGAGGGGAAAGTCTCCTCAGTGAAGTGAGGAGCAGGACGCTCCGCTTTAGGTATTGTGCGTCCCCAGGGGAAAGAAGGAAAGCTATGGCTGCCATTTTACTATGATGATGTTCCAGAAGAAGACGACTTAACTATATTTGAATAAATGTACATTGTTGTACCGTACTTAAAAAAAAAAATAACACATCCCCTGAAAATAAGCCCTAGGGTGTCTTCTTGAGAAAAAATAAATATAAGACCCTGTCTTATTTTTGGGGAACCATGGTATATTGAAAATATATCTGTACTATGATGTTTACTGTAGCACTATTCACAACAATCAAAGTATGGAATCAACCTAAGTGTGCATCAATGGATGAATATACACAACGGGATATCATATAGCCATAAAAAGAATGAAATCCTGCCATTTGCAACAACATGGATGGAACTGGAGAAGTGAAATAAGCCAAGCACAGAAAGACGAATCTCACATGTTCTCACTCATATGTGGGAGCTCAATATTAAAAACAATTGATCTGGAGACAGAAAACATGATGATGGTTACCAGAGGCTGGGAAGGGTAGCAAGGAGGAGGGGATGAAGTGGAGATGGTCAGTGGGTGCAAAAATATAGTTAGATAGAATGAACACTATCTGACAGCACAAAGTATTACCAACAGTAAGTTCTTAGGGTATACTTTTAAATAAATAAAAGGATAGAATTGAAATGTTCCTAACCTAAAGAAATGAGAAATGCCTGAGGTGATGGAAACCCCAATTACCCTGATTTGATTAATCACACTATATGCCTGTATCAGAACATCACATGTACCCTATATATATGTATGTGTATATATATGTATATATATATAACTGTTATGTACCCATAATTGAAAATAAAACATTTAAAAAATAATCAATTAGAACAAAAGAAAAAAAGGCTAATGAAAACATAGTTTTGTTTGAAATTAATATGGTTGTGTATTTTATTAAGGATTATTTAGTACATGTGGCAACCAAGAATTAGCTGCCTGCCCTAATCAACTGGCTAAGGGTAGAAAACACAGCTTCTCCCACACAGAGTATTTCAGACCTACAAAAGTATAATCAATATCAATTGTACAGGTGCTTAAGGTGGACAGCCATTTCTTACAGCAAGTATTCAACTTGCCCAAAGTTGAACTAGGCTTAGTATAGACACATCTATCATGTAAAAAAAACCCAAAAAGCAGCCACTAGAAAGATACACAGACAAAAGCAACTTGTGGTGGGAAAGTGGAGAGTTTATTTAGAATTCAGAAGGAACTGCCTAAGAGGCCTACATAAATTGGAGGACAAAAACCAATCCCAGATCATGATAAGTTATGTTGATAGCATGTACCCTTGATATGATGTGATGACGATGGCACCTTTCCTCCGTGGCTTTCCTTTCCAAATCCCATAAACCCAGTCTAATCATAAAAAGATATGAGATGTAACCATATTGAAGGACGTTCTCTGAATACCCAACCAGAATTCCTCTGAACTGTTGAAGTTACCCAAAGAAAGGGTAAGTCTAGGAAGCTATCATAGTGTAGATGAATCTAAAGAGATATAATGACTAAATGCAATGTGATATATTCTGGATGGGATCTTGGAACAGAAAAAGGACACTGGAGAAAAACTAAGAAAATCTGAACAAAGTATAGACATTAGTTAATAACAATGTATCAATACTAGCTCATTAGTTGTGCTGAACGCACGCACCACCCTAATGTAAGAGGTCAACAACAGGAGAACCCGAGTGAGAGATATAAAGGAATTCACTGTATTTTCTTTATAGCTTTACACTAACTCCCAAAATATTATAAAATAAAATTTTTATTAAAGACAATCAATTGGAGGAGCCCCTCAAGGGGTATATTAGCATCCTTCCATGAACTGAGGTGTGGTATCATGTTACAGCACCTAGAATCTTAGAGAAATGTGAAGAAAACACAATGTCTGGCAAGGGGTCAGTACAGAAACCAGGTTTTAAAAAGGCAAAAAGGGAAACAATCAAATAATCGAAATTGCAAGAAAAATCATCTGATGATATGTAAATTTGCCAATAACATGAAATTAAGTTCCCGCAATAGTGGAATATCTGTCTCGTGGTTGATGGTATTGGGAAAAATAGAAGATTCTGAACAAATTATATAAACATAGTGTTGGACAGTGTTGCCCAAAAGTTGTGCCACAGAAGAAAATTCCTGTGAGCTGCTCTGGGACGAAAGAATTCCACAGAAAAATAAGTTTAAGAAACACTGCACTGCTAAATTTACTGGCTAATATATTAAAGATTTTAGAAGCTTTGTGGTATAGAATTACATTTCATGTTCTTCACTCTAATGTTTCCCAAGTCTATTTGATCACTATTACTTTTCCCTTTAGCATCAATTAACTTTGATAGGAAAAATTTTGGATAACGCTAGGTCTCAAACACACATCTCTGTCAGGAGGGTACACATGATTTGGAGGCTAGACAAATAAAGTAATTATCCGTGATTTGATAAAACTCAGTAGACATTTCAAGTATGCTTCAAAGGCTAAGATTATGGACCGGCATTATTTTAAACCTTAATCAATGACCTAGGTGATGATCTATAGCATGGCCCAATAGAATTTTCTGTGATGATGAAAACATTCTGTACCTGCACTGTCCAATATGGCAGCCACTGAGCATTTGAGATATAGGGAGTATGACAGAGCAACTAAATTTTTAATTTTAATTAATTTAAATAGCCACACAAGGCTATGACTACTATAAAGGACAGTACAACATCTAGAATGTAATACATAGCATGATAACAAGACAGATGGGGTTTTTAACTTAGAAAATACTTGCAGAATAAAAATAGAGAGTGACAAATTAGAGAAATGTTTTATTACAACTAGGATGAAATTCAAAAAAGATATGTGCAATAATCCTATATATTTAAGGCACAGAAATTCTGTTTAGGCACAAAAAAATGATCAGAAATGATCACAAGTCAACTGTAGCATTAAAGTGCTTCCATTAAAATAAAATATTACTGCCCTCCTGAAAGGGTTAATATAAATATGGCACAAAAGGTCAAGCTAGTGTAGTGGCTTTAACTAATGTAGTAGAGAGAAAATTAAACTGGGAATTTGAAGACTTATTCTGTCCCAGTTTGGCATAGACCTGAAATGTAATCACTCTGAGGCCTTAATTTCCTCATTTGCAAAATAACTGAGTTAGACCTGATGATTTCCAAGATCGCTAGCAATAAGAAAAAAGTATACAAATAATTGTATAACTAATATTGCAATTCCCAAATCAATTCCAGGAACCCAAATTATGAGATTTATCTGCCTTAGAAATTAGAGGAATGTTTAATTTTGTGGTTGCTCAGACTGTAAAAAAGACTAGGGTCTGACTCGTTCTTACTTTTTATTATTCATGTATTTGGGCTCAGCAAGAACTTCTGCAATGGGAACTCAGTGAGCGGAAGGTGGATTGACCTGGTGTCAAAATGGAAACTAAGTGACCTGGGGGTGGATATGCCTGCTGTCAAAAAAAAAAAACAAAAAAAAACAAAACAAAAAAAAACCCTCCTCTAAGGTCCACATCCACAAAAGCCAACAGTTAAATCACCATCCAAGAGGATGAACTTGGGCCAGATCTGGGTTCCTAATTGTACTAGATTTGGGTGCTTTGACTTAGAGACTGGAACCTTTGGGCCAAACATCTTTAAAATTAAGAGAAGGGAAGGTACAGGGCCAGGGAAATATTTTCAGATACATTAAAGTATTTTATAGAGAAAACAGTAGCCATTTAATTTCTGAAGAGAGGACAAAAGAAGAAAGAGGTTTAGACTGAGGCATAGGGGCTTTAATAATAATAATAATAATAATGAAAAGATGATATCCTAGATGGTAAGGAGAATATATATAATCAAGGAAGCTGTAAAACCTCTAATCCTAGAGGTTTCTCCAGAACCCAAGATAGAGAAGAGGGCCTCCCTGAGGAAACAGACAAAACAAGCCCTTAAACTTCCTTCCTGTTCTATGTAGTCTATTTTTAAAAACAATCCTTCCTTGAAATGAAAGGATAAGATATAAAATAAGGTCATTAATGCTAAGATTCAAATATAATCTAACAATTTTTTATGTAGGTCATATGTTGTTCTTAGAATTTTCTATTTTTTTTTTTTTTTTTTGAGACAGAGTCTCGCTTTGTTGCCCAGGCTAGAGTGAGTCCCATGGCATCAGCCTAGCTCACAGCAACCTCCGGGGCCCAAGCAATCCTGCTGCCTCAGCCTCCCAAGTAGCTGGGACTACAGGCATGTGCCACCATGCCCGGCTAATTTTTTCTATATATATTAGTTGGCCAATTAATTTCTTTCTATTTATAGTAGAGATGGCGTCTCGCTCTTGCTCAGGCTGGTCTTGAACTCCTGACCTCGAGCGATCCACCTGGCTCGGCCTCCCAGAGTGCTAGGGTTTATAGGCATGAGCCACCGTGCCTGGTCAGAATTTTCTTAACCATAACAATTACAGAGTCTTTATTTAGTCCTAAATAAAGACTCCGTAAATAAAGACTTATAAACAGCAGGTATTACAAAGAGCAGGAATTATTTCATACCTTTATTACAAGGTTGAAATTGTGATCAATGGGGAAAATATGTATGAACTTAGATTCTGAATGCTCAATGCTAAATATGATTCTGCTCCACTTCCTTGCACTGAGAGCATGCCTGTTACGGCAGGCCCTGAACATGAGGGGCTCCTAGAGGGAGGAGGGGGAGATGGAGACTGAGGTAGAGGGAGGAAAGACAGATTGGGTGCGTAATCACATCTGTGACCTGACAGTAGCTTGTGACTCTCTGGATCCAGCCACTCTTTGACTTCTCAGTTTTACGAGTCAATGCATTCTTTTTCCTTTAATTAGTCTGTGCCTTTCACCTCAAAGAATCTTAAGTAGAACAGGTGTAGGGAAGATTGAGGGGGAGAATATCAGAAGAGATGGAACAGGAACCATGGGCTGTGGTAGGACAAAAGTGAGAGCAGTACCTGTGGTGCAGTGAGGAACGAGAAGACGTGACGAGACTCTTTTATGTGTGAAGGACATAAAGGAACATCTAGGCAAATACTAAAAGAGATGGAAAAATATCTTTGAAAAAACCATCAACTCTAATCTCCTGGACAATGTATGGCTAACTATGCCCCACCACTAAAGCGCAATACTTTCTTCAGGATGACACGAAATGTTTCAGGTGGATGAGAATTCTGCTCTACCATCTGAAGAGATATTCTACTATGAAAATAATTTTCTGCAAACCTCTGCCACTCCATTATGTTAATAACATCTTAAGTTTAATAAAACATGGCATGTACCCCACCAAGCAGTTAACAAGACGTGGAACAAGAAATAAACCCATGATTTTTTCCCATCCCACAGAGCACTGTCTTCATGCTATCTAGTCTCCAGACTTGGAAACACTTTTGCTGCGATAATCATTTGGTTCACTTTTCACAAGAGTAATAGAGAGCTGTCCCTTATTCCCTTTCTAGAGAGTCACAGTGACATGGAGCAATCAAAGTAACCCATTATCAGAGAATCCCCTACTTTGTTCAAATTATAAACATCAACGGGACACTCTCCTGAGAATTCAAAGAGGTGGCAAGTGTGGGTGATCTAGGCTTGTCGTTAGCAAGATAAACCAGGTTCACTTGACGCTTTGTTTTAGCAAAGGCACCATAAGTAGGGATTACACTTCACCTGGGTTTTGCACGGATCGTCAAAATGCTGACAGTCACTTAAATTAGTCACTGGATGGAATAATCACCCTGAAAGGAACTGAGAGGGTACAACTTATGTTATAAAATGGAACTGAGCACATGAGACAAAGTATTAATGGGTGTGGTAGACGAGATCTTTGTCAGAATAATAGAGATGATTAAAGACATGAATTAGACATCACCTGTACTGGGTACTCTTAGCGACATGAACACAACAGCTAAATTGTGCAATTACAAAGTTAAGCATAACTCAGAGTGCATCTTTCTCCTTTTGAGAACAGTTGACGCCAGGTTAGCCCATGCGAATCACTCAGTGGCTTGCTACGGAGGTCACACATGGTCTTGTGGAGCCCTTTTGGAATGGACAGAATAGAAATCTGGATTTTTATCACCAGAAATAAGAGATTGTACTAATAATATTATATGCTGATGGCCCACTGAACAAGAGGACCCCTTCCAAACATCACTAATAAACCTACCCAAGCAAACTTGCATTTGCAAGAGTCAAAGGAAACCAGGAAAAGAGGCATCTGGTCCCTTTTCAGAGCTCTTCATTTTGCAATTAGCAAAGAGAAAATTAGCTCTTTCTGACTTTTTTAGGGGGCAAGGGAGGCAGCAGAGTGGGTCTGGAAGATAAGATGGATAAATTAAACTACTGCTTGTAATAGAATTGCCTGATTTTATGGGGTTATAAACTTGAAGGGGCCTTTTAAGGATACTTACTTTGGGAATCTGCTCAAATGCAATACTGTGCCCAAACTATCCTTAATTGGTGGATACATTTTCTATTCTTATAGCTTTCTGAAAATAAACATGTATAATTTTATCATCAGATAAAAAGTGGTATTTTAAATAGAAACTAAAAAAATAAAACTATAAATAAATAGTAACATATTAAGAAGATTCCTAAAGCAAATGATATGATTTCCCCCAGAAGCCCACTCCTTTGGTTCTTTCTCCCCATTGGTACTAGGGCTAGGTACATGGCAGCATAAGCTTGTGTGTCGTGAGCATCCAAGGGACCCCTCAAGACTCTTGGGGCCTGCTTTTCAGGGAATAATGCAGCCTGGTGAATCTCATCCACACCTTTTCCATCTGTAGGCCGGAAACATGGGTAGTCAAGTAATAATACCTTTTCAAATAACAGTGATAATAAGTAACACACTCTGAAGTTCACAGTCCAAATAATATAAGCATTTTCTAATAGTTGTCTAACAGTTACCCCTAACATTAAATTCAGAGCTGATTTGGCTTCTTTCTTCTTCCTGATTTTTTGTGTTTTTTTTTATTTTTCCCTCCTGTTTCCATCTCTGCATTCATGCCTCTAAATCTGCCTCTTCCTTTATTATGTCTTCACACCATTTCTTATTTGTCTCTATTTTAACTATGTTATACATACTCCTAAAGTAATGCTTCAAAAATTACTAATTGCATAGTTATTAAAGTTTATGTGCCCAAAGTTTTCAAACTGTTTTTCTCTGAGTCATTGGCCCTTGATAGAAAAAGAGGTTTTCCTTTCTTATTTGATATCCTGTTCCTTAATTTCCTTGAAATCCATAATTGTTATCTCTCAACCATCTCTTTTCCAGAATAATTGTCCGCGTTGTCTCTATTTTCTAGCACCTTAATCACTTCTACGACTCTAATAAAAAGATTCGCTTTATATCAAGTTAAAATGAGAATGTCAACTATGTACTCAGCCCTGAGCTCTGAGACAGTTTCTGCCCTTGAGAAGTTGTTGTAAAGAGGACAAAAGGAATTGCTTTTTGTTCCTGATACACAGTGGTTCCATCTTACGTGGTTTTCTGTGTCTACAGCTTAACATCAAGCAATGTGAACATGTGCCTTTCCTGGCTTTCCACACCCCACACAGGGAAACTGAGATTAGCTCCTTTCCCAGAATCACAAAGTAGGAGAGTGCAACACAAGCAGAATTCCAACACAGATCTTCTGACAACTTGGGACACGCCGCCACAGGGCGACAGGTACACATTCACGTTCCTAACAAAATCACTCAGTCTAGTTCCTCGGTGGTCCCCACAATAACCGCCCACCCAGCTACTTACTCTGGGAAGTAGAAAGATTGGCGAAAGCGGACTTGGTTCGACCCGCCAACCATTCCAGGCTTTCGTGCATGTTGGCCAAAGCTTTGAGGTCACTGACGTCACAAAGGATGTCTTGTGGAGGGATTAACTTATCACCCAGGTTCCCAATGAGAACTTCGGACTCCTTGCCAAAGGCTGCCCTGAAAAACAAATCAGACACACATTTCAATACAGCCTGGGACAAGCAGGATTAGGCCACACTTTTTAAGGCATGTCTAGCACCAGGACTGAGTTCATCCCGACTTTACAGCGTGCTCTTTTTCCTAGGTTTAACTTAGTGAGAAAACAATCATATGCCTGCTTGATGTTATTTTGGTAGGAGAAAAAGTTCTTAGAAGAAGAAATAAGTGGTACCTTGGACAGGAACCGGTAGGAGCCTGGCTGACACAGTAACAGTCCCTAGAGGCGGCATCTATGCTGCTCTCCTGTCGGTTTTTTCCTTGCCTGTGTTCATACTACGTAAGGTGACGAACAGCTTAGGGTGACAAGTATGTGGATGGTTTGAGATTTATTGTAATAAAAATAAAACAACCACGTTAATCTGGTCACTAGAAAATATTTTAAAATGTTCCAAAGCAAAGAGGACTTAGCTTCTTTAACAGAGCAGACGACAGCTAAGATGAATGGCAGGCTTCATTCATTCACTCATTCATTTACTTTTTCTAAAACCATAAGCATTAAGGCATTCAGCATTCGGAAAAAGAAACCAATAGAAATCAATGCTGGGGTCCTTTTACTGATTGGAAAATATAATCAAGTGGGTTTCACACAGGGCCCAGTGTCTTCAGAATGTTTTTTGGGGGGTTGAAAAAATATCAAGTTACGTGGGGTTACAAAGGATGGAGCTGGATGGGACCCTGAGACCACGTGGCACAGCCACTACTGAGATGAAGAAATGGAGGCTCAGAAAGTTACATGTTCTGCCCACATGACGCATGAGTGGCAAAGCTGGGAAGAAGGGTACCTTATTTCTACAGCCCTTTCTCTTTTAAAAAGAAAAAGAAAGAGAGCCAAAATGAGAAAAGATGACTGAGAATGTTAGGCAAAAACATGTCTTTTCAGGAAAGTTACACACAGGCGGGTAAGCAGAGCTGATGCTAGAGGAGGTTGGAACGGGCACCTGGAGTGTTTTCTGTAAGTCCGGAGGCTTTTAAAACTCAAAATACCTTAAGTGAGAAGAAGCCAGGGCTTTATTGAAGTAGGATAAGCCATATTAAGTCTTGAGCATGCAGCGATTAAAAACAGTTGACATACAGTCAGAAAGATGCTTAATTGACACATGGGCACTTACCGCCCAACACTATAGCAGACGCTCAATGTTGAAAGAAACAACTGCTGTGAATCAAGTCCTTATTAAAATTGTTTATGCTACCAAGTAGTGACTCATGATTAGCCTTCTTATGTCAACAGAGTGTTATCTTTTTTTAAGGAAAAGCCAAAATCGATTGGCTGATTTGGGTAAGTTGTGGGTACGGAGGCAGTAAGGAGCAGTGGACTGAGCTCATGAAACTTGGGTGTACATACCAGTCTTGGGGTCTTGTGAAAGGTCTTGGGGTGGGGCCCCAAATTCTGCATTTGTAACTAGTTTCCAGGTGATGCCCAGGCTTGTTTGTCTGTGAAGTATGCTTTTCTGGAGTTGCAAGGGTTGGAGCACAGGCTTCAAAGTCAGATAAACCTGGGTTTGAATCCTGAATCTGCCACTCGCTTGTTGTGTGATGCTGCTTAAAATTCCCTGAGCATTATTATCTGACCTTATATGAAGTAATGTAAGGCTTATTTTTAAGGTGATTTAAAACACTTTTAATTGGGAAAATTTCAACAATTACAAAGGAAAAACAAGAGTTTAACAAACCTCGATGTATCCCATGTATTCATCTCCCAGTTTTGACCCTTAGCAACTCAACGGGTATGTCTTCCATCCCTATCTACCCCCTCCCACCTTATTTTGAAGCCAATCATTCAGGTGCTGTTTTTAATTGCATAACAGTGTGTGGAACTTGGTAAAAGCTAATTAGCTGTAGTTATTACTCTTAGGTCTGTTGAGACAACTAGTTTATTTAGCATCAACCCAAGGTATACCATGATGAATATATTTACATACATAAGAATGAGCAGGAGGAAATAAGTCAGGTCTCAAGGGCTAGTTTTATAAACAGAACTTTGTAGCACCAAAGCGTGTGTCGCTGTGTCTCATAGTCCAGCCTTTTATCAGAATCTTCAAGAGCTAAGTGATTATAACAGAAACAACTAGTTGCCTACCCAATTAGCCATTACCCCATGGCTTCTTGGCACAAGGACCCTGAAATTGTTGGGGTTAGCCATGTGTTCAACTTAGAATGAAACAAAACAAAAACCCCACTAAATTTTCCTGCCCCTCTTGCGTATGTGGTGGCCAGTGAGACATAACCTGAAACCAGTAGATGGGCTTCAAGAAAGCTCTCTCAAGCAATCTCAGTTTTTTCCTCTTTTTCCTTTCCCCCTTTTGGAATGCAGCTATGGCAACTGAGGCTGCAGCAGCTCTTGTCAAACATCAGGTGACCTTGAACTTGGGAGCCAGGGCTGAGACTAATGGAGCCAAAAGAGAGAGGGGCACTGGTGCACCAATGCCATCATGGAGCTGCAGTGCAGTCCCAGACAATATGCTTCTGAGTTTCATGTCAAAGCAGAGAAAATGAAACCCCATTTGTTTAAGCCACTGCTATTTCAAGTTTCTGTTACTAGCTGCTAAATGCAATTTCTAACTGACACAATTATCTAATTAGCATAAAGTGATGGCATCCTCAGAAAACTCTCTGAATTTAGATAGCCCTAAAATTCAGTTACTGGGAAAAGCAAAACAATGTCTCTTCCATGATTCAAGCCCAGAAGACATTTATAATATTTTCCCCTTGGCTGTCTCTCAGTTAGGTTGTAAATATTTAGTTTTCTTAATCTGCCCTTCTACATCAACTGTTCTAGCCCCTTAATCATCTTTGATAGATTTAACACGAAAAATGCCTCTGAGCTGGGTGGTTAGAAAGCTACAAGGGAGGCAAACAGCTTTGAAAACTAGGCCTGGAGCTATTTTTATGCATATAGGTGTAACCCTGGGTGGAATGTGACAATCAAGACAAATGTATTTATGTAGGAGTCTAATCTGCTTGAGTGGGGATCTTGGGCCCTGGGCACAACTGCCTTTGCGCTTCCAGTGCGAGATGCCTACCCCATTTCCCTTTGCTTAACCTCCTCAGACAGGAGAGCAATAGACTGAGAAAAATACAAACTGCCTCATGTTGAATACATAGCAGACATCTCATTTGACAGGAATCCATAATCACCCACTAACGACCTGAAAAGAGCACAGAAACCATGACATGGAGAATAAGTGATTGACAGCTATAACCATTTCACATAAAAAAAAAATCATTCCTTCGAGGATTTGTGTGTGTCAAGGAGCTTGGTGGAAGGTTTTTATGTGTTACAACAACCTTAAAAGGATGGGTTTAGCTGCTTGACTACAGACTTTTTTCTAAATCCCTGATTTATTAAATTATGGTATAGCCATAATGTGGAAAACTATCAAGTCATTAGAAATTATATAGTAGAAAATACTTGATACCATAGAAAAATGTTTGGTATAGCTTATATTTAGCCATGATATGCAGTTGCTTAAATAAACTTATAAGACTATATGTACCATATGATATTAATAGAAAATAATCAAATATATGAACTGAACAAAGGTTGGATATCTGTACACCAAAATGTTAACTGGATTGGGTGAGTAGATCCTGCTTTCTGCTTTTCTGTACTTTCCACATTTTCTCCAAAAAACGTGGTTACCTTTTAAATCAATAATTACAAAGTGGAGGGAAGAAAAGTGGAAAATATCACCCCACATGAGAAAACTTTCAAACGGGCATGTCCAGAATCACAGCATGGACAGCTGGAGGACACAGTATTGCAGTCACTCAGCCCCCAGTGGGAGGCAGGGAGTGGTTGGCCTGAAGGCTGGTCGGGACCGGTGGCTCCAGCCTTGCTAAAGCAGTCACCGTCCCCTGCAGAGCATCTCATTGCCGAAATGACTACCACCTGGCATCCAGACCAGTATTATTTCCTCTTTCTAGATCTGAATTTCTACATACCCTTCATCTTTTGCTTATTATGCATGGGCAGAATAATCATTAGAATCAGAAGGTAAGTAACAGAAACCCAGAAGTAACAAGGGCTCAGCAATTGCCCAGAGACTTTCTGACATAGCCAGGAACAGAACTCAGAACTAAGAATGTGTATGTTTTGGGTACTGAACCCCGTATGAGGAGTCGCCTTCCTAATCAGCTGGCCAATACACTCACATAGAAGGCTATAAAACTGAGGAAGATTGTTAAAACTGTTAAGCTTAATTTCTGCCACACAATTATTTGTAATCTTTAATAAGCTCAATCCACAAGAATTCATTTAAAAGAATTTTGCCAAGACTGTTAAACCTATTTAACTTAAATTTGCCACACAATTATATTCTTTAAAGAGGTCAATCTGATAAGAATTCTTTTAAGAAAATTTTGCCAAAGATGCCCCAAATTGTCTCCATTTAGTGTTTAAAGAATTCTGTTATCCACTGAAAGAAAGGCAGAAAAGTCTGCATTTCCAGCAGACAAAATGCAATTAAGAAAGAACTATCATAGATGGTTTCAAAGTGACTGACTTGCAGATCTGTGCTGTGTCTGTACAATCATAGAACATACACACTCAGACCTGTTCTCTCTCCCTGCCCCATTCCAAACTTATTTGACAGCAAAAGAAGCGAGGCAGGGCCCACAGTCCTGGAGCTCCCCTCTCTTGCCGTGTGCCCAGTTACCCAGAAGGAGCTGGCCTGACGGGTCAAATGGCCTCTGCAGGGTTTAGCTGTGGTATCAGTCAGGGGCCAACACTTACCAAGCTGGGTGCTGGAATGCTTTGACGCTGAGACCAACATATGTGCTTCTCCTTCCTTTCCCCCGACCAATAACAAGAAAATGTGGGTCTGGGAACCAAGGATTAAAAGTAGAAATGGCCCTTCCTCTCATTATTAAAACTTCTCATAGAGGTTTTTTTCTTGCCACTGCAACTTTGGGCTAAGCCCATCTAGCATGCTTCCGCTGGAAGAAACAACAGTGACTACATTAAATTGAAGGAGAGGTTGTCATCTAGCTACTTGGGGCTTCTT
This sequence comes from Microcebus murinus, assembly GCF_040939455.1. Taxonomy (NCBI): domain Eukaryota; kingdom Metazoa; phylum Chordata; class Mammalia; order Primates; family Cheirogaleidae; genus Microcebus; species Microcebus murinus. The sequence continues at coordinate 85,232,006 of NC_134112.1, read as the reverse complement.
GCACCACTGAACCAATAGGCAGAGAAAGGGGTTACTTCAATGCCTGGATGGAGTGATCTGATTTGCTAAGGAGAAAGATGCTTCTATGCAAGAAGAGCAGGCAGGACCAAGTTGAGTTCAGTGAGACCCCTGAGTACTTCCATGTCTATAGTAAATGTAGTGGAAAAACCACAGCAGCCTAAGAAAGGCAAGACCACTAAGAACAAAGGGTAGGTAAAACACAAACAAGTAAAGCACTCTGACCAGCGGAGGTGCTCGAAGAGGAACATGGGCTAGGTGGTTGAAGGAAGTGATAAATATCACCTACTGTCTCGTAGCCAGTTACAGAAAGGAGGACTGAAGCAGCCTTGCATTCTAATGCATGTATTAATCAGTGGTTTCTTTTTGTTCCCCTACTCTTTTTAGATTGTGATAAAATGTACATAAAATTTATATTAACCATTTTAAAATTTACAATTTAGTGGCATTAAATACATTCACAATGTTGAGCAACCATCCATTTCCAGAATTTTTCCATCATCCCAAACAGAAACTTAGTGTCTAGTAAATAGTAATGTCCCATTCCCTCCTCCCCTCAGCCCCTGGTAACCACTATTCTACTTTGAGTCTAGGAATATGCCTTTTCTAGAAACCTCATATAAGGGAAATCACACATGTCCTTTTGTATCTGCCTTATTTCACTTAACATGTTTTCAAGGTTCATCCTTGTTGTAGCATATATTAGAATTTCATTCCTTTTTAAAGCTGAATAATACTCCATTGCATACCACATTTTGCTTATCCGTTCATCTGTTGATTGGCATTTGGATAGTTTCCATCTTTTGGCTTGTGCAACTAATACTGCTATGAACATGGGTGTACGAGTGTCTGTTGGAGTCCCTGCTTTCAATTCTTTTGGGTATATACCTAGGAATGGAATTGGTAGTTGTGTTTAACTTTATAAGGAACTGCCAAATTGTTTTCTACAGTGGCTACACCATTTTACATTCCCAGCAGCAATGTACCCCGGTTCCAATTTCTCCATGTGCTTGCTAACGTTTGATATGTTCTGCTTTTGTTTTTATAAAAATAATAGCCACCCTAATGGGTATGAAGTGGTATTGCCCCTACTATTATACATGAGGAGCATTGGTAGTGACTGATGCTCCAATTTAGTTCAGAGGTGACCAGATATGAGGAATCACATCTGACCTGAAATAGAGAACCCGTGGAGATTCTAGACTTGAATATAATGACTGATGAGGCTTTGGGTCTCCCTTGTTGGGGAGAGGGGCAGAATGCCTTTATGTGATGAATGGTTATCTTGTATTAGCAGAAGCATGAACATTTAAGATATGGGTATAAGGGTGAGAATGGCTATAGAATAAAAAGTGTGGACCCTAGACGTTTTAGGCTGCTTTGCTCTAAGCTCCATCTGATCTGCACTGGGGCAGAGGGGCCTGAGCCCTGCAGGCTGTTTTCCAGGTACCTAGCTGAGTCCAGACAATGGTGGGAGTGGTAATAGCTTCCTGCTGTTGCTAATCTGTGGGTTATTTTAATGTCCCCTGTTTGACACTCAGATCCTCATTAACCTGTATAACCAATTCCCTGCATAAACTCTCTCTGAGGTAAATATTTGAAGTGGTTTCTGTTTTCCATGTTAGACCTTGATTTATACAAAACCTAACAAAAATGTTTGACTACATTCAATGCTACTGGGAATTCATTAAATTCTTTGGCACGGGGATTAATTAGTTCTGTTGTACAGGTAGAGAAACTGAGACATGTTAAGGTGACCTATGAAAGATCTCTTAGCCATTATCTGCCAGTCTTAAACTGATGAAGTTTATAGAAAGGTCAGGACACTTACCTAGATTCCTATTAACACCAACTGATTCTTATGAGATGTGACAATGATACTTTCATTTAGCAATTCTGCTTTCTACGACTGCTCAATCTTCAACCCTTTTAAAACCTAATTCATCTGTGTCAAAAATAATGGGGGTAGTATCATTCTGATGGGTTCTTTAATCAGGTTTTCAGAAATTGTTTTTCTAAAATGATCTTAGCTAAACCCTCATAAATAGGAATAAAATTGTCCAGTTATCTTGATTACAATGTTTTTTTCTCCTAGAAACTGCTAAAACCCATCACTAAGTCTATCCTTCAGTGGTTTCCATGCATGTGTATTTCATTACACACTCTCACGTGGGTAGCTATTTTTCATATTTAATCAGTAATTGCTCCTTTCTAGAAGTTTGTCTCCTACTGCAATGATCATTATCAAGGATTTTCATTCGCTTTTCTGCCAACTTTTCTTCTACCATTTAAAAACCTGCGATGCTTTTGACTAGCTAGATGAGGCTGAGCAGTCCTCCAATGTGCAGAGGCGGGATTGGGAATGAGAGTGAAAAGTCCTCAGTGTGTTCTTTGCAATCAAGTTGCTTATGAGAAAATATCAGTACCTTCCCTTCTCCTGGGTTCTGCTCAGGACTGAAAATAATATTCATATATTTCAGAAATTGGGATTGCTGGGTTTTTACTGAGAGATAACAACCAGAGAAATTGACCCTTACCATCATCAAGGTGAAAGAGAGGGAGAGAGAGGGAGGAGGAGAGGGAGAGAGGGTGAGTGGTGGGGGGAGGGGAAGTGGTTGGGGTTGGCAGGAAACCAGCTATTTCCCTTGAGCCTTTAAATCAGCTTGTTTGCTGGGAAAGTCACAAAACACTCCACCTATGGATTTATCATGTTTTAGCATTGAGAGGGACCTTGACAATTAGTCTAAACCAGTGGTTCTCACGCCAGCTGTACATTAAAAGCTTAACCAGGGAAGCTTAAACAAAATACCTGATACCAAATTCCACTTGCAGAAATCCTGATTTAATTGGTTATGGGTGGGGCTCAGGTGTAGGCATTTAAAAAAATAATGGCTTTATCGAGTTATAATTTACATACTATAAAATAATCCATTTAAAATGTATAGGTCAATGTTTTTTAGTACAGTCAGAGTTTTGCAATCATGGCCATAATTAATTTTAGAAAATTTTTATCACCCCCAAAAGAAACATTGTATCCATCCACATTTACCCCTGACCTTCAATCCCCAGCCCTAGGTAGACAGTATTTTGTCTTTATAGATTTCCCTATTCTGGACATTCATATATGACTCCCATTCATATACATGGAATCATACAATATGTGGTCTTTGTGATTAGCATCTTTCATTTAGCATGTTTTCAAGGTTCATCCATGTTCAAGCATGTAGCACTACTTTATTTCAATATTCCATTGCATGGATAGATCACATTTATTCATTCATTAGTTGATGCACTTGGGCAGTTTCTACCTTTTAGCTACTATAATAATGCTTCTATGAACATTTGTGTATATGTTTTTGTGTGAATGCTTGTTTTCATTTATTTTCAGTACATACGCCCGGGAATAGAATCACGTAGTGATATGATAACTCTACCTTTAACCTTCTGATGAAATGCCAGAGTGTTTTTCAAAATAGCTGCACCATTTTACATTTCTACTAGTAGTGTATGAGGGTTCCAATTTCTTTACAGCCTTGCCAATGCTTGTTATTACCTGTCATTTTTTAAAATTATAGTTATCTTAGTGAGTGTGAAGTAGAATCTCATTGTGGCTTTGACTTGCATTTCCCTGATGGCTAATGATGTGCTTATTAGCCATTTGTATATCTTTTTATAGAAATGTCTATTCTGATTCTTTGTTAATTTTTTAATTGGGTTGTCTTTTTATTATTGACTCATTAATTCTTTAGCAGATTTCACTAGGAATCTACCATTACTTAGGCCCTGCCCTAGATCCTGTGGTAGGTTCCAAGGTCGCTAGAAAGATTTCCTAATCCACTAATATGCCATGACCCAGAGTATGAAAAATGCTGTGTTAAAGTCTGCTTGGCTCTATAAATGTGTTCTTTGACTAGATATACCAAGGAAGTGAGGATTTGTTGCTCTATCGAGACATATAAGATTTCAGGAGTTTTGCAGGGCTTTGCCCTGAAGGAATATGTGAACGTGTTAGTTCACATATCAAAAGCTGCCTCAACTCAGAAGGGCATCTCACACCCATCAGTAGAGCTTTCCAAGGTGATGCTGTGTCTCAGACCTGTCAGCTTGCACCTGATGCTTCTGTATGACAAAGCTCAGCATGGGGCCACAGGATGAGAACTGATCAAAGAATACCTGCCCACCCGACAGACACCTGTGGCTAAAAGCAATTAGCCTAAGGGACAGTTCCTCCTTCACTCCTGACTACCTGTCTCAATCAACAAAAAAGTAGATAAAGAAATACAGAGCCACTATATTTCTATTTAACCTTTCGGCTAAATGATAATTTTATCTTAGAAGTTTGTCTTTGAAAGATTTTGTAAATGTTTGTTCACGTAGATAGAGTTAATTAAGGGATCTCTAGAAGCTTTCTGGGAGACTTTTAACCTAAAACAAATTACCTGTTATTATGTAAATCTGACACCCTTGGCAACCAATCACCGCACCAATAAATATGGATGTGGGACCTCACTCATGGCCTCACAGCTCATGGGAATGCTGGAGGACCTCCTGACTCCCCCAACTTTATAAAACTATATTTTATAAACACTGTACTTTCATCTCTGTGTCTTCTTTTATTTTTATATTCTATTATTTTCCATTTCTATTATTTGCTTATCCCTTGCGACGACCCCTGCCAAAGGGACGCGATTTTTGCTGGCAGCATAGTTAACTCCCTACAGATATTTATCAAGCATTTTATAGAGAAAGCTGAAGCACACAGAGGAAGATGTGATCATTTTGCATAACATAGCTAAGGTGGAAACAGAGCTGGTTTCTGTTCTTAGTTTACTAATCAAAGCCACAGCCGTACTGCCTCTCACAAGTTGTAGTATCTTCTCAAATGATTCCGTATCATGAAAAATAGAGTTGATGAGACTGTTGCAGATTAATGGAAACTAAAGAGACATACTGTGTGCACCTTGATTGGATCCTGGATTTTTAAAACTCTAGGTGACACGTTTTGGGAGCAACTGGGGAAATAGAAGTATGAACTATATGTTGGAAAAAGTTTTGAATGAAGGCTGATTTTGTTAAGTGTGGTGTGGTAGGCAGAATAATGGTCCTACAAAGATGTCCATATCCTAGTTGCAGGAACCTGTGAATATGTTACTTTACATGAAAAAGAAACTGTGCAGACGTGATGAACTTAAGGACCCTGAGATGGGAGATTATCCTGGATTATCCAGGTGGAGCAAATCTAATTACATGAATTGTTAAAAGCAGAGAACCTTTCTTGGCTCTTCCTAGGAAGAAAGACATTATAATGGAAGAAGTGGTCAGAGAGATGTTCTGTTGCTCACTTTGAAAATGGATGAAGCTCACAGAGGAAGGAATGAAGTTGGCCTCAAGAGGCTGAAAAAGGCAATGAAATGGCTTAACTCATAGAATCTCCAGAAGGAAATGCAGCCCTGAAGATATGTTGATTTTGGTCAAGTGAGAAATGGGTTGGATCTCTACAGAACTATGAAAGTATGAATTTGTGTTGTTTTGAGCCACTAAGTTTATAGCAATTTGTTATGACTGAAACATAAAACGAATGCATATGGTAATGATGTAGGTACATAGGAGAACATCTTGGTTCTTGGGAGATGCATGCTGAAGTGTTTAGGAGTAAAGGGTCATTATGTCTGTAGCCTATTTTGGGATTGTTTGGCAGGAAGGGAGTGTGTGTTTGTATTTGGAGAGAAAATGGAGTGGATATAGCAAGATGTTAACAGCCAGTAAATCTAAGTTAGAATACAGTATATATGCATTCATTGGACTGTTATTTTAACTTTTCTGTGGGTTTAAACATTTTCACATTTCAAAAAAAAAAAAAAGTGTAAGCAAGAAAAAACAAATAGCAAGAAATATAAGGGCAATTGTTGGGCTTTTCAAAATCAGTATCTCCCCTAGCCCTGTACAAAATAGTTCCTAGGATAGCAATCTCCTGGGAATCACTTCCTAGACAGACCCCTTGACAGTTCTCTTTAAGTTTCTTCCCAGTGTGTTGAGTTTCTGGAAGTGAAAAATTTATATGAGAAATAACATGGGTGATGAGAAGTTAATGCAACAAATTAAAAACCTGAACAATATTACTAAAGCAATTAGAATCCTTGCAAATTGTTTCTGCCATTCTCATTTCAGATCCAGAGAGATAAAATTTAGAATGACAATCGGTTATGTTTTGACATATTTAATCCATGAATATATAAATGCATAGTTTCTCCTATCAGTCTCTTTCTGTCCTTGTATAAATATTTTGGAGTGGTGTTATGTTCTTATGGGTGAGCACAGAAAAACTATTATATTAGGCACAATTGAGCCTCTCCTAGAAGAAAAAATGCTAGGTATCAATGCTATGGCAAATGGGCAAAGGTCTGGAGACTAAATTGCAGGTACCATTCTGCTAAAGGCAGCTTCACACTGTATAGGCTCCTTGTCTGAAAGACACAAAAGCATCATATAAATGCTGGGTTGGTAGCAGAACACGAGAGTTCAAGCAGCTAGTCTCTAATCAGAGACCAAGATTTTAATCACAGGTCTATGTAGGTAACTGTGTGATAAGTCCAAATGTATTATAATGAGAGATTCATTAGTTTAAAAAAAAAAACAAACAGAAAAATTGTTCCTATTTGACTTGGAGCTGCAAGATTTATGAGAAGAAATCCTTTAAAGTTTCTCTATAATTATATTTTAAATTTAGGTTGTTATTTTTCTTCCCTAGCAGCATAACTCTTGTACTTTTGCCTGTACTATTAACAGTATATTCTATACATAAAACGGTTAATGTTTTTTATTTCTAATTTCCAATTACTAATGTAAAATTGCAGCTCAGATTTTGGGTAAACAGTTAAGTATCTGTACTCTATCTTTGAAGATTTTTCCTATGCTATCCTTTCTCTTATTTAACTCCGCTACTTGTATTTCAAGCAGTACATGAATACAGACGTATATTCATTCAACAAGCATTTACTGAGCAACTATTATATGACTCATTCTATGACTGTCATTCAACACTAAAATTCTAGAATAATGATATTGCCTAGGCACTTAAGTCATTAATCCTACACCTTTGATATTAGTGTTGAATCCTGATTTGACCTAGGAACTTGATGGTTTCAAAAGCTATTACGGGCAGCCTCTGCTTTTATGACAATGTTTTTCTGGAAACCACACTGGAAAATAGTAATCATTAAAGAATTGAACAAATTTTCTTATAAAACACAGCTTTAATTGAAGGTTGTATTTCTGAGACATCAAATAAATGACAAATATTTGCAAAAAATACCATAAATGTAAACATACTAAAACTGGAACCCTAAATAGTAACTAAGAATAGTCAAATTATGTTTGAAGTTCTACAAAAGGGGCAGAATAAACTTGTGCCCATTATGTAAGCGCAGGTTCCAACCTACTGTAAAGTGTAAATACATGACATTACAACACAGCTTTATTGGACCTTAAATATGACCTAAATGCCTATAAATAAATTCTAGACTCACAGGCTGTCTGGAGGAAGAGCCAGAGGATCAGAAGAGTGGGGGGACATAGGGAGAATCAGGGGCACAGTGGGGCAGGAACCCCAGGCTCAGTCTTAGGGTTTCTCCGCACTTTGTATCCCCTTTTTGGTACCAAGCAGATGAGCACACTGATGCATCAACAGGTGAAGATGATGAAAAATTCCATGAAAATCGATACTGGTAGCAATGGCCAAAAAGCTAATTGCAAAGCAGCATATTATTTTGAGGCTGAGGGCATCCGCTTAGAGTTACAATGTATACAATCAAGTTGGAACACCATTGCACTGAAATGCTCCGTGAGCTTGGGAAAAGAATGCATCTTACTTTAGCTAAGCCACTCAAATAAAGCCTGGCCACTAAGTTTTCTTCATAGATGTTGTCAAGCAACAGTAGATATTAACAATTAGGTGCAAGTTTTTTCTTTAGGTGCTGGACTTCTAGAGGCATGCAGTTTTCCTGCCAGGACCCACTGTAAGTTCTGCACTGATACAAGTAATAATAATTTCCTATAAAGAACATTTCTTAAGCTTTAAAAAAAATTATCAGGATACAGGATTAAAATAACCAAAAATCACTTATTGTAAGTTGAACATAATATACTTCGGTTTTTCAACTCCTGAGAATGATTGCAGGATTAAAAGTTGCATTTTATAGAGCACTGAACTCCATCCTCTGAGTATTCCAGCTTATTGACCATTCTGGTTATTTCTTGGCAGAAAAGTGAAGACAGCTTAGGATTATGATTTTTTTCCCAGGGGTAGAAATGTTACATTGGCACTGTATTTGTGGAGCAGTAGGGAACTAGCAGTAAACAGGGTTTGAGGATGTGTGGACTATTTTTTTAAGCAAATAAAAATTTTAAACCAAAGTGAAAATTACCCAGGTTTACATAACCTACAGCAGGGGTCCTCAAACTTTTTACACAGGGGGCCAGCTCACTGTCCCTCAGACCGTTGGAGAGTGTGGCCACACATTCTACACATGCGCACTGTGGGCCCGGGATAAGTCGGCTGCTAAGCAGGACAGGCAGCGATGGCAAAAACACCCGGCGGGCAGCATGTGGCTCCCCGGCCCTAGTTTGAGGATGCCTGACCTACAGCATTGAGCACTGATCTTCTGGCCCACCCCTCCCTAGCCTCAGGCCTGTGCAAGTAACAACCACATACGACTGTTTAAAAAATGACTTCTGCTTCCAGATTCTTCCAGTGATTATATCTACCTCTCTGAAGATTTTGTCAAAATGACTACTTATTGATGTAAATTAAATTTTAGGCATCTTGCTTGAGGGATGGGTGAGGATTCAGGTTACTTATGTCCCCTCCCTTCAGCCCCAATTACAGCCCTCCCCTTTTCTAATGTATTATAGTTATAGCGTGACTTTTTGTTGTTCTACTGGTCTCTTCTGTGTATGTTTATCCACGTTTTCACCTTTGGCAGTAGCAGTCAGCACACTATTAAGTGCCTGCTTGCCTGTTTGAGTCCCCCCCAGATTGTGAGCTCCTAGCCCAGGTGGGAAGCAGGATGGCGTGCAAAGGGGCAGAGGCATTCTGGGAGGAGAAGTTGGAGGAGTGGACACCTGAGCTGAATCTTGAAAGCTGAGCTGGGCAGGTATAGGATGGGGACATGGGGTGAGCAAAGGGTCTTCCAGGAAGAGGGAAATGTAATGGCAAAGTCCAAGAGGTATGCAAGAGTATGGTAGAATGGGAACCTGGAAAAGTTGAACAGGGAGAGAGAGACAGATATGAGGAGGCAAGCGGTCCTTCATGACCTGGAGGGAATGTCAGCCCGAGGCAGAGAACAGGCATTGGCAGAGACAGAACTGGGCAAGGACTTCAGCAGGCACAGCCTTCTGAGCAGTGGTTCTGGGTGGTCCCACCACTCGTCCTTGTCTTAGGAACACCTCTTCCCGCCCACCTGCCCAGGCTCCTTCACAGGCACCCTGCCCACCACCACAATGGCACAGATGGTCATTACCAGACAAGAGCTAAGTGGGACTATATTAGAAGAATTATGTATTTTTTTTAAATTAAGACTCCAAATGAGAGAAAAAGGGATGGAATTAAATGCACACCTCAATGAAAAAAACGTTAATTCCACAATCTGAAATTACACAAAAAATAAAATGTAGAAAACAAATGAATGACTTTTTCATGATACCTAACAAGTAATCACAATTCTCAAATAATTGTCCAATAGACTAGGCATTGCTGTGCTGTGTTGGGGAGATTTTTAAATGTGTTTGTTTTCCATTTACTGCCAATCTTATGCTGACAAGAGTCATATCATTTTGATATAATAATGGAGTGCCTAATTCAGTTGTCTTAAACATTAATTGATATGTTTGCAGCTTAGTTCCCAGTTAATGACCTTTTGTGTTTAATTTTGTGATTTAAGTCAGCTTCTCACCTAGACTTGTGTGGCAGTGTTTTATATCCAACTATGACCTTCAACTTGTTTAATTGAAGGAAAAAAAAACATTTTAGCAAAGCATTTTCTACTCTTGCACTTAATATATTCATGTTTTCTGATTCATGTTTGCTTTTATATTTATATTTTTAAAGTCCTGTTAAGCATCCAGAGATAGTGCAATAAATATCTCCATTCTAATGAACACTTTATTCATGGTAGCTAAAGCTGTTTTTTCCTGCATCACCTCTTGCCCTTGGCTCTTTCGAATCTATCTAAAGAGTCTTCAATGGCTGTAGTTAGCTGGGATCTTTTAACAGCTGTTACTTGTATGGAGAACCTTTTAAATTTCCAAGTGGAACTTTTCTGAAAATCATTTATGCTCTACTTTATTCCTACTGTTTCTACATCTAAATACATTCCTTGCTATGCTAGATTTCTGCTTCTCTTATCTAACTGGATGAAGAAATTAAGGAGGTATAAAGACCCAGCAAAGGCAAAACCAAAACAACTAGTTAATGGACGTGCTGAGGACTTGTAGGCCTGTGGGCTTCCAAAGAGAACATGTTACTATGTATGTAAGTTTTAGGGAGTCCACTGAAGGCATTTTCTTCCAAACTGAGGCCTGCTTACTCCTTACATTTCATTTCTAGCATTTGAAGAGTGGCTTATCCTTCCAATTTTTAAATTCAGTTTCATTCATTCAATATTTATGGAGGATATTTGGTGTGCCATAAGGGTTTCATGGAAGGAAAATACTTCATAAGAGTGCAAACCTGATTTTTGCTTTTATTCTCATTTTTTTCATTAAACGTTTAATATATAACTCATGACAAATAAAAACTTAAGAATTACCATGATCAACTGCCTTCCTGTGGAAAACAATATTTTGCTGTTATTTAATCATGTTAACTTGATAGTTTCATAAAACAACAAAAAATAGTCTTAATAAACATTTGGTTGTCCAGACAAATTTAAAAAGTTATTTTCTATATAACTCATTAACTAAAAATAGCTAAAAAAATCGTTTAGTCTCTCTTCCATATGCAGGACCGCATAAACTTCTACCCCAAACCAATGTTTACATCATTTTTATATTTCATCCCCTTTGTGTCTTCTTTTCAACAATGATTATTTATTTTTCTTTGCTCTGATTAGGCAAACACATAACTCAGAGGAAAATAAGACAAGCAGTTTTAAAGCACTTAAATTCAATACATTTCCCCCTCCAGATATAATTGGATTTCTATTTAACAAACTATTATTGGAAGAGAGAGAACCCACAATGATATAATACATTAAATATAATACAATGAATACTAATGATAACAAGTAAAATCTAGAATCAAAGTGCCTATATGATAAATCCCTATGATATTAGCAGAAAATTATCTGAATATCAGTCGAGATTATGATGATCAGTGAAAATGGAAGAATAACTTCAAAAACACAAATCCCTGATTCATTTTAGGCTGGTTGATCATAATGTGATGCCTCTGGAAGTCAGATTATCTAGGTTCATATTCTAGCCCTGTCATTTAGCAGCTCTATAAACTTGGGGGAGTTATTTACTTTCTCTGCACCTCAGTTTTCTCATCTGTTCAATGGGAATAATAATACCTGAAAACTCATAAAGCCGCTGTATCATGCCAGGCACTGTCCACTCTTATTGTTGTGATTGTTGAAACAGATTACACAACCTGTCCAGAGACTTAGTTCTTTATCATGCATCTTTCTGCCTGCTAGAGTTCAAGACTAATTTGTAGATTTTATATATTGCCTGATTTTTATTACCTGAAGAGTTGTCAAACCTGGCTCTAGAGAAATGATTTCCTATGCTTTGAAATTCAGGGGCCCTGAATGAAAAGGGGGTAATGGGGTTTTTTGGGACTGTTTTTCTAATACACATGGCCTCCCTAGCTCCCTTCCTGTCTTCTTTATTCCCCACACACCTTACCCTTTCTGTTAATTACATCCCCAGAAAGCAGGACTGCCTTTTATCAGCAGATACTCATTGATCTCAAAAGGATAAATATATACATATATATGACAGGTGCAAAGACAATGGGCTAAAAAGCCTGCTTTTGGCTTCTTTGGGAATAAAAGGATATTTGCTATTTTTCTTTTTTCTATTAAAGCCCTGGCTTGACCTATTTTTTCCCCCTCTATTCAAAGTTAAGTCTGAAAATAATACATTTTATTTTTTAGTTAAAAAACAAGACTAGAAAAGAGCCTCGTTTAGTAATGAAGGGAACATAACCTTTATTCAATGCAAAGGGCACTGGATTCTATATTCATCTGTGTGCCAAAAAGCCCTCTGAGCTTTAAAAACTAATTATAGGAGAACATTGTGACTTTTCAGTCTTTGTGGCTCATGCCATGTTCTATGGCAATCTAATATGCTAAATCAAGGCTCTCTGTCAACTCTACCATATTGGAATATCAGTGAATAGTGTCCTCTCCTACTTACCTTTGCTTTCAACTTCTAATCAGGATACAGAATGTGACAAGTTAGGAGAAAAGAATCAGTCACATAGAAAACAAAATGGACCTAAGAAATTATTTTTCTTCTATTAAAGCAAATACAATTTGTTTTTCAAACCACATCTACATGCAAAAACATGGACAAATCTCTCAGGCATAATGATCAGCAAGAGAAAACAGAAACTCTAATTAAATTTATATAAAATTTCAAGATAAGTAAAACTAAACTATGCTGATAACAATCAGAATAGTGTTTACTTTGAGAGCAGGACTTTTGGGGGTGCTAGAAAAATTCTATATTTTGATCTGGAATGGTATAATTGCATATATAACATTTCATCTAGTTAAACACCTAAGATTACACTTCATGTATATTATAACTCAACAAAAATATAATTTGTTTTGCCTTCAAAGTTAGGATGGAAAGTGACATAATTCAGTAAGCAAAACAAAAATAAAGAAATCCAGGACTTTAATTTTAGCTCTTCTAAATCAGAAGCATGAGGTGGTACATGAAGGTTCATCTCTTTGGATCAGCATTCTCTTTTCTGGAACAGGGCTAGAAATAGTTCCCTTCAACTCTTAGCTACTTTAGTATATCTAGTAAAACTGACTCAAGCAGTGCAAAAGTAATCCATGTAAACAAAATACCTATGCTCACATTATATTCTGAAATAAAAAAATTAAATAAAAATAAAAACTTATTTTGCTTAAAAAACTGTAAGAAATAAATTTCCATTGTTTAAAAAAAAAACAAAAACCTGTGGTGAAGTTGCATAATGGAATAGAGACTATAGAGTGATGAGAACCTCTACACAAAGATATGGATGAATCTTGCCCACATAATGTAGAACATAAGAAGCCAGTCATAACTACACACACACACACACACACACACACACACACACACACACACACACATCTGCATGATTTGATTTATATTAAGTCCAAAAATAGATTAAACTAATCTATGGAGTTAGAAGTCAGGCTAACTTTTAAGGAGGCAGGACACTAACTAGAAGGAAGTAAAAGAAGGCCCCTGTTGCTATGTTCTAATTCTTGTTGCTAACGCCCTGTTTCTTGATCTGGGTATTAGCTATAAAAGTGAGAAGTATAAAAATCCACCCAGCTGTGCCTTTGATATGTGTACATTTCTCTATATTTATTATCCTTCATTAAAACTATATATATTAAATATATATTCAATAAAAAATAAACTACAGGCAATGTAAGGAGGGATGGAAACTCTGGAAACTGTAGGAAAGAATCAAGAGGAAATGTTGGGAATCAAAAATAGTGCAACAAAAATGAAGAGTGCTTTAATATATACAGTATAACCCAAAGGTCAAAAAAAAAGAAAAAAACAAACAAACTTTTATCAGGTGGTGGGCAGATGGGAGGAGGAGGAGGGAAAGAATTTATACTTACAAAATAGGTGCGATGCGCACCACCTGGGGGTAGGACACGCTTGATATTTTGGTAAGGCAGGGGGTGGAGGAAGGAATGGCAGGGGCAATATATGTAACCCTAACAATATTTGTACCCCCATAATATGATAAAATAAAATAAAAATTATAAAAAAATGAAGAGTGCTTTTGATGAGCTCAGCAATGGACTGGATATGGCCAAGGAAAGAATTGGTGGCACTGAAGAAATAGAAACTTTCAAAACTGAAATACAAAGAGAAAAAAGAATGAAAAGAAAGAATAGCCAAGAACTGTGAGACAATTTAAAAAGGTACAACATACACATAATGAAAATACCAGAAGGAGAGTAAAGATAAAAAGGAGCAGAAGAAATATTTGAAGCAACAGTGACTGAGAATTTCCCCAAATCAATGACAGACACTCAACCACAGATCCAGGAAGCTCAGAGAATACAAAGCAGGATGGGCCAGAAGTTCTACATCTAGGCATACCATATTCAAAGTACACAAAAAAAAACTTTAATGAAGTCAGAAGAAAAATAATACCTATAAAGGAATAACGATAAGAATTATATCAGACTTCTCTTCAGAAACCAGGCCAGCAAGAAGAGAGTGGAATGAAATATTTAAAATGTTAAAAGAAAACAATCAACTGTGATGGTTAATTTTATGTGTCAACTTGACTGGGCGAAGCCATGCCTAGATAGTTGATACAACATTATTTCTGGTATTTGTGAGTGGGTTTCCAGAAGAGATTAGCATTTTAATCAGCAGACTGAGTAAGGAAGATCTGCTCTCACCAGTGTGGGTAGGCATCATCCAAACCATCGAAGGCCTGAATAGAACAAAAAAGTGGAAGGAAGATGAATTCATTCTCTCTCTTCTCGAGCTGGGATGTCCCTTTTCTCCTGTTCTTGAACACTGAAGCTCCTGGTTCTCAGGCCTTCAGACTCCAGGACTTATACTAGGTGTCTTCCCCCATACTTCCCCCAGATTTTCAGGCCTTTGGATTTGGAATAAATCCCACCATTGGCCTTCATGGTTCTCCAGCTGGTAGATGGCAGATGGTAAGATTTACTGGCCTCCATAATATAAGCCAATTCCTATAATAAATCTGTTATCTGTCTAGCCAGCCTATTGGTTCTGTTTCTCTGAAGAACTAATACACAAACCTAGATTTTTGTATCCAGCAAAATTATCCTTTAAAAGTGAAAAAGGAAAAAATAAAAAAGAAAATAAAAATAAAAATAAGGAAAATAAAAATAAAAAAGGAAAAAATAAAGCCTGTCTCAGTGGAATAAGAACTGAGGGAATTTGTTGACCTGCCGTGCAAGAAACGTTAAAAGTTCTTCAGAATGAGGCCGGGCGCGGTGGCTCACACCTGTAATCCTAGCACTTTGGGAGGCCGAGGCGGGCGGATCGCTCAAAGGTTAGGAGTTCGAAACCAGCCTGAGCGAGACCCCGTCTCTACCAAAAATAGAAAGAAATTAATTGACCAACTAAAAATATATATACAAAAAATTAGCCAGGCATGGTGGCGCATGCCTGTAGTCCCAGCTACTTGGGAGGCTGAGGCAGTAGGATTGCTGAGCCCAGGAGATTGAGGTTGCTGTGAGCCAGGCTGACGCCACGGCACTCACTCTAGCCTGGGCAACAAAGTGAGACTCTGTCTCAAAAAAAAAAGTTCTTCAGAATGAAGGAAAATGATACAAGTCAGAAACCTGGATCTACATTAAGGAAGGAAGAGTATTAGGGAAGAAATAAATAAGGATAAAAATAAAACTTTCATTTCCTATTTTTCATTAATCTAACAGGTAACAGCTCATTAAAAATAATAATAGCAACATTATAATCAGTGATTGTAGCTTATGGATAGATAAAATGAGTGACAACAATGTCACAAGTGATAGGGAGGAAATGGGAATACTTTGTTATAAGGTACTTGCATTGCCTGGGTAGTGGAACAGTGTCATTAAATGTAGACTTGGATTAGTTGTAAATGTATATTACAAATGCAAACAGCTAAAAAAAAAAGTATAACTGATATGCTCAGAGAGGAGCAAAAAATTGAAATTGTATCAAATAAAACAAAAGAAAGCAGAAAAGCACAATCCATAAAAGAAAAAACCATAAGTTGAACTTAATTCAAAACTCCTGCTCTGCAAAAAACCCTGTGAAGAGAATGAAAAGATAAATCACAGACTGGGGGAAAATCTTTGCAAAATACCAAATAGATAAAGGACTGCTATCTAAAGTATACAAAGAGCTCTTAAAACTCAACAATAAGAAAAAACATAACCCAATTAAAAAGTGGGCAAAAGATCTGAACAGACACCTCACCAAAGAAGATACACACATGGCAAATCAGCATATGAAAAGATGCTCGACATCATATGTCATTAGAGAATTACAAATTAATACAATGAGATGTCACTACACACCTATTAGAATGGCCAAAATTCAAAACACTGACACCAAATGTTTGCAAGGATGTGGAGCAACAGAAGCCCTTACTCATTGCTGGTAGGAATGCAAAATGATAGGCTACTTTGGAAGACAGTTTGGCCAACTCTTACAAAACTAAATATATTTTACCATATGATCCAGCAATAGCATTCCTTGGTATATACTCAAATCAGTTGAAAACTTAGGTCCACACAAAAATCCTGCACACAAATGTTTACAGCAGCTTTACTCATAACTACCAAAACTTGGAAGCAACTAACATCTCCTCGAATAGGTGAATGGATAAACAAACTATGGTATATTCATAAAATGGAATGTGATCCAGAGATAAAAAGAAATGGGCTATAATGCCACACAAACACATGGAGGAAACTTAAATGCACCTTGCTAAGCAAAAGAAGCCAATCTGAAAAGGCAACACACTGTATGATTCCAACTATATGACATTCTGGAAAAGGCCAAACTTGGACACAATAAAAACATTAGTGGTTGCCAGGGGTTCAGGGTGTTGAGGGAGGGAAGGATGAATAAGCACAGGAGATTTTTATGGCACTGAAACTATTATTCTGCATAATACTGTAATGGCAGATACATTGTCAAGACCCATAGAACATAGAAAACAAAGAGTGATCCCTAAAATAAACTATAGACTTTAGTTATTAATAATGTATAAATATTAACTCATCTATTATAACAAATGTACCACACTAATACAAGATGTTAAAAATAGAGGAAATTTGGGGGGTGAGGTGTAAAGGGATATATGGGGAACTCTTGTATTTTTTGCTCAATTTTTTCCTGTAAATCTAAAACTGCTCTTCCCCAAATAAAATCTATTAATTAAAAAAGAAAAAATATATTAATAGTTTTCTTACATCAATATAGCTAGTTGACAAGTTTCTCTGAGATAATGTAAATAATAAGGAAGAAAAATATATATAGGAAGGCTTTAGGTTAAATTACATGTGAACTTTTGATTATCATTGTTTTAAGAAAGTTTAACATGACACTATAGAAAATTTTCATACTAAAATGTTGGTTAAAAGCATGGCACTAAAGTGTGTGGTTAGAGTTAACTTTGCGGGTAATAAAGATTTATTTATGTACAGTTGCAATCCACAATCTGAGAAACAGATGAGCCCACAGTTCTATGATGAATTAAAAGTGAAATACTGGCCATTACTTCTTTGATTACTCTTCTGGTCTTTGCTTTTTTGAGATGCTTTTATTTTATTTCACTTGATTTTACATTTCCCATTTATTCAGTCACTTGGGTAGGCAAAAGACAATAAGAATAAACCTAATTTTAATGTGACAAAGTATTACCACCATCGTTTTTCTACCTTATACAGCTCTAAAACGACAAAGGTGAAATGTCTCATTGTGGCAAGCCAGTCATGTGGAATGAGTAGCTTCACCAAAGCAGGCCACATTTTCATAGCTGAGCAAATAATTTAAATTGTACAAAGGTAAATGGTGAGTGCTAAAGTTGAAAGAGAGACTTTATTTTTGGCAAAACAAGTAGAAAATGATCACAGAGAAAACTGTGTGTGGGAACACCATGGAACGTACATTTATATTTTCCAGAAAGTCCAACTAGCAGTTCTTAGAACTGAAAGACACATTAAGAACGATGCTAACATACTTTGTATGGACACGGACCTTATCTTATTGTCATGTTTGCAGGGTATAACCTATAACAGGGATCATACACCTTTTCTGAATGAATGAATTATATTTTTCCCCTAAGAAGGAAAAATGACCTACAATTTAAAAGATACTTTATCCCAATTTAGCAGTGTTCCAAATTTGATTCCACAAATTCCTTCCTTCTAAAGTTTTGAACTCAAGGCATACTTGCATAGGAATGAGGTGAGGCTGGATTAAAAAACATTCTACTAAGTTCAAGTAATTGTTGCTTGATTTTTAGAAGTTGCCAAAATTTCATGTAAGAAAGGATTAGCTAAATGGATGTGTTTCCTCCCTATGTTTAGTACAACTTAGAAAATGGACCTTTTACCTTATGAAATCTTCTTCGTCTTCTCTCTTCGGCCTCAGCTGTTTGGGTTGAGCCATGTTAACCCAGTTGGGTAGAGATTTCAAGAGTCTGCTGATATCATCATCTTTTGCCCAAGAAGCACTGATGACAAATTTTTCTTCTGACTGGACAATGCCCCTAAACACAGCCAATAGAAAAGAGACACTTCAGCACAATGCCTGGTATTCAGTTGGCATTTTCATCTACTTTTGTTGCAGAAAAAAAGATATCATACCCATCTCTCTTATGAACACAATCCACTATCTGACCTGGAGGCAGTGACAATCATTGATAGGTCACATTACTAGGAAACAGCATTTCTAGATTTCACTCTTAGTTTCTTAATTGTTGAGTAAGTATGAAAGTTGATAGTAGTAATTAGCTCCCCTTGTCATAGTTAATCCCTTAGGAGAAATAAAAGTGTATGGTAGGTTTTGGGGCGGGGCTTTCAAGGAAAGGTTGAATAAATAAAAAGTGGGGTGATAATATAAAGGAATGCTATTAAATGACAACATAAATGGTACCTGAAAAGGTGACGGAAGTGTTACAAAAGGTTGTTCTCTGAGTTCTTGGTTTAAACTTCAATTAGTTCTACTTGAAGGTATTTTCTGAACTGTGGACACCTTTCTATTCAAAGCCAATCCACCATCATAAAGAAATCCTCTGCCCTGGATTTCAGGCAGAAAAATCCTTTGATTACTGCTATCTCCATGGCTTTGACTAGTGACCTAGAGTTGACAGCCTTCAAATCCTTTAATAGAGCCCATGGATTAGCTATTAACACTGTTCTTACCAAAATGTACCTGTAAATTCATCTTAAACGTTCAATTTCAACTTAAAAAGCTTCTCTTTCTGTTCAACATGTCTGTCGCCGTAACTAATTTCAGTGATCTAAAAATCCTCATTAGCAATACTAGGTGACAGAAACATTTATTTATGAAGGGAGTACTAATTAGCTGACTACCCCTCTGAAGATGACCAAGACTCCAGGAAGTTTCCCCCATCATAGGCGGGAACCTCTCTTGGTGTAAGGGTCATACTGGGGACATTATATACTTCCAAATAAACAACATATACTGCATGTGTGTATGTATGATAAAACCTCCTTGATCTACCAGACAAGTAACACTTGTAGACCAAAAAAAAAAAGAAAAAAAAGTTGAAGCCTACAAACCTTGATTTATGACTGTTGGACTTAAAGTAACATAATTTCACGATGTAGGGAGCAGTACTGGCCTAGTTCTCTTAAAATAAACTGGAATAAACAAGAGAATTCTAGGTGATTTCTAGAATTCTTCTAACTCACTATAAGCAAACATTTTCTAATAGTAACTGTGGTCAGAGATACAAAAATTAGAGTACAGAACTGTTTAACCTCCAATCTCTCAAATCACTGGTACCTTCTACTCCCTCTTTTATTATTTCCTTGCATCTTTTCTGCAATGTTTATAGATTAATTCACCAATCTAACTGGTTTCATCTCATATTTGCATATTGCTGGGTGCAATCTTTTAGAATGGCACCCCCCTCAGATTTATGATACTCAAGTGCAGGTGGACCCTCGATGTTCTCCTGGCATTCTTTATACCTGTCTCTGGTCACCTCCCTCTCCCCATTTCTCTTAGTGGCTGTTTTTCAAACCTTTGCCTTTTCTGTATTTCCTCATTGCTTATCCCCCACATCTTTCCCATCTGACAGAGAAAGGAGGGGAACTGATTATGTACTTTCATACAGTCTACACCCACCCCCAACAGAAATATGTTCAAATCTATACCATCCTCATTTATTTTCCAGTAATCTCTCTACTTAGGCTCTTGGGGATCCCTTCTCCCCCAGTTATCTCCTCTTTTCCCCATATTTTTAGTATCTTTTTCTGCATTATATTCCTCAACTCTTACTTTCTAAGAAGATGAATGAATGAATGAATGAATGAATGAATGAATGAATGAATCTCTTTCTTGATCCAGCATTCCTCTCTAACAAGCTCCTCTGTCTCCTTCAAAGGCACTCATCAAATAAGCAGCCTGCACTACTGTACTTCCTCACCTCTCATTCAATTATTCCATTCATGAAATCTCTTGGCATGGGTCTATGCTATGATCTAACCCATCTACTGCTTTTTGGAAAATGTTCAATTATTATATTTTTCATTTCTAGATTTTTCTATTTGTCTCTTTTACAAATCCAGTGGCTTTTCCCCTCTGAAATGTCCTGTTCTTGTATCATGGATTATATTCCTTCCTTTATCTCTTTGAATATTTTAGAAAACAATGATTCTAAAGTTTCTTTTATGTGCTATATTCTTTAGTAGTTCTCTGGATACCAAGTGTCTTGCTTCTTGCATTTGCCTTCTTTTCTAATGGTGGTGCATTTTCTCATGTGGTCTGCTATTTTGGTCTGGAAGCTCTACTTCAGGGGGACTTGTCCTGAGTTTTTGAGATGTCACTATTAGGTGGTTTGCATTGACCTCTTCTGGGTCCTATGGGTTTCAATGATTCCAAATAAGTTTTTAATTTTTTTTTTTTTTTTTTTTTACTTAAAGCTTCCTTTCCTTACACAGGTAGTACAAATTGGGGTGCTCACTTGAACATATTATGCTACAAATGTAGCTGTAACATACATTTTACATTTATAAAGGAGCCAAATAGAAAATCTAGAAATGAAAAATATAATAATTGAACATTTTCTAAAAAACAGTAGATGGATTAAATCATGTGTGGGATTCCAATTTCTTCTAGGGGCTGTTTTCCTACTCCAGATTCGGTGGCTTTAAATGTCATGGTCCACATGATTCTGCATTTCTCACTTAGATAATCCCTTCTTCTTGCCAGACTTGACCCACCTATATTCTTATGACTCCCAAATTATTATCTCCAGGGGGGCCCTCTCTTCTAAGTCTCGGACCTGCATATCCGAAGATTTACTAGAGAACTTTCCTTGAAAGTCCCAACAGCATTTCAAGTTAAAATGAGTCAAAAGAAACTCATTTATTATCCACCTCTCTCTGTCCCACTAAACATCTAGTATTCCCTATTCAAGCCATCTAATTATTCAAATCAGGAACACAGTCATCCTAATCACCCACAGTCACCACATCCTGCCAATTCTGCCTCCTTAATATCTTACGGTTCTGTCATTTCCTATCCAGGTTCATTGCTATTAATCTATATTTAAAGCCACATCATTTTTCACTTGGACTTGGCAATAACCTTGTAACTGAGCTTCTTCCCTGCAGCTACAAGACCATCAGTCCAACTTCCCACACCAGTCAGAAGACTCATTTTTCTAAACTACAAATACAATCATGTTATTTCCCTTCTCAGAACTCTTCAGTGACTCTGAATTCCATATAAGACCAAGACCAGACTTAGCAAGGCATGAACATCTATCTTTGCAGCTTCATCTCCTGCTATTACTTTCCTCCTTTGTCTCTGTTCACTGCTGCGAACCCATGTTGGCTTAACACTCTATCCATAATAAGTATTTTAAAGATTTTTAAATGGGATATGTTGTTTTCTGCTTCTGTGTTATCTGCCTAGAAAGTTTTTTCTTATCTTCCTTGTTTGCTTCTACTTAGTGCCCTGGCTCCTTCCCCTGGCACAACTGAGTCTTCTCTTTTGTGCCTCCTCACCCTTATATCAGAGGGTTTACAACCTTGACTGTACAGTAGAATCACTTGTGGGAGCCAGGGAAAAACCAAGATGCCCAGGCCATACCCAAGACCAAGTAAATCAGAATCTCTGTAGGGTGGGACCCAGGCAACAGAATTTTTAAAATTTCCCCATGTCATTCAAATGTGCACTCAAGGGTAACAACCTCTGCCTTTGCCATCCTCTACTGCTCTCACTGGTCCTATTCCACAGTTTTCCAAGTTGGGACCCCATACTGCACGGTGAGTCCTATCAGGGTAGAGTTGATTTCTTATGCTCCCAGTGCCTAGAACAATGCCTGGTGTTTGTACGGTATATAAAAACTGAACTGGAGATAAAAATAAGCTCTCTTCAGTCACAGGAGTCTGGATAACTTATTAAACTAAAATCATTTTAGTGGTTTCCCTTTTCTTCTCTATACTAAACAACCTCCATGAGCTATCAAGCCTTTTGGCATTTAACCAAATCACAGATCAGTCTGTGCTATGCCCTTCACTGTGTCTCTCTGGATTGAACACAAATCAGAATAATGAATACAGGTGTGTCCTCCTCTGAACAAATCCAACATAAAAAAGTCCTGACTCATAAAACAAATGAGTAAGAGATTACTGACAAGCCTTTCCCTTCCACTCTACTTATTCTTAGGTGGCCTATTATTGCAAAGTCTCCTAAAAAACTCATTTTCTCTATGAAGAATTTGTTGACTACTTCAGCCTACAATGACCTTTCCCTTTGGAAAGGAAACAAACACAGCTCCTCCTTTTAAACCAATCATCTGTAACATCAGGAGTAGTACTTTGTCTTACAAGGTGGGGTGGGCAAGCCACGGCTTGCTGGCCAAATTTGCCCAGCAGCTGTTTTTGTATGTCCTGTAAGCTAACAACAGTATTGACATGGTTTTTAAAAATTAAAATAATAAATATTTTGTGACATTATATAAAGTTTAAATTTCAGTGTCCATATCTAGAAAAAATTTTGGCTGGGTAGACACACACTACAGGTTAAATTCTGCTCCACGGTGTTAGAAGCCCAAACTCAACTCATTTTTCTAGCATCTAAATCTCTGCGCCCATCCATGTTGGCCCACATCTGCCCTAGGGCTCAGGAAACAGTTTAGGTCTATAGTTGTGACATGGTATTATATATTTTGGGGGCTAGAATTTTCCATTTTAGCACTAGTTGGAATAAAGAAATTAGCTTATGTAGGACACTACATTAAAGGTACCCACATTATTTACTTACATTTTTTTTAAAGACTGGATTAATTCAATGATTCAATATCATATTACTACCTAATATTCACAGATCCCATTTTATTAAAGAACAGTAATCCAAATTAACGGAAGTGCTACTACATATTTCCCTCAACAATAAATATCTTAATTCATATTGGAATGAACATCAATCCCAAAAGCAATTCCAAATATTCTAATTTGAAATACCAGCATTGATTAGCAACATGCGATTACCCTAAAGGGAATTTTCATTCAAGTGGCAAGTTTTCAGCCTGACCAGAGTTTATTAGTTTTTAGCGTTTATTAGTTTTTGATTTTGTGATAAACCAGATAATGTGGGTTACAAAATTCTAGGATATATCCAAATAGCCCCCCAAAAGGAGAGTGACATCTCCCACAATTATTCCACAAGAGGAGTAGGGTTAATTATCCCTACCAGAACCATAATCTACTCATTAATTCACAGCTCAATGGGCCACAGACAGAGCCATCTGTGTAACTATTTGTACCCGTTCCCAGGAGGAAGAAGAAAATAGGTGTTGTTCGTGGTACAGGTGATGAGGCTGCCAAGGGAAGGGTCCACCTTCTAGATACAGCTGAGTGCATTTCATTCAGAAAACATCTGCTCGTGTCGACGGGCTCTGATGTGTATTGCTACCTCTCTGGAACAGTTGGGAAGCGCAAGTATGCACGGTCCCTGGACACAGCTGGGGTGCTGAGTCTTTCATTAGGTAAACAACCAGGGGCAGGTGGGGCTAATTGGATTCAACTGCTTGGTGACAGCCAGGGCATGATGTTTCCTTTCCCAGACCGAATCTTTCAACGACTTCAAAAACTAGGAGCACCAAGCTAGACAAATGAACCCTGGACAAGCTTGGTCCAAATTAAACTGCTGTGGCCCAGTGTAGAGTGTGAACGGCTCGACCTGCAGTAGGCAGAACTGCAGTGAAATTTCTAGCAATGCAAGAAATTAGGGATGCAAAAATAAGAGACAGTATTATGCTGCTGCTGAATAAACACAAAACGAAAACACAAAATCCACATTAAAAAAAAACCCAACAACCCTTAAGATGGAGCAGAATACATAGGAAGAGAACAGAGATCATCTCTGACTTCACCCTTAATGCTGGTTAGAGAGCTTTATAATGTTGTTTATTTCTACCAGGGAATCACAACTAAAGAAATATAACTCTGGAGATGGTTTACAGGAAACAGAAATAATTCACGAGAACCCAGGGAAAAAGGATTTGGAATCGGAAAGTTTACAGAAGGTACTCTTGGGGATAATTTAATAACAACCTTTAAATAGACAAGTTCTCATATGAAGGGTCACAACTGTTTGACATTTAAAAGTCCAAGAAGAAAAGAATTATATTGTAATAAAGGCAGTGGACCAAGAATTAACATAAAATCTGTCTCAACTGTCAATGTTCAGATTTTTCCTATAAGCAAATTTATTCTGTGTTTGAATAGCCTTAAGATCTTCATAAAAAGATACCAGACCCAGGTAACGCCTTGTTTAAACATTGCATGTTTTCCCACTGAATGTAGAATAAAACTCAAATTCCCTGGCTTTGAGATCCTTCATCAATGGTTCTTCATCCTGACTGCACATTAGAACACCTGGGAAACAATTTTAAAAATATATCAATTTCACAGTCTGAAGTGGGATTCAGCATGGATATGTTTTAAGCTCCTATATGATTCTCATGTGAGACCAGAAATGACCTAAATGATATGATGCCTGTACCTGTCTACACTCACCCAGTACTCAGTCCTTTTGCTCACTCTGTTCCAGTTAAAGTTTAGTTCTAAACTGAACTCGAGCTAGTTCTCATCTTTGGACTTGCCCTTCCTCTGCCTGGATGCTCTTCCCCCCATCCGCAAGTGGCTCCTGCTTACCCTTCAGAATTGAGCTCAAACATCACATCCGCAGCAACGTCTTTCCTGATGCCACATGTCACTTAAAATCTCTTTTTTTTTTTAAATCACATCATCCTTATTACTGAAAAACCTATTTTGTTTATTTATTTGTCACCTGATTATCTACTCTCTCCATTAAAGTGTAAAATCCATGAAGGCAAGGACCTTCCACCCTCAGCCCTGGAATAACGCTGGCTCCTGGAAGTGCTCGATAAGTAATTGCTGAATGCATAAAGTCATAGATTGAAGGAATGAATGATACAATTGAAGCACAAAACACCAGGGAAATTACAGAGGGCATAAAAAATATATTTTTTGTCATCTTATTAGTGAACATCAATAATATCATCAGTTAACTAATTTAAATTTTAAAAAGTAAATAAAAACATCATCAATAGGAGCAAAACCAAATAATCATATTGGCTGACACTTAGTATTTACCTTGAACTGGCTGTTCTTCTAAGCACTTTACCTATGTTAACTCTTTTAATCCTCACAACAGTCCTGTGTGGTAGATACTATTATCATTCCCATTTGATAAATGAAAAACCAAGGCATAGAAATTTGGGAACTTGCCAGTGGTCACCCAGCTAGTAAGGTAGAGCCTGAACTGAACCCATAACTACCGTTCTGGAGTCTATGTTCCTAACTATTACAATGTCTCTCTAAACCATTTGAAATATTTATTAAGTTTCCTATGTCTTCTTTAATACCTTTGCATCTTCTTTGGGCTTTAGAGTCAGACAGACTTAGCTTCTAATGCGCGCACTATCACTTCCACATTCTGTGACCTTAGCCACATTATTAACTGTCCTGAACCTCTGTTTCTTCATCTGTCCGGTAGGAAAATATAACTCGACAGAATTGTTGTGACTGACTAGATAAGCTAAAGACTATGAAGGCCCTTGCGCAGGGACTATGTACTTTAATGAGCATTTATTTTCATTCTTGTCCAGGTCCTTAGTATTATACTTTGCATCAAGGTTACTGCAAGAGACTCCTATCTGATCATAGTAGACTGAGTTAGGTAGAAGAAATGAGGACTAGCTGCTTGCTGCAGAATTTGTAGGACATCTGGTTAGGTGGGCAGCATTTTATTTGGCCAGAAGGGCAGCTGATATATACTGGAAGTGAAGTAGGTGAAGGTATTCACTTGATCAATTAATAAGAGTGAAAGGCCTATATAGACACTCCATGCTAGACATTGAAGATAATTACATGGAACAACGCATAATAACTTCTGGAAGCTGAGAGTTCCGACCAGTGATCTGTAATCAATAACATACATGAGATCACTTTGGGGATATTTTCACAATATCATTGCCCAGGCCCAACTCTCAGTGGGCCTAGTGTGGGAAATCCAGTATGTGTGTTTTGAAATCTCCCCTAATAACTCTGATGTGAGCCCATAGTTGAAAAACAATGTCCTGGAAGGAGAAAGATGTATAAACCAATAACTAATCAAATGATACATAAAAAATTTAAATTGCAATACAATGTAATAAATATAAGAATAGTGACATGTAATAAATTATAGGAGCACATAATAAAAGAGCACTTGCTGAATGCCCTCCGTGAAACAGACACTGTACATATTTTATAATGCTCTTTGTACCCATTCAATATTTAACAACAACAAATATATATATATATATATATATATATATATATATATATATATATATATATATATCAGCATTAGATGAGCCAAGAGAGTGAGGAGACAACATAGGTGTAAGAGACAGATGAGAATACAAGCTTGTATGTAGCTTGCATGCAAATCATTTCCCTGGTGTGTGACCTTGGCTGTTTTGAGGTTCGAAGTCAGGTTGGCAAAGGCTACAAGGCAAGCTCAGCGAGGCTCTCATTCCTGCAGGACCCTGGCCTCTGGCCACACAAAAAAACCTGAAGGACTTGATGAGCCACCATAGTCCCTGGTATCTAGTCCCTGCTATTCAGCACAATGGGGCCAGTAAGATCTTTTTAAAACATTACTTTGATCATGTCATCCTCTTTAGCAAAACCTATGATAGTTCTCTTTGCCTTAATGTGGGAAATCTGTAAAACTTCCTGCTCATTCCTACCCAACCACACTGTCCACCCTAGTCATTCTGATTTTTCAACCTTTCCCCCAACATTATGTCCATCCACACAGCCCACTGCTTGCTCAGCCTGTCCAGTCTGGCAGGAATTTCCTTATTCACACGACAAACATACCAAGGGTTAACAAGGTGCCCAGCCCTACACCAGACCTGATTTCTACCATAAGCAATTATGAGTTGTCCTTATCTCACTTTTTCTTCATGTTCTAGCATGAGTTCTAGCCCCTCTACGAAGAAATGGTGGAAAGGATACCTTGAGGATAGTTATACCTCCCCTAAAACATATTAATAACATGCTTATGTCTTCTATCAGTTGAGCCTCTACCACTAGAGAAGAGGTTTCATTTGTATTCTCTGCCAGGCCCAGCAAAATGCAAAGAGCCCCCTTCACCTCCCACCCCTGAGGAAAAAAATTGATTAATGAATCAATGCTGCATTGGAACAGACAGAAACTTCAGAAAACTGTGATTTCCAATCTTTAAGTTACTATTTTGGGACACAAACGCTGCTGGGCGTATCTCAGGACAAAGAGGCAAAGAAAGGGGAGAGAGGCACTCAGCTTGGAAATGGCAGACTAATGGACCAACTGGCTGATCATTAATGCAGCCCAGTGGAGAATTCACAGCTGAGTTTTCCTTTAAGCCCCCCAAAGGGTGTGGTTCATTAAAGAAAAAGACTTCTGGCCCTCATTTCCTTTTTAAGAAACTTCTCTTCATCCAAAGCATGCAACATGACATCATCATACGCTACAGTCTTTCTCTCCAGAGTGAGGTGCTCACAGAAAGGTGAGATGTTTTTGACCTTTCCTCAGATCCCTAAACTCCCAGTGGCCGCTCAGGTTCTCGTGGTAAACTTGGAAAACAAGCTGCCTCGCAGCAGAGGGCATTGCGAGTTTATGGATTTGATCATTGCAGTGAAAGTTATCTGCTGAGCATCACGTGGGAGAAAATCAGATTGCAATGTTTTCCTGCTCCCTTCCTCCTTCCCCAGTGTTAGAGCATTTTGGATCATTTGAATTGTATATGGCTTTCTATTTAAGTCAGTCATTTGCTGGCAGCAAAACTAGAACATTTCCTGTTTTTCCTCTCACTGTAATCAGGATTTGGCTGTCCAAATTAGGACTGCCCTAATTACTCCTCAGCAGGTGCCAATCTGGGGGAGGGCAATAAACGGGAAGAGAGGAAGTAAGGACACTTTGCATCTTCAGATTCCCGCAAGAAGAAAACACTTTCTCTCTAAGCCCATAAAGCCTGATTAAGTAACAGGAAACACAGCAACACGCACCATGGGGTCATGCGTTGTGTGTGTGCGCACGTTGAGTGTGGACTGTTGCATAACAACGTACAAGATGATTTTCTGTTTAGTCCCCTTCAAAGCTGCACAGAATTACTTTTCTCCACCCCGAACTAAATTCAGCATAGGCCTTTAATTCAGCAACCACAACCATGGCAGATCACTCCCAGATATTCCCTGTGATCTGACAGTGGGCACCAATACGTGGACACCATTTCGGAGACTGTAGCCGGGAGGGATCCCAAAACGGTATAATCTCTTGGGAGAAGGAATCAAGATACTCTTGGTGAGCACAGTGTGTCAACAGCCAAAAGGAATTTCTGTGTTTAAGAAGAAGTGGTCCAAAGGAGACACAGTTTTGCTGTTTGGACAAAATGATGTAAATATAAATGACAAAGAAACAACTCAATGCCTATAGGAAGGACAGACTGTGATGAAGAAAACTATTCATGTTTCTGCCTAAAAACCAATCACTCTACTTGTGCATTAGATCCCACCCCATTCACCTAGCCAAAAACATAATTTCAGGGATTTTCCCCTCACTTTCTCCTACATCAACAAATCTCCCTCTTCCCCACATCATTTTCTCCAAATACAAATATGCACTTATTATGCTATTATGTGTTTTAAATAACAATTATTTACAATAATACATAAAACAACCAAAAAAAAAAAACCCCTTCATATGATTTCACTTCAACTACTACCCCATTTCTCTGTTCTTTCGCAGCAAAACTCACTGTAAAAGTTTTGCCTGTATTTAAAATTCTTCTTCTTCTAGCTTGTCCTTTAAGTCCATGCCAGTCTGGTTTTTACCCCTACTGCTCCCTAGAAACAGCTCTGGTGACAGTCAGCGACAGCCAACACACTGCCAAAGGCATCATATGTCCATGCTGAGTTCTGATGCTGACCTCATCCAGCATGTGACCCCGCTGAGCACCTCCTCATCCCTTTCCTTGGTTTCCATGACATCACATTCTCTTGATTTTCATCCTACTGTCCTGGTTGTAGCTTCTCAGTGTCCTTTGCTGGCTTCTCCTCATCTCGCAAACCTCTTCTCAGCCATATGCATACTCCCTGGGAGGTGGCAAATCTGCTCCATGGAGATTTCATGTAGTCCCACGGATTTAAATACCATTTAGTTTTACTATTTATATGTCAATGGCTGCCAAATATCTATCTGCAGGCCAGATTTCTTTCCTTTTGATGTATGTATCCAACTGCCTACTCCATGTCTCCATGTTGCTATTTAATAGATGCTTCGAACTTAAACGATGATCTGCCTGCCCCCAAATCTGCAGCGTCCTCCATCTCAGTAGCTGGCAACTCCATCTTTTCACTGCTCAAATAAAAAATCTTAAGAGTAATTTTTGACACCTTTCTTTCTCTCATATCTCTGACCTGGCAGGGAATTCTGTTGGCTGTCCCTTCAAAATGCATTTAGAATTCAACCAGTTCTCACCATCTCTGCTGCTACCCACAGTGTAAGCTGTCTTCATTTTGTACCTTCATTTAGTACCTGGTACTAGCCCTTAGTTGGTCTCTCTGCTTCCATCCTTGTCCCCTTGGAGCCTATTTTGAAACCTTCCATTTTAAAATGTATATAAGATCATACTGCTCCTAGGCACAATCCCTGCAATGGCTCCCCACTTCTCTCAGAGTAGGACTCGGCATCCCTAGAGCGCCCCCCCATGGTCTGGCCCTCTGTTTCTTCTTAGTCATGCCCTGAGCCCCTCTTCCTTGTTCCCTTTACTCCAAGCATGCTGCCCTCCCTGCTGTTCCTGAAAAGAGTCCTGCAGAATCCCGCCTTGGAGCCTTCGGCCTTTGCCAGCGCACTCTTTTCCCAGATAGCCTGTCAAAGTCTCTCAACTCCTTCCAGACTTTCCTCAAATCTCAACTCAACAGGGCCTCCCTGGGGCACCCTATTTAAAATTGCAACCTTCTCCCCCCACGCTCCCAAGTCTATCCACCCCACTCCATTTCTTTCCTCCACATTACTTATTTTCTTCTTTATGTATTATAAACTTATAATACTCCACATTACTTATTTTCTTCTAATATTCTTTATGTATTATAAACTTATAATACTCCACATTACTTATTTTCTTCTAATATTCTTTATGTATTATAAACTTATAATACATAATTATTGTCTGTCTTCCCTCTCCCATGCCCAGCAGAATGTAAACCCCGTGAAAACAGACATTCGATCTGTTCGGTTCATTTCTGTCTCAACTAACTCTTGTAGAAGTACTCAGCAAACACTTGTTGAATAAATGAAATCCTAGAAACCATGTAAATAAACTGTTTTAAGGATAGAGTGATTAATCGTGTTAACAGTTACTTAGATCAAAGAATATTCTGACAGCCATAATAAATTTAGGCAAGGGTAATTCAAAGCCTGGAATCACAGAACCACTGCTGATAATCTTGAAGCTGTCCTGACGGACGGGGAAGAATGACTAGGAGCAGAGCCCGGACATTCATAAAGAAAAGGAAGGGAGACTACAGAAGTGGGCTGCATTTGGAATTAAAGTCAAAATTCTAAACAGACAATTAAAGATAGTTTGTGAACAATTAGGAAGTGGTAACTCACTGGGAACTAGGAAGAGCTCACAAAGAACAAGTCACATGACTTTTTCCTTTCCTAACTGACTTAAATGAAGAAGTGGTTAATTTGGCTCTTGGTTTTTCCAAAGGTAATCTCAAAGCTACCCAAGACGAGAGTTCTTAAGAAATGTTTCGGCAGGGAGAAGGGAATCCTAAAAGTAAAGAGATGGAAAGACGTGTGAACAAATGCCTAGTAGTGTCCGTAGCTGGTTTGTCCCTGCTTATCCTGGGGAGACATGAGGGAGGTTGGCTGCACTGAGAAGATCAAGACTGGAAGGATACCAGCAAGGAATCTAATCAAGTCTCTTACGGAGCACATGATGAAATACAGAAAACACTGTCATGGGAGGTGGTGAAGTCAATCATCATCCTCACCATCATTGTCATTATTAAAACTGGAGACCAAGGTTATCAAAAATAGACAAACACCACATGTACTTACTATTAAATTGGAACTAATAGATGAGCACACATGCGCACAGAGGGAAATGAAACTCAGTGGAAATCAACCAGGGGGAATGGAGGAGGGGAGGGGTAAAAAACTACCTAACGGGTACAATGAACACTGGGTGATGGGCACAACTATAGCCAGAACTCAAGCATTATAAAAGTGATCACATAACTTAAAACATCATTTGTACCCCCTTAATGTTCAGTACATACAATTATGTACAGTACATACAACTTCATAATAAATGGCTATGTTACTGATTAAAAAAACCAGCTAATCATTATTTGGAGAGTACATTATTTTGTTAAAAATTTCTAAAAGACTGACATTTTTGGAACAATCTTTTGACAAATGGACTAGTGTTACCCCTATTTGCAGATACAGAAATTAAGGTAGAGAGGCTGAATAGCTGTTCAAGGTCATATAACTAGTAGGTAGAAAGGCCAGCATTCAAACTTTAGCTGCAGGTCCTGCTCTTGAGCTAAAGCTCAAGTTCTCAGTTCCTAGAAAACATGAATTCTTCAAGTACCGAGTCACATACAGATAATCTACAAGGAAGTCTTAAGAGGTATACCCCCAAAATCCTCTACTGAGCCTTGTCCTGTTGAACACTTTTTTCAATGACACACATAAAACAAAAACTAAAAGATTGCTTATAAAATTGAGAATGACATGGAATTTGGAGGAATAGCTAAGATTTTTTGATGACAGGATGAAGATTCAAAAATATCTCAATAGACTGAAATGATGAGTTAAAAATAACATTACATTTAATGGGTAAATGTGGGCTTTTGAATTTACATTTAGAAAAAAAAATCACCACAAATATAGCATAGAAAAGATAATACTAATTTCAACCAGTATTTATTTCTTCTTGTATCTCCTTACCCCCTACAGCCAACCAGTGGCCAAATCTTACAAATTTTACCTCTGCAATGCCTTGTGATCTAGCCCTGTGCCTCCATTTTCCTTGCCTTTCCCCTAATTCAGGCACTTAATGTCTCTCTACCTTCTATCTCCACTCTTGCTTTTCAAATTTCCCCAAAGCACAGGTCTACACCTGGTACTCCCTGCTTATATACCTTCAAGTGGCCCCTCGCTACCTGATTTAAAAGGTCAAGTTCTTTGAGCCTGACATTCAAGATCCTCCAGTTTGGTCCCAGCTTTCCTTTCTAAAACCCAAACATTCATCACTTGTTCTTGCTCTGGTTCCTTCCATCCCCTCCTTAAGCCCATCTGTCTAAATCCTCCTCATGCTTCACAAAGTCTAGTTCATATCCTCCACCCAGCCTTTCCTGTCCTCCTTCATCATTTCTTTCTCCTGCAGCTAGGCATCTTTACTGATCTTACCACGTTTTCCATCATGAATTAAAGCTGTGGATGTACCAGGGGTCCTCGAACTTTTTAAACAGGGGGCCAGTTTACCGTCCCTCAGACTGTTGGAGAGTGTGCACTGTGGGCCCGGGGTGAGTCGGCAGCTAAGCAGGACAGGCAGTGGCGGCAAAAACACCC
Organism: Microcebus murinus; assembly: GCF_040939455.1. Lineage (NCBI taxonomy): Eukaryota > Metazoa > Chordata > Mammalia > Primates > Cheirogaleidae > Microcebus > Microcebus murinus. Next base: position 85,198,848 of record NC_134112.1, on the reverse strand, counting down.
GGCGGGCCGGATAAATGTCCTAGGCGGGCGGCATGTGGCCCGTGGGCCGTAGTTTGAGGATGCCTGAGTACACATTCTATTTCTTTGTTCCATATTTCCCTTTCTATTCTTCACACCAAGAATACAAGCTCACTGAAGGTAGAATCGGTGACTGATTAACTTCTTTATCTGCCCCACTCACATAATATCTTGGTAGATGCTCAATAAATATCTGATACAAGGAAAGTGCTGGTTCTGCTGAAATACCCTGAGCACATCTGGAACACTGAGTACAGGTCCTTTTTAAGATGAACACTGCCAAGCTGATGGACAATGGAGAAAGATGACCGGGTTGGTTTTCAGATCCAGGATATACCAGAAAGTAAGAATGTTTAGACTGGGGGGGGGGGATAAAGACTAAATGGGCTATGAGAGCTATATTTCCATATACAAGGGATTTTTATATGTAAGGATTAAACTGATTTGTCATTCTAGAAAAAAGGACTATGTCCAATGCATAGGAGAGTATCACTTCAAAACAAGAGAAAGTTTTCAGATAAGAAATGTTCAACAATGACCAGTCTGCTTTGTAAATGTAGTAACTTCCAGTGACTTGATATGTTGAAAGGCAGGATCATAAACGATGAGAAGAAAATCACCTATGATGAATAAGGTATCAGGCTACAGGAACTTAAGCATTTGCTTTCAAAATAGTAAGATTAACAATACTATGTAAATGGCCATCAGTGGAGTTTAGATTCTAGAGTCAACTTTGCCCCATAATGGTCAGGTTATACAACATCTCCATTATAATTAATATTCATCATTATTATTTGGGAGTAATTATTAGGTACTCATAATCAGATCTATATTTTAAAAAAAAAGGCATGCCCTTCTGTTTTTTAAAAAAGCTTTTAATTTAATGGGAATTAAAGATAAAAGTAAATTTAAAATGTAATGTTGTTAAAATACAATTATTTAAAAATACTTTAATTTTTAATGTTAAAGTTTTAATATTTAAAATATGTTATATAATTCTCATTTGGTAGATGAGACATAGATACAACCACTTTGAGTTCAGTTTTGTAAAGCTGAAAATACAACACTCTATGGACCAGAAATTCCAATCTCAGGCAACTAACTTAGAGCAGTGGCTTTTACAATGATTATTTGTGTATCCTTTAAAATAATTTTGAAAAACTATATTCTCCTTCCCTTTTTAAGTTGACATTTAATTTTTTTCAGAATGACTTTGAGTTTAAGTAGTTTAAAAAATATAATTTTTGCCATATCATAAAGTTTGATACTTTAAAATCACTATTTTAAATGTATCTACTGGCCAGGCACAGAAAGAATATATTGCATGATCTCACTTACATGTGGAATCTACAGAAAGTCAAACTCACAGAAGTAGAGAATAGAATGGTGGCTACTAGGGTTTGGTGGGATAGGGTGGGGAGATACTGCTTAAAAGATACAAAGTTTCAACTGTACTTTTTCTCTTTGAATTGTTATTTCTATTTCATATCCTTACTGAGTTTTATCCTGCTGGAATATATTTTTAATGCTTGAAATTATTTTATTATTTAAAATAAAAATAATTTAAATTTTGTTACAAGACTAAATTTTAACTTTTTTTTTTTTGGAACTGAGTCTCACTCTGTTGCCCCAGGCTAGAGTGCCATGGCATCAGCCTAGCTCACAGCGACCTCAAACTCCTGGGCTTAGGCGATCCTTCTGCCTTAGCCTCCCGAGTAGCTGGGATTACAGGCATGCACCACCATGCCCAGCTAAGTTTTTCTATATATATTTTAGTTGGACAATTAATTTCTTTCTATTTTTAGTAGAAATGGGGTCTTACTCTTGCTCAGGCTGGTTTCGAACTCCTGACTTTGAGTGATCCGCCTGCCTCGGCCTCCTAGAGAGCTAGGATTACAGGCGTGAGCCACCACACCCAGCCCTAAATTTTAACTTTTTAAATTTGAATCATCTTTATAATTATTTCATACACAATTGATTTTGATGTTATTAATTACATGTGTGATTTTAACCCTAGTATAATTTTTGATAAATAACTGAACAAAAAAAGTAATATATTTTTGGGAGTGCACCTCAATAAGGTGGTGGGGTTTCTCTTCTTTAATTGGTAATGTGACCCTGGATAATTATCACTTCTTTTCAGAATGAGGGAGGTTAAGCACTAATCTATGTTGTGTTCCTCTGCCAGATTAATCTTCCCTAAACATTGCTTCCTGGCTTGTTCATAATAATTCTTTATGCACTATACAATATCTAAATTTCCAAGTCTTGGTTTTGAAGACCCTAGTTGGCTGGTCTTACTATTCCTATTCAATGTTATCTCTTACTGCCTTCTACTAGGGACCCTGTTTTAGTCAAACTTCCTCCTCATTGGGCCCTCCAAATGTCAGGCAACAATCTTAGGGCTTCCCCTCCCTCCCTGCCGTGCCCTTATTTATTCTCTCTACTTGCATAAATTTCATATGTCCAGCACATATCTCACTTTCTGCTAAATCATCCCTGACTGCAACCACCTTTTCTCTCTCTTTCCCCTGCCCATATAATCTGTACTATACAAGGAGCACCTGTACTTTATCCTTAATTATATATAACATATTATTTAGTATTTTATTATACATTCTTTTCTTCTCTAATTGTTTCATGTCTTGTCAACCAGTCCATAATTTGCTCCTATTATTAGCTTTCTATAAGAAGTGCTAGGATCTTTTTCCAGAAGCCCAGAGAGATTTTTGAACTCAAAGAAAAGAAATCAGAGGGATAACTAATGATTTTCAAGTTCATAACAATGGTTTTTCCTTTCCATTGATGCTGAAAACAGGCATAACTGTTCTGTGACAGTATGAAGTCTACACCAGGAGGAACATATTTGTAAGAATGAAAAAGAAATACTATTATAGATTATTAAGAGTTTTCTCTATTTGCAGGATCTTTCCAACCACAAGATGGACTAATCAAGATCTGGAATTTCTTTGAGGGAGACAAATGGTATGATTCTGGAGTGTCACGAAAATCAAGGCTGACCCTTATTTGACCCACTCGATGGCTGTCCTGAGTGGCTCTGTCCCTTCTTCCCTCTCATTCCCTCTGTCTGTCCAACTACACAAGGGTCTAGGAGACTCTATCTGTGGGGCAGGTTCTCGTCAGGCCCCTTGACCAACTCAGGGATGATCCTTTTCTAAGTGGTACAAGTTAGGCTACGAAGGCAATTTCACCAATCGGAACAACCATCAGGTTCCAAAGTGACTGTGCTTAGCTCTTGACAGAAACTCCACCTGTAGGCCGTAGTGCAGGTCTCCCTGTACTCCTGGAGCTTCACATACACCATGTTGAGGAACTGATCTGAATACGCACTCAAGTCGTGCATTAGGTTCATGAGGTCTTGCACTGTCTTCTCCACAATGATGGTGCTCTGGAAATGAACAACAAAAGAGAAACTCGTGAGATTTCTTTCCATACTCAAGTAATGTGTAGGATAAGGAAGGCCAACTGAAATTATATAATAATCTAAGGCACTTGAACTTTCCTGGAAGGATGTGACATTTAAAAACATGGACTAAAAACAACAAAATAAGTATACTACATGGTGGTGGGCTTCCAAAGACCTTAGATTATTTTTTTTTCTGGAAGGACATGCGATCGAGATTTTCAAATTGATTTCATGGAATGCTTGGCTTCCACAATATATTTCTGTGGCTTTTAAGAAAGAAAATGCATATTCAGTTGAAGCCTGATTTATCACCTCGAGGGCTGTTTGAGATTAGGGACCTATGACAGGCAGCACAAAGAAAAAGCCTTCTATGATTTATTTTAAAAGTTTTAAAACCATCAATCTGTTAAGGACAACAACTAACATTTGTATTGTGTTTTACAGCTTGTAGAATGTTTTCACATACACAGCATATGTTATCTCACTTGAGGCTCACATAATAATCATGATCATCATGAACATTTATAGGGTTCCTACAAGTGCAAGGTACAATGCTAGGCATGTCGCATACTTTATTTCATTTAATCTTCTCATCACCCCTACCTATCGGGTGGATCCTACAACCATCCCCAGTTTAAAGACAAGGAAACAGGTTTAGAAAACAAAGAAAGGGCTCCAGGCTTTGCTCTTCTAACTACACCGTTCTTCCTAAGAGCTAGACCTGAGTTCTCTGGCCCAGGGACCAGCCATTTTCTCATGAGATCACAGTATTTCATACTGTTGTTATCACTATAAAAGCAGCACCCAACACACACAGACATATTTGAAAACTGAATTAAGGAAATATCCACAAGGAAAACTAATAAGTCGATCTTAAGACTAGAGACTAACAGTGCTATGCAGGAAATCAGTGTTATATCTGAAAAGAGGCATATTCAATAAATTCTAAATCTTTGATTCAGAAATGACCGAGTTGTTCAGACCATTTGTTCCATGCCTCTTTGAAAAGAAGCAGAATTTCATGGTACTCTTGGCTTCTACAATATATGTCTGTGGCTTTTAAGAAAGAAAATGCATATTCAGTTGGAGCCTGACTTGTCACCTCTGGGCTGTTTGAGATTAGGGACCTATGACAGGCAGCACAAAGAGAAAGCCTGGAGTAAATATTAATCACATGCTTAGCAGCTTGGAATCCTTTGGTCAATAATTAGTGGGTTGAATATGTGTTTACATAAAATCGCATAGGCTGTGGTAGGTGTAGCCATAAAAGTAAACTGCAGAGAAATATTTTTCCAGTCTGACAGTGAACTATGCAGGAATCAAAGGCATTTTATTATGCTTAATACAGACTATGAGGTATAGGATTTTGGCTATTTTTTTTTTCTAAAAATAAAAAGAATGGATAAAAGTATTTAGCTTTCTCTCAACGCAATGGAGGGTTAGCTTGAATTATGAGTTATATTCGCATGCTTATTCAAGATGATGTGGTTGTAGTGATTTCTCATCTTCTCTTCCTTTCGCCATTCCCAGTAAAATAATCAGAAGGTGAGAAGGAAGGAGCAGTTATATTCCACAAGGCAAGCCTCACAGGAAGCCAAATTACAGTCTCTATAGAATCCCCACAAGTTCAACTTCCTTTTCTGTATCGATTTTAAGATTAAAGCACTGCAGCTTCCCCCTGATCCATAATCCCATTCCTCTGTATTTGCGTGTGAGTGACAGGAATTGATTCGGCCTGGCTACACATCCCCACGCTAAGAAGAATTTAAAATCCTCATCCTGATTCTGAACACAGGATATCCTGCAGCATGTGGACAGCAATTAATAAAGGAGAGTGGAGCTCAGCTATCCTCACAAAGCGCATTTAAAATCTCAAACACTGCAGGGAAGATGGGCACGGGAGATCGCTCTGACTATTGGGAGAAAGGGCCTGGTTCTATTCCCAATTACGCTATTGATAACCATCTCCAGGGTAGGTTTGGGTAGCCCCGTCCTTTTTCATGACTCAATTTAGTCCTCTAATAACCAAGGGTAATTTGATTGCTCCTCTACTCTATTGGCCTTCATGACTCCCATATTCAATTTTTGCACAGGTACTTTTTCACAGGGTGAATACCGTGCAATTGTTCTTAAATCATCTCAGGTGTGTTTGCTCTTCCTGAATAAATTATCAGCTTCTCAGGAAGAGATCAGCATTCTTCTTTTCTTTTTGTCCATCCCCCATTCTTCCCTTCCCCTACTTGTTTATAATTTCTCAGGAGCTTCAGGACAATACTATTAATAAAAGAAACAAGACTAATAATGTTAATACGCAAAAGTAAATCTCTGGATGTCATATATGTGAGGGATTTCAAACAAAGAGACCTTTGCATTTTGAAATCTCTTTAGGTGGATCAGGTTTGGTCTGTATTTATTGCAGTGCTCACCTGGAAGGGAAGGGGGGACTGCAAACACCTCTGCGTGTCCACTGGAGGTCAAGGTTTTGGGGATGAACAGGAGGTACCAGCAGGGAATGATTAGGCAGGTAGGTGATGCCTGATGCTGCCATGGTTTAATTCTAATGGTTGTGCTCAACACAGAGGCTGTGTGATGCTATATGATTACATACAATTTTCCAGCTATTTGGTTCGTTTACCTTGTCATGGTAGCACTCTGGATAATCAATCACTACATTCTCTTCAAGAAAAATGACACTGTAGTTTGCCAAATGATGGGTATTTTTATAGGGAAAAAAATGTTCCCATTTTTAAAGAATTTATAACGATTTCCAAATCAGTGGCTCTGACAGATGAATGTTGAAAATAGCAAATTTCTAACAAGGTCAATCTTGTTTTTATTTATTTGAACTCTTTAGCAACACAAATGATTTATGGACTCATTATTAATTTTGGGATTTGCCAATG